>NC_033796.1:77395016-77395258 GCF_001876935.1 Asparagus officinalis
GGTTGGATGACTCGTTGATTCCTTAACACTTGGCTTGATTCCGAACGCGTATGGATGCATTCCGTCGCTTCTGTGCGATTCGTCGATCTCGTCGGTTTGTGCCGAGCTATGCTAGGGGACCTATAAGCACTTTTATATGCCTACAATCTCGGTGTCATCATCGAAGAAATTAGCGAGGAACTTAGTTTCCATGTCATCCCAGCTACTCACGCTTCCTGGCTTGAGGCGGCGATACCAATCGA
>NC_033796.1:77395368-77396856 GCF_001876935.1 Asparagus officinalis
TTTCACCTGAGTCTTCATCAGCATTCTCGTTACCACCCCCTGCATTGACGGGAGGATTATTGGCATTGTGAGCTTCCTCATCTTCCAGATCAATCTGGTTACGACGATTTGGCTCGCCTTGCTGGTTTGTCAGCACTCGGATTTGTTGGTCATGGATTTCTCTCATACTCTGCATGGCCATCTGCATTTCGTGCTTGAAGCTCTCCTGCTATTTAGCCATGGCTTCTTCGAGCATCTTGGCCACTTGTTGCTGGTTCGTCAATGCTTGGATTTGTTGGTCATGCCTTTCTCTCATACTCTGCATGGCCATCTGCATTTCGTGCTTGAAGCTCTCCTGCTGTTTAGCCATGGCTTCTTCGAGCATCTTGGCCACTTGTTCGGCGCTTATCATCAGCGACTCGCGGGGTTGTCCCTCGCTGGATACTGTATTATCCGAAGCGACCACAGAGCAGGCATCCGATTCTTCATCTTCTGAAGGAAGTCTTGTCCGAATCCTACCATAAGTTCCTCGTCTGATGGCTCCGGACTGCAGACGGGTTACACGCCGGGGTACTTCCGGAATTGACTCGGGATTCTCCTGTGTCGACGTCCCTTTGCTGGTCATATTCGTGGTGACCCTCGGAAATTCTCCATCTTCGACTACTCTTCTTCTTCGTCGAAACGCCTAGGCCTTGGTTTTGGCGTTTCGGCACTGATCCTTTCGAAAACCAAAACTCTTTCAGGGACCGCCTTGATGCAGTTGCACTCAGACAATACTGCCCGAATGAGTTTGGAACATGGGCATTGAGTTTCCAGTCCTCGGGGACTCCTCTTCCTGATTTTCCTCATGCTCCCATCACGATAGTACAACTCGTCGGTTTGAAGGTCGGAGTAACCTATCGCGTGTCGGCACGATTTCTCAGGTATAACGTCATCGTCATCAGACGACAACGTTTCCCTCTGAGGGCGAACTGCCATCTTAGGGCTCTCAAGAGTCACGCGCCTCGAGACATGCCTTTTTGGGCGTGAATTCTCAGCGGGCTCTTGGACTTCGATGCACAAATTAGTGCGCGCAGCTGCCTTGAGCTCCTTGTCATGTTGGAGGTGACGGCGACCCCCAGCGTGTTGAGTCATTCGGGGCTTCTTCACCGGGCCCAAACGTTCTTGGACTGGAGCTTTGCCTCTCTCGTCGGGAATTGGACCGAGGCGCTCCAAGACTGACTTTCTCCTTCGGGATGATTCCACGGGATCTCCCGGAGAAGCTATTGGAATTACCGGCGACTTTGGTCGGCTCGCCGGAGGGTTGAACCTCTTCGAAGGCTACACTGATTGTGCCTTAGTCAGAATTGACGCTTCAGACTTCAGCCTCCAAACTTGACGGGTTGGTGGCGGCTTCTTGGCCACTTCCTTCTGTAGCCTTTTACGAGCCTCTTGGACTTAAGCCCGTGCCTGCGCTGACATTGCGCGGCGCTTGCAAATGCGCTCCTCCAGTGTTGAACGGTTCCGTTT
>NC_033796.1:77397856-77416396 GCF_001876935.1 Asparagus officinalis
GCAGCCGCTGCCAGACTTCGCCTTGCCAAACCTTGCGAGACCCCCTCCCCCCCCCCCCCCCCCCCGCCCCCCCCCCCCCCCCCCCCCCGATGGCTGCTTTCTCGGCCACCTCACGCTGTTAAGCTTGCGACGGCTTCTTCAGCTTTAGACCCGCGTTGCGGCAGATAATGCGCGGGACGCTTGGCGATATCGTTTCCTTCCAGTGTGAGGGGGGGGGTCCGGTTTGACACGAAGACCACTCCAGTTGTTGATGGCTGGAGGAAGCGCATCCTTCATTGCTGTTGAGCTGTTTGCCTCGTTTGTTCTTACAGATCCGCAATGGAACGGACCCGTCAACAGACCCATGGGCCCTTGGCGAACGTGCTTGCGAGCGTTGGCGCTGCCTCTGGCGAGCTCTCCTTAGAGAGAATCACCACGCCTTCGACGGCGGATTTGACCTGCTTCGAAGCGGTAGGACTTCAGCCTGACGGCAACTTCGCGTCGAATGGGGTGAGTCGTCGTTGGTGGCTTCAACTTCTTCGCACACAACGGAGCTTTTCTCCTGGAAGGAGAAACTTCTGAGAACTTCTTGGACTTGGGGAGGAGGTAGATTCAGACGAGGACACATACTCCTCGTACTTCTGTTGGTCGAACTCATACTCGACCGTCCTCCACTAAGAAAAAATAGATAATTTTAAATCACTAACACATAATTTTTTTTTAATAATCGACGATCGGATCGAGATCGCGCGCTGCGACGCTAGGCTCCGATCTCAGCAGTGAGATCGTGGCTCCCACTGTGGTCGCGCAGATTGTTCGGCGGGAAAAGTTGTGTTTTCTTCATGTATCGAATGTCATTGCACTCAGTTAACCAACTTTATGTGTTACAAAAGATCCCGGTCTGTTTTATAAGATCCGGCTATACATGAAATATCAAAATAAAAAAAGAATCAAAAATTAGCAATTCTCTCTTTACCGAACAAATCACAAGATCTTTATTCGGTCTCTTTGCTCTGTGGGTTTCTTTGCCTGCGCCGGGGTTATGGCTTACCGTGGACTCACGCGTGACTCTGGATCCAAGCAGATCTGACGACGTATTACGGGTATTATCACCAAGGAGATAATAACAGCGGAGATGGTTTCACCAAGGAACACACGTCGGCTAGAATCTCGCAGCAGTCCTCAACGCACACAAAGTTCAGAATCGCAGTGAAGACGTAGATCTGACCGCCATTTAGACCCACTACTCTCGAACTGCCTTTCGGTGCGGGTGCTGCTAAGAAAAATCCGTCTCCAAGTCTTCAAGCCTTCAGATCTCTAGAGAGTTGAAGGTGACAATCCGAGCACAGAGTTTCGGCTTCTCAAAAGTTTCAGAAGAAGTCCTAAATGAACCCAACCACCCTACTCTCTAACAGGACTCTACGCATAGTGCGCCTTGTGCACAGAGAGATGAGGGGGGGGAGTCGGCCACCAATGCACGGGCTCGAGCAAGCTCATGCCGAGCCACCCCAGGGTGGCTCGGCCTTGGCCGAGCCAGCCTGGGGTGGCTTCGGCTTTGGCCGAGCCACCCTACAGACGCCCCAGTGGTCGGCCTTAGAGAGCTGGGGTGGCCTCACGGCCACCGAGCCACCCTGCCGGATGCGACTCACGCATTAGGGACGAGCACCCGGGTTGGACTGATTAGGCCGAGTCCCGGGTGTGTTCCGTTTCGCCGTTTCCGGGTGTTTTTCCGTCTTTCAGTCTTACGTTGATTGGTCCGAAATTTGATTTGAATAGCCGGGTCTTATTTGGGCAGTATTTCCGCTCGGTGTTTGAGTACAAATCTATTTTGTCGTGGACGACTCGTGACTTTCCGGGAAAAAACACTGTGGATTGGTTCCACAGGCGAACATATGCCGTTGTTTTGTGCCTATCTACATCACGCTCGTCACGCTCGACACATCCCCTTCGCATTCCTCGTTGATTTGTCGAACCATCATGCTGAACCATGCTAAGGGACCTATAGGTAATTTTATACGCCTACAGGCATAAGATGGAATTTGTTCAATTACATCTAAGAGAGGAATATTGACCTTAACCTCCTTGAATATTTCTAGGATCTTCTCCTCTTGAGGAGAGTGTTTACTAGGCCTGAGTCTATCTGGAAAAGGAGCAACTGGTCTAAACCTATCAAAAGCAGGCTCAGGTTCGGGTTTATGTTCTTGGTCATCCGAGGGGGGTGATTGTTGAATAGATTCATCAGAAGGAGAAGGAGAAGGAATTTGTACTGGATTAAGAGTTTGACTTGGAGGAGTTCTTACTTGATTATCAACCTGTCTACCTGATCGAAGTGAATGGATTGCATTCACTTGAGCTTCATAGGATGAACCGCATCCTGTGTCCTTAGGGTTGACCACGGGTTGACTCGGAAATTTTTCTTTCTCTTTTTCACTCACGACACTAGCTAGTTGACCAAGTTGGGATTCTAATCTAGCTATAGCTTGAGTGTTGGAGTTAAGCATTTGTCCGGTTGATTGCATAAAGGAATTCAAAGTGCTAGACGTTTGAGTCAACATATTCTTGGTTTGAGTGGAGGCCTTAATTATGGTTTCCAAACCCCTTTCCAAGACATTAAGAAGTTTATCCTGATCTAAATTGTGAGGAGTCTGAATTACGGCTTGATGAAGCAGAGACTAATTTTGATACGGAAGATTAGGTTGTTGAAATTATGGAAGAGAATTAAAAGGAACTGTGTTTCCCCTAGGAAATTGTTGGTTTGAAGAGAGAGTGAAGTTTTGAGTTCCGGTGTGAGTTTCCTGATTACATGCAAAGTTTGGGTGATTTCTCCAACCTGGGTTGTAGGTTGGAGAGAATTGATCATTTGCGTAACGCTGGAATATAGCGTTGACCTATCCTAATGGCTGATTATTTCCTAAGAGAGAACATTCTTCTGAAACATGAGATGGTGACAGACATTTGTGACACCTTGAGGCTGAAACTTGATTGATTTGAGCTGGGGCTCTTTCCTTGATTTCTAAAGCCTTCTAACCTACGCATGATTGTGGCCATCTTAGTTTCAGATGCAATGTTCGACTCTAAGGAAATACCACTGAACTTGGGTTGGGGAACTGATGACACTCGGTCATCACAGTGTTCCTATTGCATGGTTTTTTTAGAAAGACTCTCTAAAAACTCCCAAGCTTCATCATCGTTTTTTCTCATGAAATCCCCGTGGTACATTGATTCTAAGGAAGTTTTTGCAGAATAATCTAATCCTTCATAAATTATTTGGCACAATCGCCATTTTTTTAAACCGTGAATGAGGACGTTGGATGAAAAGATCTTTAAATCGGTCAAAATACTTCCAAAAGGGTTCTCCTGGGATAATTTTAAAATTCATGATGTTGTTTCTTAGCTTCACCGTTTTATGGATCGGGAAAATTTTCTTAAGAAAAACGGTGATAAATTCCTCCCAAGTAGTGATGGAATTTATGGGTAAGCTATAGAGCCATTTTTTTGCTTTGTCTTTGAGAGCAAATAGAATAAATCTGAGTTTGATCGCATCTTCTGTTAATTCTCTCATTTTAATCATAATACACACTTCCTCAAATTCCGAGATAAAAATATATGCATCTTCTGTTTCATTTCCAAGGAATTTGGGAAGCATATTTATGTAATACGGTCTAAGCTTAAAATTTATTCTATTTGTTTTGGGGAGCCTAATGCAAAGAGGGGATTGTATTCCTAATGGGATAGCACATATCTTAAAGAACGGGTGGATTAGGATACGCCATTTCTATGATTGGTTTAAAATGAATTAAACGATGAGAATTATCCCTAACCCAAGTTTGCATACACCAAAACTATTTCTTTTTATACTCTTTTTTTTATAAAAGTTGGTTTTTTTAATGAGGAGAGAATGGAAAAAGAGGAAAAATCCTAACTAAAACTAATCAAAATCAATCACTTTTCAATCACTCTAACTCTAGGGTTAAGTCTAACTCAACTAGACTAGCTCTTAACCAAAAACTCCTAAAGTAAAAAAGATTAACGTTTTACCAGGGTAGTTAGCCAGGTAAGGATAGTACTAGAGGGTGATCAGAGATCAATTAAGTTCCTCGCTCCTTACGGAGCGATTTACGCAACCCCTAAACCTTGCCTTAGACACCAACAAATCCAATAAAACTTAAACTGGTTCACTTAAGGATTCTTTATTCCTTATTGAGCTCGAATCCTTAGGGCCAACATCTAATGAGTTTTATTAGGCTTGGGTGGTGTAGTAAGGAATTAGTGATTTTTGGGCTAAGAAAATGGTGATGAAATCCCTCACATTATCTTGATTATGGGGTTTTGCCCTTAAAAATATTTTTAAGTATGTGCCAAATCAAGATGCTCAAATTACTTAGTGAATTCCTACTAACAATATGAAATGTAACCCTATGAATTAAAAGCAACTAAAAAGGATGGAAAAGAAAAAAAAATCTCTTTTTTAAATTAGGGTTAACAATCAAACAAATAAGAAGGGGGAAATTATTTGAATTTGTTATCTTGTTAGTAAATGTCAAAGTGGAGGGTGAATTTTATTATGGTCAACGAAAATAAAATCTTTTTAAGTCCTAATTGTCTCTAATTATGAAGAAGTAGCTAAATGGTGAAATTAAAAATTCTAGAAAGACGAGTTACCTACAAGCAAATATTCAAATCCTAGTTCTCCAATCCGCGATCTTCAAGCTCCAAGCGTTTCCTTCACAATAAGCACACAAGTTAAAGAACCAAAATAATTAAAACCTACTTAAGCACCTTCCCCGACAACGGCGCCAAAAACTTGATGCGGTATAAATATGTACCAAAAATATTGCAAGTGCACAACCGTGCCAAGTTATAGTATAAAAAGTTATCGATCCCACGAGAAAGGTGTTTTGTAGGAGAAAATATAAATTCGGTTCTTATGTTGTGTGTGTGACAAATAGGAGTGAAGAATAATTGTGATTGTGGAGAGATGGAGAGAACGAAAATGATTGTGTAAATGAATATATTTGAGAGTGGAAGTGATAAAAAAATAAATGTGATCAACAAGGCAAGAAGGAAAAATCAAGAAACAAAAAAAAATCAAGAATGAAAAATAAAATTTAAGAAAGTAAAGATGATAAATTCAATTAAAGATATGGGTAATCTAAAATTGAACCCACTTCTTAGAAAAGGATGATTCCCTATAGGGTTCTAGCCTAAAGGCGAATCAAAAAAATAAAAATAAATAAAAAGAAAAACTAAACCCAAGAGGGTTCTAGCCTCAAGGTGAATAGTATAAGAAATTAAAATCCAACTACAAAATAAATTGTAAAATCTAAACCACAAAATAAATTGTAAGAATTAAATGTAAGAAAATAAATCTACTTTATAAGCATAAAATAAATCTAATCTATAAGCATGAAATAAATCTAAGGCAAGAGGGTTCTAGCCTCTTGGCTATTTAAATAAGAAAATAAAATCTAATTACAAGTATAAAAATAAATCTAAACTAATAAGGAATAAAAGAGAAATAAGAAAAACAAACCTTTAAATTAATCTCCATCTTCATCATCCAACAAAGAGAAGAAAAGAAAAATTTAAAGTGGTGAAAAAATTCTTTTATTAATTATAATAAAAAGTTACAAATTTGGAAGGCCTTCTCAATTAAGAGTAGCACTCCTCTTCAAAAGGAGTTACATAAATTTTTACACCCCTAACCCCTCACTCTCTACCCCTATTTATAGTAAACATCAGTGAATGAGAGCCCTTGGATTGAATCCTTATCCAAAACCATCAAAAATCAGCCATTGATTTGTAACTGACTCGTCAGTATCGATACCAGCATCGATGCTGGCATCAATGTCCAATCAAAAATCTGCCTCCGCAAATGGCTTCATCTCGTCGAGATAGGCTATTTTTATATATTATATGTTAAATTCCGCCTTCTGGATTGAGAGATATCGTCATTTCTTTACGGCCAACCATCTTGAATACATTTTGTTTTCATATTTGATTTTTTTTTATTTTCTCCGGCTTCTACAAGCTACTCGGCTTGATTCTGGGCTTTGGATTTTTGGCTCTTACTTGTGTTCTTCCTTTAATTCATGAGCTTTTGTTGAGAGATATGATTTTTGGGCTTTAATCTTCATTAACCTGCAATTAAAGATAAAAACAATTATTAGTGGTATATTTATTCATTAAAAATAGCTAATGAAGGTATAAAATTGTAATAAAATATGATTATCAAAGGTATCTTAGATTTTAGTCCTTTAAATCTTTCAAAATTCAGAATTAGACATTGAAATTGCTATTAGGTTCCCCAAACTTTAAATTATTTTGAAATTAGTCCCTCAAATCAATAGTACAATAATCAACTGAAGTGATTGACTTGAAGCAAATTGTGAGGATTGAGAAATCTAACAAAAATTTTGATGATTTGAGGGAGTAATTTTCTTCAAATTATTATTTTTGATGTTCATTGGAAGGACCAATTTCTAAACAACTTGAGAATTGCAAGATCTAATTATTCAATGATTTGAGGGAATAATTTAAAAAAGTAAGAATTGAGGTATATAATAGAAATTTCAATGATTTGAGGGACTAATTTCAAAATAAGCAAGACTAATATAAAAACACAAATTTATATTTCATTATATTTTATTAAGATAGGAATACAAATAAATTTGGAAAAATTGTGTCAAGGCTCCAAAAGTAAAATCTTCATATGTGGCAGCCCCTTTATTTTTTTCTCATGTGATTCACGCACAAAAAAAGTCATATCATGTGCTGCAGCACTTTTTCATGTAATTATCATACCAACTAAGCACGGAGAGAGAGAGAGACAAACATAAAAGCCCAAAATACCATCATTTTCTCCTCCCTCTTTGTTCTCTCCAGATCTATCATGTTAGGTCTGGTTTGATTCATGTTAAGTCTAATTTAATTTCTTTTAAGTCTAAGTTAAATCATGTTAAGTCTAATTTAACTTGTTTCAGGTCTAAAAATAAGTTGAATTACAGTAAACATGAATCATGTTAAGTCTAATTTAACATGTTTTAAGTCTAATTTTATATTAAGTCCAATTTGATTCATATTAAGTCCAGCTTGATTCATGTTAAGTCTAATTTAATTCTTTTTAAGTCTAATTTAAATCATGTTATGTCTAATTCAATTTATTTTAAGTCTAAAATTAAGTTGAATTAGACTTAACTTGAATCATGTTAAATCTATTTCAACTTATTTTAAGTCAAATTTTATATTAAGTCCAATTTTACTTCATGTTAAGGCCAATTTGATTCATGTTAAATCTAATTTAATTCATTTTAAGTCTAATTTTAATCCAATTTAGTGTTAAGTCCAATTTAGTTCATGTTAAGTCTAATTTGGTTCATGTTAAGTCCAGTTTGATTCGTGTTAAATCCAGTTTGGTTCATATTAAGTCCAGCTTGGTTCGTGTTGAGTCCTGTTTAAATCATTTTAAGTCTAATTTAAATTATTTTAAGTCTAATTTAAATCTTGTTAAGCCTAATTTAAATTATTTTAAGTCTAATTTAAATTGGACTTAACATGAAATTGGGCTTAAAATAAAATAAAATAGACTTAACATGGATTATATGTTAAGTCCAATTCAATTCATGTTAAGTCCAATTTAAATCATGTTAAGTCCAATTCGGTTCATTTTAAATCCAATTTAAATCATGTTAAGTCCAATTCGGTTCATGTTAAGTCCAATTCAGTTCATGTTAAGTCCAATTCAGTTTATATTAAGTCTAATTTAAATGATGTTAAGTCTAATTCAACTTTTTTTAAGTCTAATTTCATGTTAAATCTAATTTAGTTCATGTTAAGTCTAATTTAATTTTTTAAGTCTAATTTAAAAAATGTTATGTCTAATTCAACTTGTTACAAATCTAAAAATAAGTTGAATTAGACTTAACATGAATCACGTTAAGTCTAATTCAACTTGTTTTAAGTTTAATTTCATATAAGTCTAATTTAATTTATGTTAAGTCCAATTTGGTTCATGTTAAGTCTAATTCGGTTCATGTTAAGTCTAATTTAATTTCTTTTAAGTTTAATTTATATCATGTTATGTCTAATTCAACTTATTTTAAGTCTAAAAACAAGTTGAATTAGACTCAACATGAATCATGTTAAGTCTATTTTAACTTATTTTAAGTCTAATTTCAATTATGTTAAATTCTTTTTAAGTCTAATTTAAATCATGTTAAGTCTAATTCAACTTTTTTAAGTCTAATTTCATGTTAAGTCCAATAAAATTAGACTTAACATGAAATTAGACTTAAAACAATTTGAATTAGACTTAACATGAATTAAATTAGACTTAAAACAAGTTAAATTAGACATAACATGATTTAAATTAGACTTAAAAAGAATTAAATTAGACTTAACATGAATTAAATTGGACTTAACATGAAATTAGGCTTAAAACAAGTTGAATTAGACTTAACATGAATTAAATTAGACTTGAAATAAGTTGAATTAGACATAACATGAGTTAAATTAGACTTAAAAGGAATTAAATTAGACTTAACATGAATTAAATTTAACTTAACATGAAATTAGACTTTCATGTTAAGTCTAATTCAACTTGCTTTTAAACTTAACATGAAATAATAGAGGAGATAAGGGTATTTTGGGGCTTTTTATTTTTTATTCTTTTTCTATGCTTAGTTAGCAGGTAATAATTGCTAAAAAAAGCTGCAGAACATAGATCTCCAATTTAAAGGCTAAAACATATGAGAAAAATTCAAAGGGGTTGTAACACATGAAGTTTTTACTTTTGGGACATTGACACAATTTTCCCAATAAATTATATGTAAAACCCTATAATTTCTTTGAAAATATCATGAAAATAATATTTAATGATTTTTATTATGGTTGATACTATTCTGAGGTGAATGAGTATGTTAATAAACGATTTGAGACCGGTTAAGTACGTATATGAAGACATATAGCGTAAACATGCACGAACACATGAGAAACTATCGGCTGAGACCACCTCTGGTCGGTTGACTGATTATTAAAATTGGTCAACTGATAGGTGTTGGTCGGTCGACTAATAAATGAGCATCAGTCGACCGATCAGTGCACGAGTCTGAGTTTCAGGTCGGGTCAGAATTTATTTCGGTTTAGGTTTTTTTGTATATATATTGTTAGGACTCATGTGTATGAGCCTACTCTTTATTCTTGTTTTGATGATTTAATAAACAATTTATAACTAAGTTTGTTTCTAGTGGTTATGGCTTGTTAATTATCCAGGTTGATGATTTCCGATATGAAGCTATTCCTATCAAGAGTCAAAGATTCAAGAGCAAGCCGTGTTCACAATCACTTAGGTATATTTGTTTCTAGTAGTATATATTATGTGAAAATATTTCAAGCTCAATAATACACACACACAATAATAAGCAATTTTGAGAAAACCTTGTGAAAATGGTTTATGGTTCATATTCACTTTACGTACATGTGTTATTATGTTTATGAAAACATTTCATAAGGTTTCATAACACTTTACATGTCAAAAATAAAAATTCAAGTCTTGTCATAACATGCATTGTTATATTTTTGCAAAACGAAGACTTTTTACAAATGGTAAATACAAATCCAAAAATTTCTTCACAATCATGTTATCTTCATGTTTTTAACTTTCCTCAAAGTTTCATTATTTTTAGAAATCATTTGATATTTTTTATTGTATTTTAAAAGTCAAGTTTTCAGCAAAAAAAAAAACTGAGTATCAGTTTGCGGTCGTCCGAACATGCCGATGCGGTCAACCGCCACAGTGACCGTTGCACAATAATGGCTAAATTTTTCCGATGCGGTCAACCGCCACAGTGACCGTTGCACAATAATGGCTAGTTCTCTATTTTGTTTTCTTGTGGCCTTTTGGTCTTTTTCCTTGGCTTTTGGCTGATGTATTGGGATGTTATATATACCCCTATACATTAAACTCTTGAACTACTTAAGAAAATTGTTTTAATAAGTTTGGCAAGAGTTTAAAGGGTGTTTGTGTTTTGTTTCAAGTTTGGTTTTCAAAGAGAAATTTTTCACCAAGAGAAGACGTACAATCTCATTTGAGGAATTCATCCTCATTCTCATTTCTACAACTCTTTGTGTTTTAGAGAAGTTTCCTAAACTCAGTTATCTAGTTTATTTACTATTGAATTTCATATTCATATTTTTGCTAGATAAATTTTAGTTAGAATTTTTCTATACTTATTTATTACACACATCCCTATTTAGCTTTTAGTATTTTCATACTATACATTGTTGGGTTGTGGGGAGTGATACATTGAGTGTGAGCTTCATTGTGTTCTCATCTATTATAGAGAACAAACATTTATATTGAGCTTATTTATAAGAATCACATTGTATTATACTTATACACCGAGAGGAGCGTGTAGTAAGAGACGGGATCGATTCCAAGAGGAGTGGGGTCGGTAGTAAAGCCTAGTAAAAGGAAGTAATTCCGAATACTTGAGGAAGGAGACGCGTGCTAGGCCAACACTTAGAGGGTGTAGAGTGTGTTTACATTGTATGTGTTGTAAACGTTTGTCAGTGAACGTTTTGGGTGAACGTCGAAAACCCGTTGTGTTAGTGAATTCTCCCCGAGAGTGGGGAGCGGAGACGTAGGTCGGAAGGACCGAACTCCGTGATCATATTGTTTGTTTGATTGTTTCATTGTGCACTATCTCATTTGTTTAGCAGTTCATGCTTATATCTTCCTTGTTTAATTCCATATACTTGTTCATATCACATTGAATATCATACTTGCAAGAGTTTATAATTAATAAGTTTTAAATTAGCATTAATATCAGATCAGATTAGCATATACCTATTCACCCCTCTCTAGGGTAATTTTATTTGTTATCAAAGCTTGGTGCTCTTTGATTTGTGGATTAACCGCCTTGAGTTAAAGATCCTAGCTTTGTATTTTTGCTAATCTAGTTTTGAGATTTTTTGCATCTTGCTTGCATATATATATATATAAAGAGTATTTGTATTTTTCTCGATTTTCTAGAAATTTTCTATGATTTAAAGTCTAAGTTTTATATTTATCGTTTTTATATTTATAAATTAATTTAGTGTAATGAAAATTTTTGGAATTTATCTGTTGTGTTACTGATACTATTACGTATTATTTTAAATAATATGTCGTATTATTATTACTATTATGTATTAATTCTTGTATTATGTTGAATTATTAATTACGTATTATTTGTGTAAATTATTGTATTATTTTAATTATTACGTATCAGCTGTCGTATTAGCATAACTGGTAAGTTTTATCGTGTAGATAATTATCACATAATTATTTGATTTTAAATGTAAGTAAATATATTTTTATTATTATTTATTCTTGTTTAATTATACAATATGTGTATATTTCGACTATTTCGTATCAACTGTTGTATTAGCACAATATGTATGTTTTTATTTGTAGATAATTATTCCGTAATTGGTTTATTTTTTTATACCCGTACTATTTATTTAATTATTTTCATTTAAATACCTGAAATTATTTGAAAATAATCCAAAATTATTTTGCTTCCCGCGTCAAACCCCCAACAGCTACCCCCTCATCACGTTCTCTCCCTCTTCTTTTTTTTCAAAGAAAACGGCTCCATGTCCACCGCAAAATGAGACTAAGCAGCTCATCATCAATCACATTTTATTTTTTTATTATTAAAATTTTCCTATTTAAACCTCACCCAGCTCATCTCTCTCGTACACTCCTCTCTCTCTTTCTTTCTCTCTCTCTCTCTCTCTCTCGTCGTCTCTCAGATACGAGATCCGCCAGCCTCCGACGAACGCCGCGAACTCGCGCCCTGCTTCCGACCGGAGCCGCTAGACCCGCAGGCCGCTCACCTTCCTCAGCCGCTCAGCCCCCTGTCACCGGCATCCTGCCTCCTGCAGTCACCGCTGGGCCCCACCCGACCTCCTTCTCTGAGCCGCCGGCAGCCGCCTACCGGCAGGCACTCCCCCTGCCTCCAGCACCGCAACCACCCCTCTCCCCCTGTGCTGCCTGAACCGCCTCCAGCGCCTCCTGTCCTCCTCCGCCCGACCCCTATCTCGCCTGAGCTCCGACGCCCCTGCTCACGCCTCCAACCGCGCCCAAACCCGCCAGCGTCGCCGCCCCCAGCCGCCCCTGACCGCTGCTCCCCTCCGACCAGATCTCCGGCCGTCACCCCCGCCAGCCGCGGCTGCCTCCTCCGCCCCCTTGACCGCCGACGACCTCCCTCATCATCACCACTTCGCCACCAGCCAAGCCCTCTTCCCTGCGTTCACCTCAGCCTCGAACACCGCCTCGACCACCACCAGATCCCCTTCTCTGAGCTCCTCCCTCCAACAGCGACCCCCGAGCTCCGACGACGCGCACTGCGTTCAGATTCGTCAAGCCGACATCGCCGTCCAGCTCCACCACCAGCTCTTCGAACCGCTGCACGCATCGCCGGAACAGTGAACAGAAACTAGCAGCATCGCCGCCTTGTCATCAGGTCCCATTGGCCTCGTAGGCAAGATCCCTCTTGCTCTTTGACTCGTCATTCAATTCTTACATCCGCTGTGAATTAATTAGTTGCTTGCAAGATCCATATTCTTGCTCAGTATAATTTTAGATTGATTACGGATTTATTATGCATATGAACTCGTTACCCGAATAATTATTCGTTACAAATACGGGACTATCGTGAACATATTGGACTGAGAACTATAACGTATAGAACTGTCATGGACGTAACGGACTGTGAACAATGACGTATGACCATTCACATTGTAATACATATACTATGATGACCTGTACGGATTTATTTGACGAATGAGATTAAAAATAATATTGTGATAATAGATATTGTAAAGATAAAATAAAATAAAATTATTTTAGATTAATTTATGATTTTTAAAGAATTTAATGACAAAATAATCAATTTAAGATAATTACTATTTTGGTGAAAATTCATTTTAGAGTAATTATAATAAATGAATAGAAATTATTTGACAAAAGAATTATTTTAGAATAATTATAAATAATTCAAAAGAATTTATTTTAGAGTAAGTATCAATTTAGAATAATTCTAATAATTTAAGAGAGTTTTATAAAAGGAATTATTTTAGAACATTTATAAATAAATTTTAAGGATTTATTTTAGAAAAGGGATTATTATGGATTTTTCATGATTTATGTTTCTTAATTTTAATTATGTGATATGTTATGATCTTGTTGTATATGATTAGTTGTATTTATTACTCTTTGTTATGCTTGAGAACCGTTAGAAATTCATGACTAGTGTGGCCTGGTGTGTCCTGTTTAAGACTTAGAAACATGTGTGTATGTTGACTTAGAAAGCGAGAAGAGTTGGGATGGGAAAGTTAATGTTCATGTGATCGGATAAGACTGTTGATGTATCTTCCAGACTAGAACCAGTGAACCGTTTCGCACTGGGGTTAGTTTGTTGGGCCAAGTGAACCGTTTCACACTTGGTAAATGAAATCGTTTCGTCACCCGAGTTTTGCTTGAGTTCGAACCAGGCCAAAATCGGATTGCGTGTAGTCCTCTCATCGAACCGTTTCGCAGGTTTGGATGCACATAGGGGATTTTTGAACAGTCAATTATCCGATGATATGAGCGTTGTCTCTATGTGAGATGTGACCAGTGACCTGTTATAGAATGGCTAGTTATATGACCTCGTTTCTTGGCTAGGTATGATTTTTTGTGAGATGTAGGCCAGTTGTGTTTCTTTTCATACATAGATCGAGGTTAATATTTAATTATCTATAATTTGAGATATATGGTATATACATGAGGGTTTCCTTGTTTGGATTATTTCGCTCGACGTACTACGTCTCGAGTTGTAGATCTTTAAGTATTAATTTCAGCTAGTGTATGACCTTGTACTTGGATGATTATTCTGATCGCTAGCTGCATGATCGACTTGTTACTTAGTTGATTTTCTTGGATTTATTATGATTATTCTATTCTAGTAGTAAATTATATTTAGATTATTAGTATTTCAGTTGCATGTTTCCATTGTTATTACCATTATTATAAGGGCATGTTTGACCCGTATTTTTATGTCTCGGATGTTATCCCATTTGTGATATGATATTTTTATTCTGAGTTTGTCTATTATATTCTTGCTGATTGTGATCGGGGACCTGTGACTTCGCATTGTATTTATTTCCAGACGCTTAGCGTATTAGATTGAGAAGAAAAGAGAAAAGAAAAAAAATGATAGTGTATAGTTCTTCTCAATCTAATACGTCGCGGGCTTGCTCGCGTCCCGATTCCTTAGCATTTTGGGAAGCGGGGCGTGACAGGTTTTTTTTGTGGCCCATGCAGGTCACGTTTCCGATCACGGTCCCGGGTCCCTACTAGTAAGAATATAACGGACAACTTAGATACATATCATGATTTCATCCACAAGACTATTCTTTAGCCCTTATTCCATTTTCTTGATAGATTTCGTTTCGTCCTTATCTTATCACTCTTTGACTCCGGAGTTTTTCACAGTTCTTGTCCCATCGCTTCGCAATTACCCTTTCTTTGTATAACCTCTCTTTCCCCGTACCGGTTATTATTTTATATGTTATTATTTTTACAACTATATTTTTTTAATTTGACTTATATATCGTTAATTGTATTGATTATTGCATTATTTATCACATTATTTTATGTATCACACACAGTGTTATATTGTGTGTTTTCATTAAAAATATATATAATTACTTGTATATTTTTTTTGTTCAAACCATGTTATTAAGTGTTTTGCATTGCTCTAGACTCCACATATACATTACATAGCATATCTGATATTTAGATTATTATTATTATTTTGTATTTAAAATATATTTTTGCATATCTATATTATATATGTGTGCGTTTTCTATCATACCATCAATCTTTCACTTATGTTCTAAATTATTGTATATTGTTCGTATATTTAGTGATATACTTTAATATGTTTATGATTTTAATATTCTACATATGCACTATATTCTTATCCTTTACATTTTTAGTATATAGT
The DNA here is from genome assembly GCF_001876935.1 of Asparagus officinalis. Taxonomy (NCBI): domain Eukaryota; kingdom Viridiplantae; phylum Streptophyta; class Magnoliopsida; order Asparagales; family Asparagaceae; genus Asparagus; species Asparagus officinalis. The sequence continues at coordinate 77,412,871 of NC_033796.1, forward strand.
TTCTTATCAGTAAGTTTTTTCTTGTTAGATTATTTTAGTATGTTCGCATTGGTTTTGTTATTTTTAAGAGCCATATATTTTGATATTTAAGCAATTATTCATATTGTTAACTTTAAAGTTGAGTTACTAATTATATAGTTATTTTGTTACATTAATTATTATCCTTTTATAACTAATATAAAAGACTATTCTAAATAGCATTTATGAGTATGTAAAGTATTTATTCATGGTTTGTTTATAGTGTATTGCATATTTGTTGTTGTTTGATTCATTTTTGATATGTATTGTTTTATCATTGTGACAACATACATTGTATACATGCGTTATTATTAAGTATTTATTTTATGATATTTTTAGATTTTTTACGTCTTTTATTGTGTTATTGGTTGTTGCTCATTCTTTATTTATTATTTTCGTTTACTTGTGTTGTGTTTTATTTTCTCATTATTTTTATATTTATTATTCTCTTTTCATTATAGAGTATTCATGTATATTATTATAATTATGATGTATAGTTTTATTGATTTATAGTCATTTAACAACTTTGTCTAATCATGTTCTGTTTCATGTATTATCAGTGTTTATGTTCACATGTCATTAATCATTCATGGTATGTTTATCTAAAATATGTCGATGTTTTATTTATATGAATTTATGCTCTTCTTACATTTTCATTTGTTTATAAATCTATTTTATCTTTCATAATTCATATTTTATGTATTATACATTTTATTACGCTGATTGTATTTATGTGATTTTGACTACTACACAATATACTACTATGTTTGAATTAATTTTATATAGTGATGATTATTATTGTTGTATCTTGTTTATATTTATGAATATTACTAATACTTCTAATTTATCTTATTGTTCGTCGAATATATAATTATGTTCTTATTATGTTTTATATAAATATGTTTAATATTTGATTTAGTATTGTGTATTGTATGATAATTATTTACTACCATATGTTCTCAAAAATTTATTGATTATAACTACAACTATTTTATTGTATTTATCATCCATCATATTACGTATTAAATATTTTATTTTTGCTTTGTTCATCATTTTGTGTGTATTACTATACTTATTTGATCATTTTAAAATGATTACCTTGATTATACAAACATATTAACAGGTAGTTAAATGATTTTGATTTGTTCATTTCTTACATTCTAACTGACTTATGTGACTCTGTTCGCTATGTTATTATTCTGAATTTATATACTTGATTTATTTTATGCATATATATGATTTACGTAAATGTGTAAATCTTGATTCGTTTGATTATATGTGCTTCCTTGTTAATTTGACAAATAATATTCATGATTTCAACCGAACATAATTATTGATTTTATATATGTTTGTGTGATGATAATTTACTTTACATAATTCATAGAATTGATTACTTTATTGCTTTGCAATTTTATTCATTCTTATTATGTTGATTGATACATTCTCCTATTACTTAATTGATAGTTACGTGATTTGTAATTCTTTTTGCTTTAAGTTACACTATATCTTTTATCATAATAATCTTGTCATATGTGAGATATGTTCCTTACCTTTTGAATGATTCGTGTATTACGCATATGTATTCATGTTATTATGAAACATATATTTATGTTTTCTATGTAGTTCTTTTAAGATAATTGTCACCTTTTGTGTCTCATGTGTACTAAATATTAGCATATTTTATGATTATGATACTACTGTATATATATATTATGATATAAATTTTTCATACACTACTAATTGTTCTTTCTATATATTAATTTTTAATTGCTTGATATCACCTTACATTAGTATACGAATATTTATTTTTTTATTGTTATATGTCTATTTCTGTGCCTTTTGATAAATACCTTGTAATTTATTTTCTAAGTGTATCTGACTATATTAATATTGTGAGATTATAATTTTATCCTTTGACATGTATATATTATTTAATTGATGTTATGTTACTTTGATGATTGAAGTAATTTCCCATCCACCTTTATAAAAAATTGATTCCTGTGTGTTATGATATTGCTATTACAATTTGCTTTATGTATGTTGAATCTCAGCTGTCACATTTTATATCTTATCTTGTGTCGTTATTGTTTTACATTCTTCTCTACTTATGGATATCGTTCCATATCTCTGTCCTCGGGTTCTTTGTGCATTACTATTTGTAGGCATTAAAAAATGCTGAAAGATATCCAAATACAGCTCAAGAGGAGATCAAAAGAACACAAAAGACAGTGTAGACTGTCTCGGCACGCGAGACAGTGTTTTACTGTCTCGCCAGCGAGACAATGTTGAAATGGTCAAAAACCACCTTGGTAACTGTCCTACACGTGTCCATTAACTGCCAAGGGACGTGGGAAATATCGTGGGCGAAAATCACGTGAATAACTGCCAAAATAACGGAGTTTGAGATGTGGGACAGCAGTTACATAAAAACCGCCAGGAATATTCCTTTTCCGAGACAGTATTTACTGTCTCGCGGGCCGAGACAGCAAACACTATCTCGCCCGCCGAGACAGCAAACATTGTCTCGACAGCCGAGACAGCAAATGCTGTCTGGGTTATTTCTGACGAGGATCAAGGGTATTTTCGAGCAAACCAGAGCAGAGAGAGAGCAGACTTGAGTTTGGTGTGATTCCTTGAGATTTGAGCTTTGACTTAATCTTAAGAAGAACGATCATCTTACTTTGATAAGATCCTCGTTTCAAATTCTACTTCGATAAACGAAGGAAGAATCACTTAACCCCTCACGATTCAATCAGAATCTGTGATTTGGTGGTCTACGAGTCAAAGCGCTCACGGCACAGGCAAAGTCCCACAAAAACAAGAATCGATAGACGATTTTTGTGTTATTTTCCAAGAGAGTTGTAATTTTCTTATTTTTCGTTGTAATTCTCTGTAAACAAATTAAGTTTCAATGGAATCTACAATGAAAACAACTTTCGACGAAAACAAACTGGCGACCACAGTGGGAGCCAACGGTCTCGCTGCCGAGACCGTCATGTCGCAGCCGATCAAGATTCCAGTTGAATCCACGGTCGAATACGAGTTCGACCAAACCAAGTTTGAGGAATATCTTTCATCATCCTCTTCAAGATCTTCATTGTCTCACAAGTATAGGAGGATCTCATCATTGAAGAAGGCTTACATGCCAAAGAAAGCACAAAATGAAGACTCTCGTCTGATTGTTGCTGAGGATTCTACTCGCAACATCTCTGCTCGCGATGACTCTTATCTAGTTAAAGAGCCATCGAATCAAAGCACATCGGCACTGACGAAGAGGGCTCGTCAGAGACAACGTCAGCGCCGCGCTCGCCAAATAGCTAAGGCCTTAGAACAAACCGACGGGGTTCGTTATCACGCGGACCTAGAGTCGAGGAGGCATCGAGTGGTTCAGTTGTCTCAACGACCAATCATTCATGTCTCTGCTAAACTCACGATGGAGGAATGGACTATTGTCAAAAGGGCTCGTTCGACCCTTAAAGAACGTATACAAAAACGTCGTGCAAACGCT
>NC_033796.1:77420370-77428938 GCF_001876935.1 Asparagus officinalis
ACCCGCAAGGGGGTGGTTCTAAACGTGTGACTCCTGAAATAACCTTGGATCGCTCAAAGGCAACAATAATTTGTTCTGAGAATGCCAACAAGGTTTTACACCCCCAGAAAAAGACGTGTTCGCCAAAAGACATCGTTATACCTGGGAGGTCATACCAACAGACGATAGGATTTTTCGGCAATCATACCGATGAATCGTACTATCAAGCTGTGGGTTTGAATAGATTTCGAAAGAGAATTATTCGAGAAATAAACTCTCATTGTTCCTGTGCGCGACTTATAAGAGCAGCATTGTCGGAATATAACTACACAAAACGAGAAGCCATCCCATGAAGAGTCTCGGTATTCCACAGTCTTTTCACCGAAATGTTGAAGCCTAAGCCGAGATATTTCCGCAAGAGAAGATCGGCTGTCCAAGATGATGAATTCTCTGAAGTCATCACCAACATGGCTGATAAAGGAAAATCTAAATGGCATTCAAGTGAATCAAATCCCGACTTTTCCCCGAGAGGAAAAGTCAATTCAAGAATTGCCAAACGGATGTCCCGACTCCAGTTAAGAGCCATCAGACATAGGGACATAGTTACGTGATTTGTAATTCTTTTTGCTTTAAGTTACACTATATCTTTTGTCATAATAATCTTGTCATATGTGAGATATGTTCCTTACCTTTTGAATGATTCGTGTATTACACATATGTATTCATGTTATTATGAAACATATATTTATGTTTTCTATGTAGTTCTTTTAAGATAATTGTCACCTTTTGTGTCTCATGTGTACTAAATATTAGCATATTTTATGATTATGATACTACTGTATATATATATTATGATATAAATTTTTCATACACTACTAATTGTTCTTTCTATATATTAATTTTTAATTGCTTGATATCACCTTACATTAGTATACGAATATTTATTTTTTCATTGTTATAGTCTATTTCTGTGCCTTTTGATAAATACCTTGTAATTTATTTTCTAAGTGTATCTGACTATATTAATATTGTGAGATTATAATTTTATCCTTTGACATGTATATATTATTTAATTGATGTTATGTTACTTTGATGATTGAAGTAATTTCCCATCCACCTTTATAAAAAATTGATTCCTGTGTGTTATGATATTGTTATTACAATTTGCTTTATGTATGTTGAATCTCAGCTGTCACATTTTATATCTTATCTTGTGTCGTTATTGTTTTACATTCTTCTCTACTTATGGATATCGTTCCATATCTCTGTCCTCGGGTTCTTTGTGCATTACTATTTGTTCAAAGGACGTGGGAAGCATCGTGGACGAAAATCACGTGGATAACTGCCAAAATAAAGGAGTTTGAAACGTGAGAAGGCAGTTAAAACAAAAACTGCCTGGCGGTTACTGTTTCCGAGACAATATTTACTGTCTCACGGGCCGAGACAGCAAACACTGTCTCGCCCGCCGAGACAGTAAACACTGTCTCGCGGCCTTAACGTGTTGTTTTGTTGTGTTTTTGCAGTTACAGGTCCCTGAGACTATAAATACCCCCTTAGGGTTATTTCTGACGAGGATCAAGGATATTTTCGAGCAAACCAGAGCAGAGAGAGAGCAGACTTGAGTTTGGTGTGATTCCTTGAGATTTGAGCTTTGACTTAATCTTAAGAAGAACGATCATCTTACTTTGATAAAATCCTCGTTTCAAATTCTACTTCGATAAACGAAGGAAGAATCACTTAACCCCTCACGATTCAATCAGAATCTGTGATTTGGTGGTCTACGAGTCAAAGCGCTCACGGCACAGGCAAAGTCCCACAAAAACAAGAATCGATAGACGATTTTTGTGTTATTTTCCAAGAGAGTTGTAATTTTCTTATTTTTCGTTGTAATTCTCTGTAAACAAATTAAGTTTCAATGGAATCTACAAGGCACAGGCAAAGTCCCACAAAAACAAGAATCGATAGACGATTTTTGTGTTATTTTCCAAGAGAGTTGTAATTTTCTTATTTTTCGTTGTAATTCTCTGTAAACAAATTAAGTTTCAATGGAATCTACAATGAAAACAACTTTCGACGAAAACAAACTGGCGACCACAGTGGGAGCCAACGGTCTCGCTGCCGAGACCGTCATGTCGCAGCCGATCAAGATTCCAGTTGAATCCACGGTCGAATACGAGTTCGACCAAACCAAGTTTGAGGAATATCTTTCATCATCCTCTTCAAGATCTTCATTGTCTCACAAGTATAGGAGGATCTCATCATTGAAGAAGGCTTACATGCCAAAGAAAGCACAAAATGAAGACTCTCGTCTGATTGTTGCTGAGGATTCTACTCGCAACATCTCTGCTCGCGATGACTCTTATCTAGTTAAAGAGCCATCGAATCAAAGCACATCGGCACTGACGAAGAGGGCTCGTCAGAGACAACGTCAGCGCCGCGCTCGCCAAATAGCTAAGGCCTTAGAACAAACCGACGGGGTTCGTTATCACGCGGACCTAGAGTCGAGGAGGCATCGAGTGGTTCAGTTGTCTCAACGACCAATAACTCATACCTCTGTTAAACTAACGACGGATGAATGGACTTTTGTCAAGAGGGCTCACTCAACCCTCGAAGAACGTATACAAAAGCGTCGTGCAAACGCTGCTTATGCCCGTACTCTCTTACAAAGACGAGAAAGGAAGAAGGAAACGGTGGCCAATGAACCACCAAAACTCTGCAAAGTTTGGATTCCAAAGTCTGGTGTTAGACAAAATCAGCATTCGGAGCCCGTTAAGACTCCACACCCGCAAGGGGGTGGTTCTAAATGTGTGACTCCTAAAATAACCGTGGATTGCTCAAAGGCAACAATAACTTGCCCTGAGAATGCCAACAAGGTTTTACACCCCCAGAAAAAGACGTGTTCGCCAAAAGACATCGTTATACCTGGGAGGTCATACCAACAGACGATAGGATTTTTCGGCAATCATACCGATGAATCGTACTATCAAGCTGTGGGTTTGAATAGATTTCGAAAGAGAATTATTCGAGAAATAAACTCTCATTGTTCCTGTGTGCGACTTATAAGAGCAGCATTGTCGGAATATAACTACACAAAACGAGAAGCCATCCCACGAAGAGTCTCGGTATTCCACAGTCTTTTCACCGAAATGTTGAAGCCTAAGCCGAGATATTTCCGCAAGAGAAGATCGGCTGTCCAAGATGATGAATTCTCTGAAGTCATCACCAACATGGCTGATAAAGGAAAATCTAAATGGCATTCAAGTGAATCAAATCCTGAATTTTCCCCGAGAGGAAAAGTCAATTCAAGAATTTCCAAACGGATGTCCCGACTCCAGTTAAGAGCCATCAGACATAGGGACTACAAGAGAATGCATGAAGGAATGTCATCAGAGGATGAGCTCTCGGACACTTGTTCTGCGATCACTTCAGATGATACGGTATCTAGCACAGGACAGACCAGAGAAGTACTCACAATAACCTCTGATCAATTCGTTCAAATACTTCAAGAAGCTCTAGCCAAACAATGTGAAGAAATTAGAACTGAGATGAAGACAGAGATGGAGTTGGCTATCCAACAAATGAGGGAATTTCCAGAGTCCAGTCAGCGAGCTGAATCCAGCCGCCACACTCAGAATGTGGCAGATGATAGTGATCCAGAAGTGGATGAAGTCATTATGGCTGATACTCCTCCCAATAACAATAACGCTGGGGGTGGTTTAACGGATCCTCCCAATAACGATATTAGGGGTGGTTCAATGGCACATCTTACAAGGGGTGGTCTAACACATTCTCCTCAATGTCATGCGAATGAAGACATAAACGATGACGGGAAAATGAAAGAGCTTGAAAACAAAGTCAACGCTTTGATGACGGCTCAAGAAGTAAAGAAAACGGGTATTTCGTGTCCCTATCCAAGAGAATGGGATTCAATACCGTACCCAACAAAATTTAATCTGATTAACTTCATACCGTTTGATGGGAAAAGCTCGCCTACTCAGCACTTGATTTATTTCAAGTCTCATTTGGGCATGATCTCTAGAAACGAGGCTTTAATTATCCGGTCATTCGTTGGCACCCTTCATGGGCCCGCCTTCGATTGGTATCGACGTCTCAAGCCAGGGAGCGTCAATTGTTGGGATGACATGGAAAGTTTGTTTCTCAGCAATTTCTTCGATGATAACACCGAAGTGTCAATCGGAACCCTTTTAGATGAGAAGCAAAAAGACGGAGAGTCAGTCGACAATTTTGTCAAACGCTTCTGTAACAAAGCAATGAATTGCAGAGATCCTATTACAGAGGAGTTTATCCTGCAAACATGCCACAATAATCTCTCAATCGACGTCCTGGAAGCTCTGGGGGTCGTACCATCCAAAACTTGGAAGGATTTGAAAATACGCGGTCAACAAGCCGAACACTTTCTTAAAAGAAAGAAAGTTGAGAGAGGTCAACCAACGACATTCGCAATTCATTTGAACGTGACTCTCGATCCGAGGTTCCAAAAGGAGTATTCTTTCGAAGATGATGAAGCTCCAGCCATCTTGAAATACCTCCTCTCCAACGACAAGATCGAGCTACCACCTATTAAATATCAGGAGGGAGCTAAAAGGATTACGTATCCAAACTACTGTGCATACCACAGAAGGGTTCTTCATCCCACTAAGGTTTGTTTTGGACTCAAAAACAAAGTCCAAGCTTTAATTGACTCCGGCGTCATAACGGCGAAACAAGCCAAGTAAAGACGACTCAACTCTATTGGGTGCACGAGTATAATCTGTTTCTCCCCATTCCGAAGAGTATACGAGTATAAACTGCTTCGCCATCCTCCAACCGGTATACGAGGTTAAACTGCTCCCTGAAACTCCAATCGGTATATGAATCTAAACTATTTCCTTTCTTTGACGGGAAGTTCCTGGAGAATTTTTACACGTAATATTCTTAAGGATAACCCGGTCATGTAGCTGAATATAATGATAAACCTAGTTTCGTAAGGAAAGCTGGGGGTGGATGGTTCATGTAACAGGAAGTTCTCGAAAGAATGCTATATATAATTTTCTTAGGGATAACCCGATCATTACAAACAAAGTGATAAACACTACATCCCCACGGTGATTTTCGAATACTCTTTTGCTGAGATGAGATTCGATCACTTCATTGGATCAATCTTCCCTCACATTCTCATTTGGTCAAACCTTTAAACAGTTAGGACCAAAACCAAAATCCCCTCTCGATTCTTTCCATGAACGAGAGGTCCACTCAAGTTGGACGATCAAACATTTAAACAGTTAGGATCGTTTCAAACCTTTATTTGGTCAGACCTTTAAACAGTTAGGACCAAAACCAAAATCCCCTCTCGATTATTTCCATGAACGAGAGGTCCACTCAAATTGGACGATCAAACATTTAAACAGTTAGGATCGTCTCAAACCTTTATTTGGTCAGACCTTTAAATAGTTAGGACCAAAACCAAAATCCCCTCTTGATTCTTTCCATGAACGAGAGGTCCACTCAAATTGGACGATCAAACCTTTAAACAGTTAGGATCGTCTCAAGCCTTTATTTGGTCAGACCTTTAAACAGTTAGGACCAAAACCAAATTCTCCTCTCGATTCCTTCCATGAATGAGAGGTCCACAAATTGAATGATCAAACCTTTAAACAGTTAGGATCGCGAGAGGTCCACAAATTGAATGATCAAACCTTTAAACAGTTAGGATCGTCTCAAGTCCTCATTTGGTCAAACCTTTAAACAGTTAGGACCAAAGCCAAAATCCTCTCTCGATTCCCTCCATGAACGAGAGGTCCAAAAATTGAGTGATCACACCTTTAAACAGTTAGGATTGTCTCAAATTCCCATCTGGTCAAACCTTTAAACAGTTAGGACAAAAGCCAAAATCCCCTCTCGATTCCTTCAATGAATGAGAGGTCCATAAATTGAGCGATAAACCTTTCTACAGTTAGGATCGTCTCAAAACTCCCACTTGGTCAAACCTTACTACAGTTAGGACCACAACCAAAATCTCCTTTCGATTCATTTTGCGAGCGAAAGGTCCACTTTTGAATTGAATAATCAAACCTTATGACAGTTAGGATTATTCAAACCAATCCAGATTCTCTAAGTGGAGATCCCACTTCGAGTTTCCCTTGCACCAGGAGATAGAATATAAAATTCTTCCTCTCTATTATTGGGTTCATCTCTACCAATAAACAAGAGACCAGGAGATAGAATATAAAATTCTTCCTCTCCATCATTGGGTTCATCTCTACCAACAAATAAGAAACCAGGAGATAGAATATAAAATTCTTCCTCTCCATCATTGGGTTCATCTCTACCAACAAACAAAAGACCAGGAGATAGAATATAAAATTCTTCCTCTCCAGGAGTGGGTTCATCTCTACCAACAAAAAAAAAGAGACAATGTTACTCCAATAGGTACACGAGTCTAAACTGTTTTCCTACACTCAACAGGCAGTTTTTGGAGAATATTATTCTGAATATTCTTAAGGATAACCTGACGAACTCTCGAGGGACATACATGTATCAATTTGGTGATAAAAGTCAAAGAGATACCAACTTCGATTCAAGATCTCGATAACGGTCGAGCGATAAACACAGTACCGGAAGAGTATTAGCTATTCTATAAAGAACTGAATAGGCTAAAGGATGAAGAGATCAAGAGCCGAAGCCATTTTATGGATTCCTTTACACGATCTACTCAACCAAGTATTGAAGAGATCGTAAGTAAAATCTATCTTATCCAAAGTATCCCAGACTCCTCTATAAAAGAATGAGTCTGGAATACTTTGGAGGGGGTATCTGTAGGCGTCAAAAAATGCTGAAAGATATCCAAATACATCTCAAGAGGAGATCAAAAGAACACAAAAGACAGTGTAGACTGTCTCGGCACGCGAGACAGTGTTTACTGTCTCGCCGTGCGAGACAGTGTTTACTTCTCGCGGGCCGAGACAGCAAACACTGTCTCGCCCGCCGAGACAGCAAACACTGTCTCGGCAGCCGAGACAGCAAATGCTGTCTCGCGAGCTCATTTTCCTCTAACTGTTCCTAAGGGTTATAAATACCCCCTGAGGTCGATTTTTGGGGGGCTGATCATTTTTGAGCACTTTAGAGCAGAGAGAGCAGAGTTCCTGAGCTTCTAGCAATTCCTTGAGATTCGAGCTTTGACTTGATCTTAAGAAGAGTGATCGTCTTACTTTGATAAGATCTTCACTTCAAATTCCTACTTCGATAAACGAAGAAAAAATCACTTAACCCCTCACGATTCAATCAGAATCTGTGATTTGGTGGTCCACGAGTCAAAGCGCTTCCGGCACAGGCAAAGATCCCACGCAAGCAGCGATCCAAACAACGATCCTGCGTTTGTTTCTAAAAAGTTATAATTTTCATTTTGTTGTGTAAAAAAAGTCTTATAAAAAGGCTATTTCTTTTGAATTTATTGTAATCGACTGAAGATATAATGAATTCCACAACGAGACCAACTTTTGACGCAAACACTATTATTTTAATTCCGAGGACGGAATTTGTTTTAAGGGGGGTAGAATGTAATGACCATAAAATTTTGATATTAGTTAAAATAAATTTTTAGTATTTTAAATATTATTTTTAAAAGAGTATTTGTATTTTTCTCGATTTTCTAGAAATTTTCTATGATTTAAAGTCTAAGTTTTATATTTATGGTTTTTATATTTATAAATTAATTTAGTGCAATGAAATTTTTTGGAATTTATCCGTTGTGTTACTGATACTATTACGTATTATTTTAAATAATATGTCGTATTATTATTACCGTTGTGTTACTGATACTATTACGTATTATTTTAAATAATATGTCGTATTATTATTACTATTATGTATTAATTCTTGTATTATGTTGAATTATTAATTATTTTAAATAATATGTCGTATTATTATTACTATTATGTATTAATTCTTGTATTATGTTGAATTATTAATTATGTATTATTTGTGTAAATTATTGTATTATTTTAATTGTTACGTATCAGCTATCGTATTAGCATAACTGGTACGTTTTATCGTGTAGATAATTGTCACATAATTATTTGATTTTAAATGTAAGTAAATATATTTTTATTATTATTTATTCTTGTTTAATTATACAATATGTGTATATTAATATATTTTTATTATTATTTATTCTTGTTTAATTATACAATATGTGTATATTTTGACTATTTCGTATCATCTGTTGTATTAGACAACATGTACGTTTTTATTTGTAGATAATTATTCCGTAATTGGTTTAATTTTTTTAAACCCGTAACTATTTATTTAATTATTTTCGTTTAAATACCTGAAATTATTTGAAAATAATCCAAAATTATTTTGCTTCTCGCGTCAAACCCCCAACAGCTACCCCCTCATCACGTTCTCTCCCTCCTTTTTTTCCAAGATAACGGCTCCACGCGCATCATCTCTGAATATTTTATTTTATTTTATTTTAATTTTTTATTCAAAAAATTTCTATAAAAACCCAGCTCACATCTCTCTCTCGTACACAGCTCTCTCTCTCTTTCTCTCTTTCTTTCTCTCTCTCTCTCTCGAGCTCGAGCTCGA
>NC_033796.1:77428963-77435963 GCF_001876935.1 Asparagus officinalis
ACGCCGCAGCCCCTCGCCCAACTCCGGCGACTACAGATCTGAGCCCCGTCCAACGCCGCTGCCTTCATCCCGCTCGAGCCGCCGACGTCGCAGTTCAGATACACCTCTCGATCAACCTCAGATCAGTCGTTGACTGTGCCGTTCAGATCCGTTGTACCACATCTGTAGTGGCATCGTCGCCTAGTCATCAGACCCCACGATCTCGCAGGCAAGATCTCTATACTCTTTGACTTATCATTCAATTCTTAGATCTGCTCTGAATTAATTAGTTGTTAGCAAGATCCCTATTATTGATTAGTATAATTTTAGATTGATCACAGATTAATTATGCATACGAACTCGTTACCCGAATAAATACTCGTTACAAATATAGAACTATCGTGAACATATTGGACTGAGAACTATAACGTATAGAACTGTCATGGACGTAACAGACTGTGAACAATGACGTATGACGATTCACATTGTAATACATATACTATGATGACCTGTACGGATTTATTTGACGAATGAGATTAAAAATAATATTGTGATAATAGATACTGTAAAGATAAAATAAAATAAAATTATTTTAGATTAATTTATGATTTTTAAAGAATTTAATGACAAAATAATCAAGTTAAGATAATTACTGTTTTGGTGAAAATTCATTTTAGAGTAATTATAATAAATGAATAGAAATTATTTGACAAAAGAATTATTTTAGAATAATTATAAATAATTCAAAAGAATTTATTTTAGAGTAAGTATCAATTTAGAAAAATTCTAATAATTTAAGAGAGTTTTATAAAAGGAATTATTTTAGAACATTTATAAATAAATTTTAAGGATTTATTTTAGAAAAGGGATTATTATAGATTTTTCATGATTTATATTTCTTAATTTTAATTATGTGATATGTTATGATCTTGTTGTATATGATTAGTTGTATTTATTACTCTTTGTTATGCTTGAGAACCATTAGAAATTCATGAGTAGTGTGGCCTGGTGTGTCCTGTTTAAGACTTAGAAACCTGTGTGTATGTTGACTTAGAAAGCGAGAAGAGTTGGGATGGGAAAGTTAATGTTCATGTGATCGGATAAGACTGTTGATGTATCTTCCAGACTAGAACCAGTGAACCGTTTCGCACTGGGGTTAGTTTGTTGGGCCAAGTGAACTGTTTCACACTTGGTTAGTGAAATCGTTTCGTCACCCGAGTTTTGCTTGAGTTCGAACTAGGCCAAAATCGGATTGCGTGTAGTCCTCTCACCGAACCGTTTTGCGGGTTTGGATGCTCGTAGGGGATTTGTGAACAGTCAATTATCCGGTGATATGAGCGTTGGCTCTATGTGAGATGTGACCAGTGACCTGTTATAGAATAACTAGTTACATGACCTCGTTTCTTGGCTAGGTATGATTTCTTGTGAGATGTAGGCCAGTTGTGTTTCTTTTCATACATAGATCGGGGTTAATATTTAATTATCTATAATTTGAGATATATGGTATATACATGAGGGTTTCCTTGTTTGGATTATTTCGCTCGACGTACTACGTCTCGAGTTGTAGATCCTTAAGTATTAATTCCAGCTAGTGTATGACTCTGTGCTTGGATGATTATTCTGATCGCTAGCTGTATGATCGACTTGTTACTTGGTTGATTTCTTTGGATTTATTATGATTATTCTACTCTAGTAGTAAATTATATTTAGATCATTAGTATTTCAGTTGCATGTTTCCATTGTTATTACCATTTTTGCATTGGTCGCACGACCGTTCTATTCTTCCTTTGGGATCTTGTCATGTGCCATGCACCCTGACGTATACCTGTTTTCTCTGGTGTACGTCAGACTTAGAGGAAGAACAGATTCAACAGGAGCCAGAGGATTCTCAGCAGGAGTGCCTTACAGACGTAGCAGAAGAAGAAACCGAAGCTTAGTCATCTCTTTTATTATCTGTTGGTCCTTAGTTTACTTTTGTAGTTCTTTCTACTTCTGTTGATCGATGTATATTATACTTTCCAGTATTTCATTCAGATCGTTTTGTATATGGGCATGTTGGCCTGCATATTATGTCTGGGATGATATTCATTTATGATATGTATAGATATGCATGGTGCACCTAGTTTTGGCTATGATATTAATGTTGCTCCTTCATTCAACACTTTCCCCTATGCTCAATGGTGTTTTAGATTTAAAATATTTGTTAGATCTAAAAATATTGAATTGTGGGAAGTCATTGATCAAGCTTATGTTGTGCCCACCTTGGAGAAATCTAAGTAGAGCAAAGATGATAAAAAGATGTTTAAAATGAATAAGATTGTGTTAGAATTTATGCTTAATGCTTTTGATTCATCAATTTCTAACAAGCTTACTCATTTTGATAGTGCTTACAAATTATGGGCCTACTCTCTATTATGATATATGAGTATATATATCCAAAATTTTCCTTTTTCTTCATATTTTCATGTAAACAATAACCACCCCTGAAAGTACCCTAGAGGGGGGGATAAGGTAATTACTAATCTAATTCGATTTTGATGCCAAATTAGAACTTATTAACTAATATATCCTAACAATATGATATACAATGGTATTATGTGCAAGGATAAACAATGGATAATATGCGATATAGATAATGAGACAATAAGAGTGCGTCAAAGACAAACACAAACACAAGAATATGTTCATGGAGTTCGGTCACCCTCGACCTACGTTTCCATTCCACACCCTCGAGGAGATTCTCCACTAATCACAAAAAGATAGACAAATCGATTTTCAACGCTCACCGATAACGTTTATAAATCACATGTTGTCAATCCCACAAGACATTCCTCTAAGTGTTTGATACGAGTTGCCGTGCGAGCACTCTTGATCGTGGAATTATCAAGAGTGGGTAAAGAAGAAGAACGACAGAAGAACACAAGAGTTGAATTAGGGCGAAGGAAAATACCTTCTCTAGATTATGAGAATCAATTGGATTTTACAAATCTCTCTCTCATAATCTCTCTAGATCAAAGAACAACCTCCCTGATCTCTTTTCTGATTACAAACTGTGTTCTAAACCCTAGAAAAGTCGTGTTTCTATTTATACTAAACAGAAATCCCAACTAGAGCAGGAAACAGACCCAAGCCCGGATCCGCGACGCGGTCGACCGCAGTGCCCAAGTCGGTCGACCGGTCAGAACGACGAAATCTGGAAAAATCGATTACAGGGTTCTCCGGTCGACCGCAGTGCCACCATCGGTCGACCGATCTCAGTCCCGAGACACAGTTGGGGTCTGTGCACGATGCGGTCGACCGTCGTGACCACGCCGGTCGACCGGACAGAGTCCAACTGTAATTTCTGCAGTTTTGATGAATCCTTTCGACTTCGTTGCTTCCAATGGCCTCGTCCACGACTCCTCTACTCTATTCTCAAGATACCATGAGAATCATCTATCCTCAAGCTCCCATGAGGATCGCTAAGCTCCCAAAGAGAAGATACACCCGTATCATGGGTCCCCCCTTTAGGAACTTGAAGTCCCATTCAAGTTAGAACTTCAGCTGAGGGAACTCGCGAGCCCCTCCTTCTCTGTTGAACCACTTGGCCTTGCTAGGTACCTGACCTTGACGTCCAATGAGAAACGACTCCTTCGTCCCCCGCCTCGTCGTGGTCGTCTTCCGTTCCAAAATGCAATCTTCTTTCAGTGGCTCCTCTCTATCAAACCACAAGTCTTCAACATGCGGTAAGATCAACTTGTCATCACCTTCATCATCCAATAACGGAGGTTCAAACAACTTCAAGTACTCGGCATTGATCACCGAATACATGCCTAAGTAAGGTGGTAAATCTAAACGAAAAGCGTTGTCACCAATCTGATCGATAATCCGAAACGGACCATAACGAATAGGCTTCAACTTCTTCCCTTCTCCTTTGAGCCTCTCCTTACTCAATTTTAGCCATACCATATCGCCTTTACCAAAGTTACAAGGAACCCGATGTTGATCATGCTTCGCCTTGTACTTAGCTTGCGATTTCTTCAATTGAGCTTCAACCGTGGCATGAATATTTGCAATCTTCTCAAGAAATCGCTGAGCACGTTGTCTCTCACTCCCCTCCTTGCCGTCCACTGTGGCTTCACTTGAAAACACAAGGTCGAACGGGTTTGGCGGTAAAAATCCATAACAAGTCTCAAACGGTGACTTCCCTGAAGATCCATGAATCGCCCGATTGAAAGCAAACTGCAAATATGGTAAACTCTCATCCCAAGTCTTAGGATGCCTAGAATTATACCCCCGCAACATGTGCACCATAGTCCGGTTGACTACCTCCGTTTGTCCGTCTGTTTGTGGGTGAAATGCCGTGCTCTTCTTCAATTTGGTGTCCATCAAACTCCACAAAGAATCCCAAAAATGCCCGAGAAAACGGCTATCCCGATCCGAAATAATCGAGCTCGGCAACCCAAAGTGCTTCCACACATGCTCAAAGAATAATTGTGCTGCACCCGCTCCCGTCACGGTCTTCTTACAAGGAATCAATATCACCATCTTGCTGAACCGGTCCACCACAACGTACAAATAGTCATGCCCGCGCTTCGTAGTTGGCAACCCTCCTAGAAAATCCATAGAAATGCTCTCCCGCGGCCTAGAAGGAACCGGTAATGGTAGGTACAATCCCCTCTTTCTGTTAGAAGGCTTCGAAATACAACATAACTTACACCCTCCAACATACTTGGTCACATCATCAAGCATCCGTGGCCAAAACACATGTCGCCGTAGATTGAGAAGCGTTTTCTGAATGCCAAAATGCCCTTGCACACGCGAGGTATGTGCTTCCCGAATCCACTGCAACCTATCACCATCCTCCGGAATGCATAGTGATGCCCCACGATACAATAAGCCATCATCTCCAAGTGCATACTCCCCCCTTCGACCAGCCTTCGCCTGCTCAAACACACTACCGAAGTCTCTACTGGATGCATACAACTGAACATACTCAAAAGGAACCAAGGGCTGAATACGCGTCGCCACCAACAACGACCTTATCGGTGGGCGAGATAACATATCGGCCAACTTGTTCGTCGCCCCCTTCTTGTACCTAATAATGATGTTGAAAGCCATCAAATAAGACATCCACTTCATGTGCCGTGCCTGCTGTAGCTTCGTCTGGGCATGTAAGAACTCCAACGGCTTATGATCCGAATGCACGACCACCTCCTTCCCTAACAAGTACACCCTCCAATGCTTAATTGCTTGATATAGTGCATAGAACTCCTTGTCGTAGGTTGGGTAGTTCGCAACAGCACCCGAAAACTTTTCAGAATGGTATTCCACCGGTTTCCCATCCTGAATCAACACCGCGCCCATCGCATAATTAGACGCGTCGGTCTCTACCTCGAAAGTCCGCTGCAAATTCGGCAACGCCAACACTGGTGCCTCCGAGATCTTCCTTTTTAGCAACTGAAAAGCCTCCTCATGCGTCTTTCCCCACTCAAACTGAACTTTAGCCTTTGTGAGGCCATGTAACGGTGCCGCATAAGTCGAAAAATGTCGAATGAACTTGCGCAAATACTGGCAAGCTCCCATGAAGCCCACTCAAACTGAACTTTAGCCTTTGTGAGGCCATGTAACGGTGCCGCATAAGTCGAAAAATGTCGAATGAACTTGCGCAAATACTGGCAAGCCCCCATGAAGCTCCTCACCTCAGTCACTGTCTTCGGCGTCGGCCACTTTGTGATCACCTCCACCTTGCCTGGATCTATCCTCCGCTGGCCCTTCCCTACGATGAAGCCGAGATACACCAACTCGTCCTTCCCGAACTCGCACTTTTTCCCGTTGAGCTTCAGCTGTCCGTCCTGCAACACTTCAAATACCTTCTCAACATGAACAAGATGCTCCTCCCAGGTCCTGCTGTACACCAAGATATCATCAAGGTAAACTATCACAAAATCCTCTATAAATGGTCGCAACAAATCATTCATAAGCCTCATAAAGGTAGCCGGAGCATTGCACAGTCCAAACGGCATCACCAACCACTCGAACAGGCCTTGCTTGGTCTTGAACGCAGTCTTCCAAGTGTCTTCCTCCCGAATCCTCACCTGATGGTAACCAGACTTCAAATCCAGCTTCGTGAAAAACCTCGCTCCCTCCAACTGGTCCATAAGATCATCGATCTGCGGTAATGGGTAGCGATTCTTGATTGTGATCTTATTGAGTGCCCGATAATCTACGCACATGCGCCAACCTCCATCCTTTTTGGGCACCAACAATACTGGTGACCCGCAAGGCGAACAACTTGGCACAATCACTCCTGTCTCCAAGAGCTCCTGAACTTGCTTCTTGATCTCCTCGGACTCTAGTACTGATGTGCGGTATAGGCCTATGTTTGGTAAGGAACTCTCCCCTGTCAACATAATCTCATGCTCTACACCTCGACGTGGTGGTAGTCCCGTGATCTCCGAAAACAAGTCCGCATACTTTGCTTTTAACCTTTCAAGATCTCCCTCCTGAAGCTTGCTCAAGGCGGACAAGCACATCCTACTCAGCTGCTCTTCATACGGTCGAATGAACAATAAAACGAACTTCCTGCCCGCATTCACCAACCTCTTAGCCTGAGTCACCGTCACCAAGCTCGTCTCCTGTGGAAGAGACGCCGAACGAAAAACGAATTGCTCGCCATCCTTGGTGAACGTATACTTTTGGGCTCGCCGATCATATACTGCGTATCTATCCCACAAATAAGGATTGCCCAAAATAACTTGGCAAACATCCAATGGAACCACGTCGCATGTGACCTCGTCAATATACGACTCGTGGAGTGCAAATCTGAATGAACACTGGTTCACTACACTCAATCCCGCCTCCTTCTGAATCCACCCTAATGGATAGGGCTTTGGATGCTTCACCGTCTTCAATCCCAGCTTCTGTACTAATGCCTCAGATATCAGATTTTTCTGACTCCCTGGATCTACAATAGCATCCACTAAGCTGGTCTTGACCTGCAATTTCAGAACAAAGAGCTGCTCCCTCGGGTCGTCATCTT
>NC_033796.1:77436410-77443568 GCF_001876935.1 Asparagus officinalis
AAAACAGCTTCATCTCCTTCCGGATGTATTCATTCAGACCCGCCATGTACTTCATAAAGATGGGATACTCGTCTGTTGCGATGTTTAGAACCATCGCCTGCTGTTGGAACTCCGTCGTATACTCCTGAACGGTCTGATTAAACTTTTGGCGCAAGCCATACCACTTGTACCAACGCTCCTCAAGGAACCCTACTGGATAGAACTGTTTACGAAGTAGTTCCTTGAACTTGTTCCACGACGCCGCTTTCCTCTCCTGTTTGCAATAGGATTTCCACCACGTCAACGCGTGCCCGGAAAGCTTCAGTGTCGCGAACACTATCTTCTCCTTGGACGAATATCCGTAGAGAGTGAAGTACATCTCCATACGTTCGATCCAATCATCAAGCTTCTCCACGTTGATACTCCCATCATAAACAGGAATCTCAACCTTGAAGTCAATCTTCAGATTTTGGTAATTGTTCTTACTCCTTTGATGTCCGGCAGTCTTGACAATCTCAGTCTCCCCCTCTGAATCAGATTCCTCGTGTTCCTCGTCGGATTCGACGAGTTTCTTCTTGCCCTTCGAAGAAGATTCCTCCTTTTTGTCACCTCCGTTGATTAGACCCACGAGTTGGGTAAGAGTCGTCCCGATCGTCTCAATCTGTCTCTCCATGGCATCAAGTCTCGCTGAATTATCTGCTTCAGTCATCTTCTCCTTCCTTAATTTCTGGACTCTCTCCAAAGAAATAAGGATCTCGCCAAGCTTCTTGTACTGTGAGCGAGTAAGGACCATACACAGGTTCCCCCTTCACAGGATCTAGGTGCTCTGATACCAACTTGATACGAGTTGCCGTGCGAGCACTCTTGATCGCGGAATTATCAAGAGTGGGTAAAGAAGAAGAACGACAGAAGAACACAAGAGTTGAATTAGGGCGAAGGAAAATACCTTCTCTAGATTATGAGAATCAATTGGATTTTACAAATCTCTCTCTCACAATCTCTCTAGATCAAAGAACAACCTCCCTGATCTCTTTTCTGATTACAAACTGAGTTCTATACCCTAGAAAAGTCGTGTTTCTATTTATACTAAACAGAAATCCCAACTGGAGCAGGAAACAGACCCAGGCCCGGATCCGCGACGCGGTCGACCGCAGTGCCCAAGTCGGTCGACCGGTCAGAACGACGAAATCTGGAAAATCGATTACAGGGTTCTCCGGTCGACCGCAGTGCCACCATCGGTCGACCGATCTCAGTCCCGAGACACAGTTGGGGTCCGTGCACGATGCGGTCGACCGCCGTGACCACGCCGGTCGACCGGACAGAGCCCAACTGTAATTTCTGCAGTTTTGATGAATCCTTTCGACTTCGTTGCTTCCAATGGCCTCGTTCACGACTCCTCTACTCTATTCTCAAGATACCATGAGAATCATCTATCCTCAAGCTCCCATGAGGATCGCTAAGCTCCCGAAGAGAAGATACACCCGTATCAGTGTTGGTCTACCCATGTCATCTTCCTCAAGTGCTTAGAATTACTAGCTCTCCTTAGGCTTTTACAACCAAACCACTCCTCTTGGAATTGACCCCGTCACTACCAACCACTCTAAGTGTCAACATGTACTACAATGTGTTCTCAACAATAAAGTGCAAATAACAAGATTTGTTCTCTAAATAAGATGATAATTAAAATAAAGCTCACTCAATGATACTACCTCACAACCCAAATATACAATATGTGAAAATACTAAAGCTTAATTGATTGTGTGTGCAATCAACGAATAAAGTAAAATTTAAACTCAATTAAATCTAGCTTATATATACGAGAATCAAAATATAAGAATAGTTAGACGAAAAGAGTTTAGAAAACTTCTCCAAGAACAAGAGAGATAGAGATTCGAAGAATGATGCTCAAGACCGAAACGATCTCCTCCTCTTATAAATTTTTTTGTATAAATAAAAACACACTTAAAACATTGAAACAAACTTGTGTAAACTCACTTAAACATCCATAAGAAATAAATGAGAGTTGAGGGCTTTTTATAGCCTCTCAAACAACCAAAAACCCATAAAACCAAGTCTGGAAAAACTAGCTGTTACAGTACCGTCGATTGACTGATACACTAGTCAGTCGACTGATGAGTTGGCCATTGACTGATTCTGGGAAGCTATCAGTCGATTGATACAAACCATCGGTCGACTAAAAATACTATTCAGTCGACTAATGGAGATCGGTCGACTGAGCAGAAACTTTTTAGCAATTGTAGAGCAGTTCATCAGTCAACTGATGAACAGTATCGGTCGACCGAAAAATGTGCACAACCCATTTTAGAGTAGTAAATCTGATTTTCAAAGGTGTTTTAAAAATAGTAAATAAATTCCAAAAATTATGAAACTTGAAAAAATATTTGTACACATGAAATTGAACATGTTAGAAAAAGAATTTTTCAGATTGCATTTCCCATTTGTAAAAACTCAAATATTTTGTAAACTTGTTCAAAAATACAAAATCGTTAAATACTTAATTTTGATGAAATATTTTCAAATAAGTTTTGAAACACTTTCTACTAGATTAATAGACTTGATAAAAGATATAAAATAGTATACTCAAGTCTTTAATCCGTAAACACATTATTTTCACAAATAAAGATGATAAATATGAAACAAGTATGTATGTCTATAAATATAACTATTTGTTTTATATTTATACAATTGAATTTTAAAGCAATAAAACAAAAACGTGTATGTGTGTAATATTTGAGCTTTTAAGTATAAACACACAAGTATAACAACTAAACTAGAAACTATATACCCAAGCTAAAAAATCTTCGTTAAGCTTGTTCTTAGAAGAGGGATGAAGCGTGATATTGGATCTTTGAATTGAATGCGTAAAGGGCTTCAATCCAAATTCTGCCAACCTCCATTAGATATCATCATGAAGGTGCAATCTAACCAACCTTCGACATGAGGATCTTTGTGTAGAATACCTAAGAAGCAAAAACAAACACTCGAAAAATGATGTTAGAAATTGTTTGTTAATCATCAAAACTAGATTAGATAGTAGGCTCATAAACATGAGACCTAACAACCCCTTCCCTCAAAAACCCTAGAGTTGGTTCATATGAGTTTGAAGAGCTTTGTGACACTAAAACCTAGAGGAGGGTGAGTTTCTCGACGTTTGGTGAAGGAGGATCGTGTCTCTCACATGTTTGAGGAGCTAAGAACGATTTTGAGACAAGTTTCATCTTCTACAAACTCATCCCCTATTTTTCCTGGTTTTATTTGGTTTTATTGGATTTTACAAACCTAGTTTAATTATAAAGTTCACTCTTTAAATTGTTTAATACAAAGGTTTGATCTTTTCGATTTAAAATATTATGAAATTGATTCTTTGATTTGGGTTTAAGATTTAAATGTGATTTCACATGAGTTTTGTTAAAAATATCTATTTTCCATGATGAAATTACAAATATAATCAAGTTAGGGTTTCTAGTTTCCTTCGAAATTGATAATTATGTTTTCAGGTAGCAAAGTGAACCCTAAATACTATAAACAAGATTTTATACATAAAGTTTTATTAAGAAATTTTGATTTTTGATTAATTTATGGGATATTTAACCTTAGTTGAAAACTAGGTTTTCAACTCTGGTCGGTCGACTAATCATGATGAATCCGTCAACCGATAATGTCATAAGCATATAGGGTTTTGCTCTAGTCGGTCGACCGAACCTATGTCACTGGTCGACCGATCCAGGCTATAGTTCTTGTGCACGTTTTGTGCAAGCCATCGGTCGACCGATGGGATATAATCGATCGATTGGTCATATGCAGTTTCGTGAACTTTATTTCTTTCTCACATGCTTTGATAGCGAACATGAAGTACAAATTGCACGTCGATACATATGCGTAGTTTATGAGGGTTCAAGTATTGGATTTGAGCATGCACGAGAGTTTGAAGGTGTATAATCTCTATATTTTGAATTTTGTCATGATAGTGAGTGACACATATTGCATTTAATGATAGTTGTGGATGCTTGAGTGGGTTAGTTGACACTCCGCAATGAGACAGTGTGGGACTACACTCAGAGTAGGTTAGTTTGTATACCACAATGAGATTGTGGTAGACTACACTCTATAATAAATCATTCCAGATTGGGCAAATATGCCTATTTTCGCAGGATGATTGAGTAAGATAGGTAATGCCACAAGATATTGTGAGCGCCTTACTCAACATTATTATTATTTTGTTAGAGGATCACACAAATTTATTTTCATGCTCCCATGTTATTTACCCCGAGAGTAGGGTATAAGATTGAGGTTGATTTACACGACATATATTATACGAGATTCTTTTACCGGATTATTATACTTGTAACTATGCCACCTACCCGAGGGTAGTGTAGATTATTTTAACACGATTTGTTTTAGATGAGGCTTGGTAATGTATTGTCCTTTGTTTTATTATTCTTATTCATAGGTTTTGGAGTTGGTATTAATCGATTCACAATTTGAGATACGAGGTATATACACGAGGGTTTCCTTGTTTGGATTATTTCGCTCAACATACCCATTCTCGTGTTGTGGAGTTCTAAATATCAATTTTATCTTAGCTTAGGATAGATGATTTATATATCTATTTGTATTAATTTGTATTTTTATACTCCTAACCCGCTTCCCCTGGGCGATGGAGATGATCTCGCTAGCGCTTTGACGCTTGTTATTTCTCATCTTTTCAGGTAGCGAGTCAGGCGTTCGGAGAGTCACGGGTTGATGAATTTTCAACTTAGTGTTCGTCGTTTATTATTAGTAGTTTATCAGTGCTCTACAATAGTCATTGTTTATTGTCAGACTTTAGAGATGTATTTCATGTTAGAGGCAGAGTGCCTTAGTATTGTTTTCATTTGACTCTATTTATTGAGACATTTCACATTTGTTTCAGACATCAGTTGTACTTTATTTTCTTGGTTGGAACATGATTACATTTACTTTTGGGTCTTTTCTCTATATATGTGTTCCTTGTATTGTTATCCTTATTCTATCTGCTTGTACCTATATTTGTTTATTGTTTGACTCCTACTAAAGAGACATTATTGTGATGGTGAAACATGTTGTTATACAGTGTGGGTGCATGACAAGTTTGATATCATTGGGTTTACCTTGGACTGCAGTTTTGCGTAAAACCAGTGGCGTCAAATTATAAAGGGGAAATTACATACAACCCCATCTACATCTTTATTTGTAATTAACACGCTCACTTTATTTATTAACACTTAACCCCTTTTGATTCTTGAGAAAAACATGTTTTACCCAGGGGCGCAGCCAGTAAAGGCTAGCTGCCCAGGGCAAGAATATGAAAAACCATATAAGTAGGCAACTCCTCTTCATCCCATGAGTGAATATTGAGTCCGTGGCAATTCTTGAGTGAGTGGCAATTCTTGAGCACCAAGGCATCTGCCAGGTGGAATATACTCAAACATATCTCCATCAACATACTGAATCCTACCTTCACTCTTATCCATCACTTTAATAACATGAGGTAAATCAAGAACTGTCACCTTCACCTCGGGAAAAGCCTGAGCCACCGCTCTAGAAACCATCGTCGAACCTGCAACAACATCCACAATAGACTTCACTTCCCCAAACAACTGCACGCCAAACTCATTGACAACCACTTTTATTATTAACCTAGAATCACTCTCGTCCGCTTCTTTCAACAATTTCCCAAGCCTTGGCATTTTTTTAGTAGCCTGTCATATATTCATCCCATGAGCCTTCTCGAACACGGTCGGCGGCTCCTCTTCTTTCATCCACTCACTCAAGAAAGTGATTCATGACATACTCGTAGACCATGTTTATTTTTCGCTCAGGGTAAAAAATAATACTGGCTATGCCACTGGTTTTACCTATAGTTCATCCTTCCAAGTTAAATTAAATAAGTAAAATATCTACTTATATTTATCTTTTGAAAAATCTTTGATATCTAATTGGGCAAAGTTTTAATAGTATTATAATTTTAAGAATATCCAGAAAAAGGGAAGGACACAAAAATATGTAAGCTAAAGGATAATGTCACCTACCCCACTCATTTACACCTTCAGTTACACTTAGTCTCCCTCAACTTATTTACTAGAGTACCTCAAAATAAGGATGTTACTTGCAATTTATTTCTAGAATATTATTTAAGATTTACTTGAGCATGCTTTTAATATCATTATGATTCTTGTCAAAGAAATCATCCACAAATTTTTGGTAAAAGTTTAGATAACAACGAACAAATATTAAACAATAATATTTAACATTTAATTAATATTTAATATTTATAATTCTTTAATTATGATAGGACAGTGAACAATAATATAATTTTAAAAACTCTAGGAAAATATAAATGACCAAAGACATAATAAAATAAAGAGTAAATTGTGCATGACTTCTTGATCTATACCTTCACTTTAACTCATTTATTAGCATTTATCGCTCTCTCAGTTCTTGAGTGAATGTGGTTTTAACCTAAAATTTAAATTGGAAACAGTGCTAAGTGCTAATAAAAGAGCCGTAGATGTTTTTAGTGCAACTGAAAATATAAATGAGGAGAATTATATACAATTTATCCCAACCTAAGTTTATCATAAAATATAACAATTTAAAAATTTTGAAAAATTTGGACATTGTCTAAATTAGGAAACATCTTCCCTCAATATGTTGATTATTTTTGTAAAAGAAATAAACAAATCTTTTATAACTATAGTCTTATTACTTTAAATTTTGTATATATAAGATATGCACACTTAACCTTTGTATATTCAGAATATGTTAGTATTCTTCTCCATAAAACATGAAAATAGAGTTGGCACGTTCAACGCACGTGCTCTCTTCACAAGTATTCTCCAAAACCTCGATCCCTTCAAACCCCGTCTTCTTCTTTTTCTCTTTCATCGTTCCCCGTCGTTCCAATTCCTGACCGGTGTTTTCTCGGGCGGCGGCATCCTCCCTTTGTATATTCAGAATATGTTAGTATTCTTCTCCATAAAACATGAAAATAGAGTTGGCACGTTCAACGCACGTGCTCTCTTCACAAGTATTCTCCAAAACCTCGATCCCTTCAAACCCCGTCTTCTTCTTTTTCTCTTTCATCGTTCCCCGTCGTTCCAATTCCTGACCGGTGTTTTCTCGGGCGGCGGCATCCTC
>NC_033796.1:77443578-77443718 GCF_001876935.1 Asparagus officinalis
CACTCTTTTATTTGTTCTTTATACCTTTTTCTTGAATACTGCTAGCTACATTTTTGTCTAATTCTTTTAGTAGTGTATTGTCTCAAGATTACATATTTAAGCGAAAAGATTGAATTTTTAGTGCTCTGAACTTAATTCCG
>NC_033796.1:77446083-77451340 GCF_001876935.1 Asparagus officinalis
AGATTAATGGGTATCCTTGTCATAGGAGAGGATTTCCTCCTTGACGCCTCTAAAATCACATGATTGAGCGATATTATGGATGATCCGTTCCATTGAACTTGATCTACATATTCTAAAATATTATAAGAGAGAGAGAGAGAGGTTAATGGGTATCCTTGTCATAGGAGAGGATTTCCTCCTTGACGCCTCTAAAATCACATGATTGAGCGATATTATGGATGATCCGTTCCATTGAACTTGATCTACATATTCTAAAACCCCAACACACCAAGTTTGGGGTGAATCCGTCGTCGTTTGACACTCCATCGAGCTATATATATATATATATATATGAGATTAATGAGTATCCTTGTCATAGGAGGGGATTTCCTCCTTGACGCCTCTAAAATCACATGATTGAGCGACATTATGGATGATCCGTTCCATTGAACTTGATCTACATATTCTAAAACCCCAACACACCAAGTTTGGGGTGAATCCGTCGTCGTTTGACACTCCATCGAGCTATGTAAAAAGTTCTATTCATTCAAAACCGTTAAAATTGATACGAGTGGATGAAGGTTGTCTCGAAGCTTATGACATTATTTTAAAAGGTTGTCTCGAAGCTCCTGCTTGTTTCTTACAGGTGAATCCCCTTCTTAGCTTTTGTATAACTTGTGTTTCTTCTAAATTTATTTTGTTCACATGAAGTCCTTCTCTTAGGTATAAGAAATGGATGCCACGGATAGCTAGAAGGGAGAAATAAGTTTCCTTCTCCTCTCTACTTAGCAAAAGCATCAAGATTGCAAAGATAAAATGAATACGGAATGAAAGAAGAAAAGATCACAGAGAAATTGGTTTGCACTAGTTTTAGGTTATACCTACCAGGAGAGAAGTCTCTTTGCTTTAGATTCCTGGAATTATTCGAACTTGCAATATTTCTATTTCAAGATGTATCTGCATTAGTCAAAGTGATGACATTGTTTCCACTTCTCTTCATCTCTCTCAATATAATTGCTTTTTATAGAAAACTTGGATCTAAAACACCTCAATTGTAAACAATAAACATTAAACTACAAATAGAAAATGAAGAGATTGCTGGAATCACAGTTCCCGGCAAACAAGAATTGAAATAAAAATGTTCTGAAATGTAACAGGGTTGCACTCTAATCTCAGTACATAGACTACAAACTTCCCTACATACAAAATTTAGCAGACAAGACCAAGTTAATAAATATAATTGATGTCAATAATCATACAAGCCCTCGACTACGACAAAAGCTTATTTCTAGATCACAACAATAATCATACAAGCCCTCGACTACGACAAAAGCTTATTTCTAGATCACAATTCCACAAATCATTATGACTGCACAAATACTACAATCCATGGAAACAAAAAGCTTATTTCTAGATCACAATTCCACAAATCATTATGACTGCACAAATACTACAATCCATGGAAACAACACTTACAGCTTTTTGAAATACCATAGCAGCCTCCAACATACTGCCTATATTCATCGCCGAGCCATCTCTTTCTATTGCTGTACTCCTTGCTGTCTCCTTGCCTTTTTGCTCATTTGCTTGATTAATGACTAGCGACGCTAAGATTACCGTGGCATCAGTTAGAAACACTAGTAAAAGTGGCCTAAAGCTGGTTATGCTTCCTAGAGCATTAATCCCCAATGAACAGCCATGATATGATAAAACCACCAACAGCGCTATAATAACTGAACAAACGAGTCGAATATTCTCTGAAGCAGAGATTGAAACGCTGATTCTTCTTGGTGTGAAGATTGTGTGGCTCATTTTTGGTACAGTGTCTGTAGTTCGATCACTTCCTTCAACTGATAATCTAGCGACCGCTGAAGTTGTCAGTGACACTGCACCATGTTGATTTTTTGTCTCGTGTTTCGCAGATTCTTCAATCTTGTTTTTAGATATTTCATCGCTTGACTCAGTTTTAGGTTGCACTCTAGAGATTTTATCGCTTTCCTGACTTTTGGTTGTTACAGAACCTGTGACATTCTTAGCAAGGGAAGTACCTGTAATATACCCAAGTTTTCCAATCAGCTTAAGCAAGCATAATCTTCAACAAGAAATTTATTAGTATACCAAATGCATACTCGGATCTTAATGCAGCAACAAGCCTTTCTCCGAGACTCTTGTTTCCATCGACTCTGTCTCAAAATAACAACTAATGTATCATTTTTAATTGCTTCATTCCCATATTCATTTAGGTCCTAGCAAATAATCTTCAATTGAAACAGCATTTAACTTCTTACAAGTACATTCATGTCTTATCCTATTTCTCTAGCAAATAATCTTCAATTGAAACAGCATTTAACTTCTTACAAGTACATTCATGTCTTATCCTATTTCTTAGCATGTTACCACACATCCATCTCAGAATTCCTTCTTTCTAGATTCTTTCAACATGTTCTTTTTTAACCATCCAAATCATTTAATTTCATAGGTCTTTTACGATCATAAATTTTAGAACAAACTGTAGCATTTGAGGGGTTTGAGGGGTTTTAATTGTTATTTTGAAGAATAACCCATGGATCTACTGATTAGACAAGTAAAGAGCCCTAAGCCATGCTTGTTCTCCTTTGCCATTTTCTCTCCTTCCTACTGAACAACCTCCTCTTTTAAGCAATCCTCCTACCTCAGTAATCATTAAAACAAAGAGACATTAAACAAAACGTTGTCTCTGAAACTCCATGTTGGTGATTGACAAAACCTTCATGATCATCAGTAATCATTTATTTATGTATATAATGAATAGGCTCGCTAATCACTTAATCATAAACCAGAGCGATTACATAGCCGATTTGCGCAACGAAGTTAAAAGAGACTCAAACCAAACGTGAATAACAGCTATTTACAAAATAAATTGAGATACCAAAACAATAACAAGATTCATAACTCAATTCGGAAATGTGTTATAAATTCGATACGATATGCGACGTTGTCATATAAATTCGATACAATATGCGACGTCGTCATTTCCCACAATTACATACAATATGCGATGTCGTCATTTCCCACAATTACATAGAACGATGGATAACTCAAAAATCTACATCGATCGAAATAAAAAGTATACATGTTAATTTTTTTCTTAACTTCATTCATCCATTCATATAGCAATTGATTTCCACCAAATTCTCACGATATGCGACATTGTCTTCTTTTCTCTTTTCTTTTTGTCTTTTAGGCTTCTCATCCTGCACAATACCATGAACAAAGGGTCAAGAGGAGGAAACGTTAAGATTCGACTTTTGATTCCTTTAAAAAAATAAATTTTAATAATTCATATATCCTGCACAATACTCTGATTCTTGAAAGAGAGATTTCATAAGCAGGAGCAGAAGCCAAATTACGAACAAGATCTTTGTATGTTGCAATGGCTAGCTCTCGTGGAAGACACTGCCTAAAGTATGCAATTATACGAACGTATCTGAGAACATGTGCAGCATCGTTGCGCATGAGGAAGGAGGGACGCCGGCGCTGGGGTAAGATGGTGTCGCCGGCTTTTGGGGAAGGAGAGCACGGGATTGCTTGGGGAAGGAGGGCAGCGGATTTTGTGGAATAATTAGGAAAGGGAGCTATTAATGAGGAGAGATTTGTGATTTTTTCATCTAGGACCCCATATTTTATAAATTCCCTCCCTCGAAAATTTGTTACTTCTATAAATAAGTATCCAGCGAATAACAATTTGACACGTGGCGACAGTGTAGGAAATTTCCCAAGCTACCAGCTCACCTCCCGTTCTCTCTCTCTCTCTCTCTCTATATATATATATATATCCTCGAAAATTTGTTACTTCTATAAATAAGTATCCAGCGAATAACAATTTGACACGTGGCGACAGTGTAGGAAATTTCCCAAGCTACCAGCTCACCTCCCGTTCTCTCTCTCTCTCTCTCTCTATATATATATATATATATATATATATATATATATATATATATATATATACACATTATAAGGCAAGATCATCTGCATCCAAACTCATCCTCATAGTGTTTAATGATTATAAAAGTGTTAAATCAATATTTTCATGCTTAAGGCTTAACCTAATATGAAAAGATGAGATTTTTAATGATAAATCTTAACTCATTACTCATTACTAGATCATTAGCTTTTCCTAATTGTTTATGATAGTAACATGATCATGATCATTAGAGATGATTAAATTTTTCATATTTTTAAACTTGATAATTATGTTTAACTCATGTGTTAATCCTAATTTGTTATCTAATTGAATTATAAAGAGGTTTAATTTTTGTTTTCATCATAGATTGCAGAAAACTACTTAGATTTCAGAAAACTGCTACACATGTATAATATTTAGCTTGAAATTTGAGATAACATATAAACTCCAAACCGAACAAAACTAGTGTTAAATGAAAGCTATATGAACCTATTTTCCAAAACAGAAAAAACCATTCTAAAAAAGAGTTTTTATTGAGAAAGATATACTCAATTTACTAATGACATATTCTGCAGAAAACTGCTGCACGTATGTAACCTTTAACTAGAAATTTGAGATATCATATATACTCCAAACTGAACCAAACTAATGCTAAATGATAGCTATATGAATCTAGTTTCCAAAACAAAAAACTATTCTTAAAAAGAGTTTGTCTAGAGAAAGATATACTCAATTTACTAATAATATATTTTGTAGAAAACTGCAGATATGCTGATTTGAAATAATTGATATATTATGTGAAGGTTTCTTTGAGTTTTCATGTTAATTAATCATGCTTGAGCCCTAGATTTGTGATACCTAAATAAGATAAACATGTATAAATGAATTTTACCTCTGTTCATAAGTAGTTTTTATCATGTGTTGATAATCACTTTGTTTACATATGAGATAATTGAAGAAATTGTTTAATTAGGATATTAAACCCTAATTTAGAAGTTATAATAATTTAATTTGATAATTCAGATAATTCCTGTTGTATATATCAAGTATAAATCTCGTTTTAACGTCATGATATGTATAATTGACATAAGCACTGTTTGTGTACGAAAGAATGTGTGTCTTGACAGAGTAGTCGACTACTAAGCTTAGTAGTCGGCTACTCGTGCCCAGTTGAGTATAACAGAAACTGTATGTTTGCAGAGTAGTCGATTAATGTTCTTAATAGTTGACTACTGATACTGATATATGTTATTACAGAGTCTGGATGGACTCAGTGTAGTCGACTACTAAGCCTAGTAGTCGACTACTAAGGCCGTTGTCTAAATTTTTGTTTTG
>NC_033796.1:77452276-77499866 GCF_001876935.1 Asparagus officinalis
TGTTGTACAAATTTGTGATGGTGATTTCTTGTGTCTGCTGTTTTTTGTTGTCATGTAAGCTCCAGTTGAACTGAGAAGGAGTTTGGTGTTGTTCTCTGTGCAGTTAACTATTGTGGTTAGCATGTTAACTCTTGTAGATATCATGTTAACTCTTGTGGATAACATGTTAACTTTTATGAATAATACGTCAACTCTTGTGGATAACATGTTAACTCTTGTGGCTATATATTAACTCTTGTTATAGTTAACATGTTAACTCTTGTGGATAACATGTTAACTCTTATGGCTAACATGTTAACTCTTGTTGATAACATGTTAACTCTTGTGGATAACATGTTAACTTTTATGGATAATATGTCAACTCTTGTGGATAACATGTTAACTCTTATGGTTATATGTAAACTCTTGTTATAGTTAACATGTTAACTCTTGTGGATAATATGTTAACTTTTGTGGCAAATATATTAACTATTGTGGATAACATGTTAACTCTTGTGACAAACATGAATATAGTTAACAGACAGTTTATGAATAATAACTAACAGATAATTCATTATAGTTAACAGTTTATAAATAACAGTTAACAAATAATAATTAATAGTTAATAAATTATAAATAACCGTTAACAAATAATAATTAATAGTTCATATAGTTAATATTTTAACCACAATATTTAGCATGTTAACTCTTGTGTTTAACATGTTAACTCTTGTGGATAACATGTTAAATATTGTGGATAACATGTTAACGGATAATGGATCAATTTACCAATTAAAGTTAACTGTTATTTCAGTTAACTTTAATTGGTAAATTGATAATTATATTCAGTAAACTTTTAACTATAATCCATTATCCGTTAATTGTTATTTGTAATCTATTATCCGTTAACTGTTATTTCGGGTCATATACACGTTAATATAGTTCTCATTTAACATGTTAACTATAATACCTAGCATGTTAACCTTAATTGGTAAATTGATAAATATAACTGTTAACTATAATCAATTATATGTTAACTGTTATTTATAATTTGTTAACTATTAATTATTATTTGTTAACAGTTATTTATAAACTGTTAACTGTAATGAATTATCTGTTCACTGTTATTCATAAACTGTCTGTTAACTATAATTCATGTTTGTCACAAGAGTTAACATATAGCCACAAGAGTAACATGTTATCCATAAGAGTTAACATGTTATCCACAAGAGTTAACATGTTAACTATAACAAGAGTTAATATATAGCCACAAGAGTTAACATGTTATCCACAAGAGTTGACATGTTATCCATAAAAGTTAACATGTTATCCACAAGAGTTAACATATAGCCACAAGAGTTAACATGTTATCTATAAGAGTTAACATGTTATCCACAAGAGTTAACATGTTAAACACAAGAGTTAACATGCTAACCACAACAGTTAACTGCACAGAGAACAACATCAAACTCCTTCTCAGTTCAACTGGAGCTTACATGACAACAAACAACAGCAGACACAAGATATCACCATCACAAATTTGTACAACAGCAGGCACAAGAAATCACCATCACAAATTTGTACAACAGCAGACACAAGAAATCACCATCACAAATTTGTACAACATTTATATATACCACACCTTGAGTTTATTACTTCTTTCTTGATTTTGATATACATCCAAGCCCCAACATGTTGAGATTAGGGGATCCTCACATCTTGAACTGGCCCATAAATACTATAGAAAATAACAAGAACCCAAATCAGTTTTAACCCCTAACGTCGTCGCAGCCGCCCTGAAATCAAAACGAGTCATCAAAATCCACGGAACCCACCGTCGAAAGCCTAAAAAAAGAACTCGGCCAGCCGCCGTTCACCTACCTCTGGTTCATGGGCGACAACGGGGACATCGGCAAGCTGCCCGAGGGGGTACGAAAACCTGGCGGTGGTGGCGGCGGCGAGGCCATTATGGCGGCGTCGAGCTTGTCCTCGTTGAGGTCGTGGAGGAACCTGTACCTGTTGTCGTTCTTGCAGAACCCCCTTGCGAGGTAGAGACAGGGGTGACGGAGGTAGTGGCGGGGGTGGGGGGGTCGAGTGAGGTTAGAGAGAGGGTGGAAGAGGAGATGGGTTTGTAGGAAGAGGAGTAGAATTAGATCTAGAGAAGATCTGGAGAAGAAGAAGAGGGTAGTTTGGGAAGTTTTTGTCTTGGAAATTGTAAATGGGGCTGATTCACATGGATTTTTCATTTTTGGGGAAAAAGCACATTAGAAAAAGTTCAAGGGGCTGGGACACATCACCAATTTAGTTTTGGGGCCTTGAAGCAATTTTCCCTAAACTCAATGGATACGCATTAAATATACCAACTTCTTTTTTATTCTGAATGTTGCAGATGATAAATGTAAGTTCTTTAAACATTGCCAAAAGTTTTTATGATAATTATTTTGTTAAACTTCATCAACTGACATTTGTATATTTGAAATGCTTTTGCAGCTCGTCTATTGATTACTTACTCTCTCTCTCAGAAATTTGAGTGGATGGCCAACATCCTTCTGGGCCACATGTAGGCTGTACTGTTAGGGTTTTTTTGATCAAACCCCCTGATGCCATTTGGAAATAGAGATGAGAGAGAAAGAAAACAATCACAAACACACAAGATTTTACGGTTCACTTCTCAATGTGAGAAGCTACGTCTACGGCTGCCGCAGGAGAAAATTTCACTAATTTTGTCTTAACTACAAGTTGCCCTAATCACCCCTTTAATAACTTAGGGGTTAAAACAAAACAAAATTCAAACAGGTCAAAAACCCGACATAAGCCAAAACTCGATACGCGGTCGACCGTGACAAACGACAGAGAGCAGAAAATGATTATAGGGTATCGCGGTTGACCGTCGAAAGTCCAGAGACCAACCCAGATTCCTAGGCCTGGAGCGGTCGATCGTCGCGGTCGACCGCAGAAAATCCAGAAGACACCCTGAGTCTTGTGCACGTTCGCGGTTGACCGCGCACCACCCGCGGTCGACCGTGAATCTGCCAAACTGAATCCTCGTCATTTTATCTTGAACTTCTTCGTCGTTGACCATGGTCGACCGTGAATCTGCCAAACTGAATCCTCGTCATTTTATCTTGAACTTCTTCGTCGTTGACCATGTTCCTCCAACTTCTTATGTTTCCTCTTCAATCTGAAGTATAGGGCATGTCTGATAGTTAGGCTTTACATATCCTAACAATCTCCCAATTAGAGACTAACTATCAATCTCTATCACCTCTCTCTGTGGCGACGGTCTCCATATCATCAAGTAATGAGGCCTACTGAAGTTGAACACAACTTCAGTTTCTCCGTAGTAACAACCTTCTTAAGCATATCAGCCAGGTTCTTGCTTCCTTTAATCTTCACAAGTTCCAACATGTCATCATCCAATGCTGACCTTATGAAGTGATAACGGACCTGTATATGTTTGGTCCTAGCATAAAAAGCTGGATTCTTTGCCAAATAAATGGCGCTCTAGCTGTCATAATATAAACACTCTTCTCACTTTTCTGCCCCAACTCCTCCAGGAATCCCTGCAATTATATTAGCTCTTTGCTAGCCTCTGTCACAGCAACATATTCAGCCTCTGTAGTCGATAAAACAACAATCTTCTATAACTGGGAAACCCAACTGATAGCTGTAGTACCTAAAGTAAACATGTATCCTGTAGTGCTCCTCCTCTGATCTATCTCACTAGCATAATCTGCATCAACAAATCCCTACAGAACTAACTTGCCTATCTTGAAGCATAAATAATTTTTTATAGTACACCGCAGGTACCTAAGAATCCACTTTACTGCTTCCCAGTCCTGCTCTCCTGGATCTAACATGAATCTGCTCACAGCTCCCACTACATGGGCAATGTCAGGTCTCGTGCACACCATGGCGTACATAAGGCTTCCAATGGCTGACAAATATGGAACCTTCATCATATAATTTTTCTCCTCATCAGTCACTGGACACTGCTCCTTAGTTAACCTAAAATGACTAGCTAAAGGTGTGCTGACGACCTTAGCACCACTCATTCCAAACCTTTCAAGCACCCGTCTAATATAATCGGCCTGGGATAACTGCAATGTGCCCAAGATCTTTCCCTGCTAATCTTCATTCACAATATCTGCTTTGCTGCACCTAAGTCCTTCATGTCAAACTCACTTGACAACTGCTTTTTCAGCCTCTTGATCTCACCCATATCTGAGCCGGCAACTAGCATGTCGTCGACATACAATAGCAAGATAATATAACTGGTGTCAAACTTCTTGAAAAAACAACAATGATCATCATTGCACCTGGAGTATCCATTCCTATGCATGAATCCATCGAACTTTTTATACCACTGCCTTGGAGCTTATTTCAGACCATACAAGCTCTTTTTTAATTTGCACACCATCTTCTCTTTGCCTTTCTGAGTGAACCCCTCTGGCTGCTACATGTATATCTCTTCCTCTACGTCACTATGTGTGATGCCACTGGGTTCACACAAGGCTGCAGTCCAAGGTAAAACTAGAGATGTTAAACCTGCCATGCACCCACACTATGCATAAACATGTTTCACTAATCACAGTAATATCCTCTAGTAGAACCAAATAGAAGTGCAGGTACAAACATGCAAAATAAAGGGAATAAATATAATAGATATGATATAGAAGAGATATCTCATAAATGAAAAGAATCATGTCTCAACTATAATACATCTGATATCTGAATAATAAAAATGTCTCAACATGAATCAACTAAGAATCGTACTAAGGCACATTGCCTTTACAATATGAATATGAAACTCTAATGTCTGGATAAAACTCAAAACTACAGTGGAGTCTCTACAAGTAAAAATACGCGACGGCGACTATGCCATAACTTCGTCACCGAGCTACCTGAAAGGGTATTTTCAAAAGAAAAAGAAACAACAACAAGAGCGTCAGAGCGCTACAGCAAGATTACATCCATCCGCCCCCAGGGAAAAGGCTACTAGATGGAGTGAAGGCTCTATCTATTAAGCATAGTCTACCTAGATTCATTTTTCCCGTATATAAGTAGGATTAACATTTAGAAACCTACAGCATAAGATGTAGTACTTCGAGCAAAATAATCCAAACAAGGAAACCCTCATGTATATATCATAAGTCTCAAATTGTAGATATCTAAACATTAATACCGAACTAAGGAAAGACAATCTAATGAAACCAATAGTTAGAAATCCATAACACGAGACTGGTACGTCGAGTGAAATAATCCAAACAAGGAAACCCTCATGTATATACCACAAGTCTTAAATTGTGAATCTCTAATCATTGATCCCAACTAAGAAGTAAAAAAAAAGACAGTAAAAGAAATAAGATATCAACACATCGTATTTACAATATCTTCCACAATCATTGGAGAGATAGAATAAAATACCAACATATAATTTTGTATACTTTTAAAAGTAACGTATCTCAGTTATATAGTTCAATGATAGGTCGTATTCATAATCGACATCTGTCATACTTAGGCTATCAAGTAATTATCTCAGTATAACGGACTACCCTGTAGGTATCCTGAACTGTGTACACGGCTCATTAGTCTCATCGCGATCTTAGTGCATAACATGAGTGCGGGATGGACTACCAAATATGTATCCTAGAAATACGGCTCACGAGCCTCATCGCACCCTAGTGCGGGACGGACAGCTAGATCAAGCCTCCTAAAATCCGACTCAATGGCCTGTACATGTGGAATATCGATGCACTACCTCATGTAGTACTGAACTGAGCTCATCAACGATATCCACCTCATGTATAAACTGTGTATATCTGGTGTGTTGACGTACTATCCCATATAGTACTAAGCTGTGCTCATCAACGACATCCAACATGTATATGAACTATATCTAATAAAAATATGATCAAATTAAAATTCATCATAATCCCCTTAGGATTCTCAAATGTATAACATAACATATTTATGACTATACTTATAACATCAAGCGGCTCAAAACTCCGCGAACGCACCTCAA
Source organism: Asparagus officinalis (assembly GCF_001876935.1). Taxonomy (NCBI): domain Eukaryota; kingdom Viridiplantae; phylum Streptophyta; class Magnoliopsida; order Asparagales; family Asparagaceae; genus Asparagus; species Asparagus officinalis. The sequence continues at coordinate 77,458,281 of NC_033796.1, forward strand.
AACGGCGCAACACAGCTCCAAAAAACGAGCAGGAAAAACAGATGTGACATCTGTTAGTAAAACAAGCATATATTTCTCTAGGAAAATTATTTTTATAAATGGTTTTCTTTTTTGAAAACTAGATTCACACATCTTTCAAATGATATAAGTTTGGTTCAGTTTGGAGTTCATTTGTTATCCCAAATCTCCAGTTAAACATTATATATGTGCAACCGTTTTTCTGCAGGACATGTTGTTAGTAAATATAATATATCTTTCTCTATACAAACTCTTTTTAAGAACGGTTTTCTGTTTTAGAAACTAGACACATATATTTTTCATTTAAAACTGGTTTGGTTAAGTTTGGAGTTTGTTTGCTATCTTAAACTCTTAATTAAAGATTATATAAGTGCTGTAGTTTTCTGCAGAAAAACATATATATATAGTACATCACTTAAATTTCTCATATATGAATAAAATTATGAAAAACCCTAATGATCATGGTTATGATACTATCATAAATAACAAGAAAAGATTATTAATCTAGCATTTGTTTTAAGGTTTACTATCAAAAATTTAACTTTTAACACCTCAGGTTAAGATTAAAGCATAAAAACACATATTCAACATCATATTAATCATCTACACTAGTTATTTAACTATAAGGATAGGTTTGGATGAAGACAATCTTGCCTTAATCTCATGTGCAAGCCTCTGAAGTAAACAGCAAGCAATCCATGAGCACAAATCACTCGTTCTCCCTCGTCACACGTCGATGATCTCGCCCTTTTGTCGATATTTGCTTCACAAAACTCTCAAAACTCATAAGAATAAGATCTAGGGTTTTTGAGAGGAGAGGGTGACTACTAGGAAAATAACCTTCGGTATTTTGGCAATAACTTTCGCGTCCGACCTCGGAATGAGGTGATATAAGATTTGTTGGAAAGCTCTTGAAAAGCCCTACAACTTTGGTATTTTGAGTTTTCCCATATTATAAGTGGATCATTGTGTAAAATCTATAAACTCTTAACTGGTCATTTTTCCCAGAATTTTTCTCGTGCATGTTTTGTGCATTTGCACATATATTCATATATATGTATCAGATTGATCTCAAATTAATTCCTAGCATACTCAAATATCAATAAACATTATTTATCACAATATAACATGTTTATTATTATATCTCACAACATTCAGTATTACGGGGTTTTACACTATGGAGGAAAGCTGTCTTTACATCTAACTGCTCGAGGTGTAGGTCTTCAACTGCAACAATACTCAGAACCAATATGATGGTAGTCAATTTGACTACAGGAGAGAAGATTTTCATGTAGTCAACTCCTTTTTTTTTTGCTGAAACCTTTTGACCACCAATCTAGCATTGTATCTCTTGGAACCATCATGTTCCTCCTTAATTCTATACACACATTTGTTACTCAAGGCTTTCTTTCCTGCTGGCAACTTTGCAAGTTCCCAAGTCTTGTTAGTGTTCAAGGACTTTATTTCATCTTTCATAGCAAGCTCCCACTTGGTCGCATCATCCACTCAACATGCTTCATCATAACTTTCTGGCTCCTTACCGTCACTCAATAATAGGTAATTCAAATGAGCTCTGGGCTGTAGTGATGGATACTTCGGATTTAGCTTAGGAACTCTTGCTGATTGCCTCAACTCTCCAGCAGGCAAACCAGGCTCTGCATCTGCATTTGTCCTTTCTAAAGTAATGTCCTCCATCATCTCTTCTTCAGCCTCTTCTGCAGCTTCCTCATCAGAACCGGCCTCAAGGTTACTTCCATCTGAAACATCATCTGACTCGAAGTATGTAGGCTCAAGTTGTACCAAACTAGTGGACTGAATAACATCATGATCCTTGTAGAGGACTGCTTCATTGAAGACAACATCCCTGCTCCTGATGACTTTCTTGTTCTGCTCATCCCAGAACTTGTAGCCAAACTCATCACCACCATAGCCAATGAAATAACATTTTAGTGACTTAGAATCAAGTTTGTTTCTAACATGATCATTCAAATGAACATAAGAATCACAGCCAAAAAATTTTAGGTGAGAAAGATTTACCTTCTTTCCAGTCCATACTTCTTCAGGTATTTTTTGCTCCAAAGGCACTGATGGTCCCCGGTTAATCATATATGCAGCTGTGTTAATTGCTTCTGCCCAGAATTGCTTTGGGAGTCCTGCTTGAAGTTGCATACTTCTAGTTTTTTAGTCAATGTTCTGTTCATTCGTTCTGCTATGCTATTCTGCTGGGGTGTACCTGTCACTGTTCTCTCCAATCTGATACCACTATCATAGCAAAACTTCTTGAACTCCGAATCTTCATATTCACCTCCATTATCTGATCAAAGCTTCTTGACCTTCAACCCTATTTCGTTTTCTATCATAGCCTTCCATCTCTTGAAGACTTCAAACACTTCTGATTTGTGTTTCATAAAATAGACCCAAGTCTTCATCTCTTGAAGACTTCAAACACTTCTGATTTGTGTTTCATAAAATAGACCCAAGTCTTCCTCGAGTGATCATCTATGAAGGTCACAAAGCACTTCTGATTTGTGTTTCATAAAATAGACCCAAGTCTTCCTCGAGTGATCATCTATGAAGGTCACAAAGTATAACCTTCCACCAATGGACTGTACTGATACTGGACCCCACACATCTGTATGAACTAGCTCAAGCTTCCTTTCCTTAGGTGTCCTGCCAATTCTTTTAAAGCTTATTCTTTTTTGTTTCCCGAATATGCAACTTTCACATAAGTCAAAATCAGCTGACCTCAAACCTAGTATCTTTCCATTCGACTGCATAACTTTCAGGCCTTTGTTGCTCATGTGACCAAGTCTCTGGTGTCATAAATTTGGGTCTTCTTTGCTTTCAACCACTGCAATAGATCCACATGCATCTGTTATCATGTAGAGAGATCCACTCTTCGTACCACGAGCAACAACCATCGACCCTTTGGTAACCTTCCATGTATCACATGCAAAGGTTATTATATATCCCTCTTTAGCCAACTGTCCTATAGAGATTAGATTCTTCCTCAAGCTAGGAACATGTCTCACATCATTCAGCTTCCATATAGACCCGTTGAGTTCAATTTGCACTGCTCCTTTTCCAACTATATCACACGGTTGATCGTCGCCAAGATAGACCTTTCCTAAGTTTCCTGAGATGTAGTTCTCAAATAGATCTCTATTTGAGGTAGCATAAAATGCAGCTCCTGAATGGAGCACCCATGATTCTGTCTTGCTCTCCAATGAACAAATAAGGGCATCATCTGATTCTCCTGAGATGACGTTTGCTTCAGTCTTGTTCTCCTTGTCTTTCTTGGGTTCCCTACATTGATTCTCATAATGCCCAAGCTTGCCACAATTCCAGCAATCAATTTCTTTCTTGTTTTTTCGATTCCTGGATCTTGACCTTCCATTCCTCAAATTAGGTCTTTGTCGGCTATTCCCTCTATTTCTGTTTCTATTTCTGCTTTTGCTCTCAAAATTCAATGCCGATCCTGAACTAGAAATTCCTACTTCTTGTCTTCTTATTTCCTCAGTCATTATAATGTCTACAACTTCTAAAAACTTTAGTTTTGCTTTTCCACATGACCCGCTAATCGAAATAACGGTGCCCTTCCAACTTTCAGGCAACTAACCAAGTATTAACTTTTCCACATGACCCGCTAATCGAAATAACGGTGCCCTTCCAACTTTCAGGCAACTAACCAAGTATTAAGAGGGCTTGTATTTCATCATCAAATTATAACGGTGCCCTTCCAACTTTCAGGCAACTAACCAAGTATTAAGAGGGCTTGTATTTCATCATCAAATTAAATATTAATGGAGTTTAGTTGATCCGTGATCTCATTAAACTCATTCAAGTGTTCCTTCAATTTTTAGCTTTCCGACATCCTCAAATTAAACAGCTTCTTTATGAGATGTACCTTATTCGCCGCAGAGGGTTGTTCATACATGCTGGATAGCGCAACCATGAGATCCGCCGTGAATTCTGATTCTTGATGTTGAAAGCTACAGATCTGGACAAGGTTAACCTGATTGCTCCAAGGGCCTTCCGATCTAATAGCTTCCACTCTGCATCCTTCATATCGCTTGGCTTCTCTCCCAATAGCAAGTATAAATCCTTCTGATAGAGGTAGTCTTCCATCTGCATCTTCCAGAACCCGAAGTATGTCCCATCAAACTTGGATGTCTCCTTCTCAGATCCCATGTCTCTGACCTCAAATCGCCTGTGCCGAACCTGGTCGCTTTGATACCACTTGTTAGGTTTTTTTTGATCAAACCCCCTGATGCGATTTGGAAATAGAGATGAGAGAGAAAGAAAACAATCACAAACACTCAAGATTTTATGTGGTTCACTTCTCAATGTGAGAAGCTACGTCCACAACCGTCGCAAAAGAAAATTTCACTATTTTCATCTTAATTACAAGTTGCCCTAATCACCCCTTTAATAACTTAGAGGTAAAAACAAAATAGAATTCAAACAGGTCAAAAAACCCGGCATAAGCCAAAACCCGACACGCGGTCGACTGCGACGAACGACAGAGAGTAGAAAATGATTACAGGGTATCACAGTCGACCGCCGAAAGTCCAGAGACCAACCCAGATTCCTGGGCCTGGCGGGGTCGACCGTCGCGGTTGACCGCAGAAAATCCAGAAGCCACCCTGAGTCTTGTGCATGTTTGCAGTCGACCGCGCACCACCCGCGGTCGACCGTGAATCTGCCAAACTAAATCCTCATCATTTTTTCTTGAAATTCTTCGCCGTTGACCATGTTCCTCCAACTTCTTCTGTTTTCTCTTCAATCTGAAGTATAGGGCATGTCTGATAGCTAGGCTTCACATATCCTAACATGTACATCTATAATTCACATCTCTTTGGGATACAAGAAAAACCTAATATTTTCTTTTTGGAATGAATCAAATACGTTTTAATTTACTAGTACTGTGTACATGTGTTGCATGTGGATGAACTTGTTTGATATTCTAAAGTAAAATAAAAGAACTGAAGAAATGTAAATTTAAAAGTGAAATAAGTAGTTAAATTTTTTTGCGTGACGGAACTGAAAGATTACATAAATTTATATTTGCGTTTATCACTGTGTTTATCCACGTAATATAGTTCAAAATATTTGAAATATATATTTTCTTTATATACTTTTAAGCAATTACAAATTCTAAGAATTCAAAATCTAAATCCATGTAATCCATCCTTTTTGCCCTCTCGCCAATCAAATATTATAGCTCCCTCAGTAACAAAATCTCCTAGTAAATAATGATACAGAAAAAATCACCTGGATTCAGACCTCAGAGGAAATGATTGGAGTAATTGTTGTCCCTATCATACATCTTAGTTGGTCAAAACAATTAAAATAAATTTTTTATATGAAAGATGGTTAACGAGAGCAATTTTTTGTATCAGCGGGCATAAAAAATATATAAATTAATCTTCGCCACCACAAAGAAGCATACATGATTTATCTAACAACCTTAAATATGGGTTGTGAAAGTATTATGGACATTTTTTTTTTTGAAGTATTATAGACATTTCTAGTTGATTAATTTTATCAAGCAAACCTCTTTATTTCTCATGTCCTATGTTAACGGTTTGCTCATCCTTCTTAATATTTTTTACCTCAATGCATTGCTAACATACAAAATTATTACCTAAGGAAGATGAATGGTGTTGGATAGCAGGTTCTTAATATGTTTCCTAATCTGTTTTGGTAACACGATTTCAAATCTGTTTTGGTAACAGGTTATTAGGATTCCTAATCTGTTTTGTTTTTTGTTTTAGAATTCCTAGTATGTTTATGATTTTAGGATTTCTATATATATGGAACAATTAGAAGAGAGAATTGAGAAGAAAATTGGGGATATTTGGAGCACAGAAAAGAGGTATTTTCTGAGCTATTGGTTAGAGTTTTGTTTGGAGAGAATTAGAGATTTGTTGGTGAGATTAATTGGTGAGTTTAAGTGATTTGTAATCTCAGTTTGTACTCTTCTTTTCTATTAGTGAAAAACCCTATCCCCTTCTTGCTCCGTGGACGTAGCCAACTTGCCGAACCATGTTAAAATTGGTTGTTTGTGTGTGTGGCATAGATTTGGTTCGTTTGGCCTTCTCTCGACGTTCGTTTGATTTGATTTCTCGTAGCATGTTGGTTTGGTTGTTTGGCTTCCGCAGCGCTCAACAAGTGGTATCAAAGCTCGGGCTACGCTTGGGCTATTTGGAGGAGTAGGTCATTTTAGAGGCTCGCCTAGGGCTTCGTTTGGTGATAAATGTGTGATCTTTTTGGTAAAGACTCTATCTTTTTTAGTTTTGGATCTATTCTTCATTTGTTCCGCATTTGCTTTAGTGCTTTGAGAAAGATGGTCAGGAAAGAAGGAGTTGTGGAGGGTACTTCCGGCGTGAAGACCATCCAAAGTTTAAATATCCACTCTATGAAAATAGATGTAGAGAAGTTTAATGGCACAAACAATTTTGATCTTTGAAGATGTGAAGTCTTGGATGCGCTTAATGTGTAAAATTTGGAAGATACTTTGGAGTTGGACGGGAAACCGAACGACATTGAGGAGAAGGTTTGAAAAAAGATGAATAGAATGGCGTGCGGTGTGATTAGATCTTGTTTGACTCAAGATTTAAAATATGATGTGATCAATGAGACATCGGCTAAAAAGATTTGGGAGACCCTAGAGGGAAAGTATTTGACCAAGAGTGTAGAGAACCGCTTACATTTGAAGAGGAGGCTTTATCGCTTCCAATTGAAGAAGAAGACCTCCATTGGTGATCACATGAACCACTATACAAAGCTTCTTGCGGATTTGGCGAATATAGATGTGATGATTGAAGATGAGGACAAGGCGTTATTGTTGTTGAGTTCCTTGCCTGATGAGGAATATAAGACATTCGTTCTTACTCTTATTAATGGAAAGACATCTCTTTCTTATAGTGAGGTCACCGCTGCACTTGTGAATTATCAGTTTCGAAAAAAGGATAAGTAGACTTTAGTTGAGCCGATAGCGGGGGTATTAGTCGTAAGAGCAAAGAGTCTAAACCGTGGTAGGAGGTCGCAGTCTATAGGGGCACATCTTGGACTTCGTAGGAATCAATGTGTCTTTTGTAAAAAGGATGGGCATTGGAAAGTCGAATGGCTAAAGTTGGTTGATCGGGCCGGGAAGAAAAAGGGGAAAGCTATTCAAGCTTCAGAGGTGAATGTTATCAAGGTTAGTGGCAATAATTCAGATTCAGATTCTTCAGGCTACTCGTTATCTGCACTACTGTCAGTTTGTGTTACCGACTCTATAGAGTGGATGTTGGATTCAGGTGCTTCTTATCATATTTGCCCTATGAGGGATTGGTTCTCCAGCTTTTAGGAGTTGGAAAGAGGAGAGGTCGTGCTCATAGGTAATGATCATGAATGTCCTATTAGTGGAATCAGTATCATTCAGATTAGGATGAGTGACGGATTGATTCAGGAGTTGGTTGGAGTGAGGTTCGTTCCTCAGTTGAAGAAGAATAACATTTCACTTGGAGTTTTGGAGACAGTAGGCTATAGGGTGACCTTGGTCGATTCAAGTTTGAAGGTCACATTGGGGTCCATGATTGTGATGAAGGGTGACAGGAAGAATAATTTGTATTATTTGATTGGGAGCACAGTGTTTGATAGAGAGCTGATAACTTCTTTGGATTTGGCTAGACTGTGGCATTTGTTAAGGCTGGGTTATTTGATTGGTTATGTCGTGCATGGTTTGTTGAGTAGTGCTTTGACATGCAAATTGAAGTCCTTTGAGCACATTGGTATGAGCAAGAAGACCGATGTGGAGTTTGACACTTCTATCTATCGATCGAGGGGTCTTTTAGGTGGTGTTCAGTTAGGCATTTGGGGGCCTTCAAAGAAGGCATTATTGGGAGGTAATCGTTATTTGGTTTCTGCAGTTGGGGATTATTCTAGGCATTAGTGGGTTGCAACTAGGTCCCGTTGGTGTGAAGTCCTAAAAGTTAACAACAATTGGAAGAAGTGTATTGGCAGAAAGGTAACCCGTCGTTCTAGCTTTGGTAGGGGTTCTTTCTTGGCAGAAAGGTAACCCGTCGTTCTAGCTTTGGTAGGGGTTCTTTCTTGCATTTGTGCCGAGCTCATGGTAGTTTGAGACACTTCATTTCTAGCTTTGGTAGGGGTTCTTTCTTGCATTTGTGCCGAGCTCATGGTAGTTTGAGACACTTCATTGATATGGAGACATTGGGGCGACGAGATGAGATGAAAATTTTGGTGGGTCGTTCCTTACTGGAGGGGGATCGACGTTGGTTCTCGAGCATTGGTTTTGGTTTTGGAGCTTCGACATATTTGGGTCATCTTGGTCATAGGTTGTCGACTACTGTGTGTGGAGATTTTGGATCTGGTAGAGCTGCTTCAGATTTTGGGTTACATTGGATATTTGGTTGCCTATTTGGTCACATCGAGAATGTGAAATTTGATCCGATTGCACGTTTGGGATTCAGAGGTTCGTTTGATTATCAGTTAGGAGCTTCTGATTTTGTTCTGAGCAGGTATGTCACATTTGACACTCGGCAGGTGGAGAGTGTTGATCAGATCATTAAGATATCGCAGCATGTGGAGGGTGATGCTACTTCATATTGGGTGGAGATTACTCCACATACTCCAGATCATACTGCATCGTTTGAGATTCTAGTTGAGGTGACACAGTTTGGAGATCATTTGGATTTGGATGCAGATGATGAGTTGGTTTTGGATTCGAGTGCAGCTGGTGGACATGTTTTGGATACGACCATTGGTTCACCTCAGGTGGAGGTGTTTGATTTGTTTCAGTTTGGGGCCATCGAGAGCGCTATCAGTTGCAGATTCGTTGGTGATTTTGGTGAAGAGTTACAAATTTTCTATTTAATTGAGGGCTTTTGGAGGCCATTTGGGTGAACTAAGTGAAGGCTTGATTCCTTGGGCAAGAGGATACGTAGGTAGTCATTTATGATGCAGCCGGTTTGGTGAGTTGATACCGACATTTAGAGTTTGTTCGCATTCTCGTTTGGGTTCTCGACTTGTTGTGGATTGAGTCCGTTGTCGTGGATTTGTTCCACTTCGTACTGGACACAACAAGTGAGACGTTTGGTTTTGTGGATTGAGTCCGTTGTCGTGGATTTGTTCCACTTCGTACTGGACACAACAAGTGAGACGTTTGGTTTGTATTAGTGTCGGCTCAGTTTTGGGAAAACTTCGCCAATGTGGAGAATTGTTGGATAGCAGGTTCCTAATATGTTTACTAATATGTTTTGGTAACATGATTCCAAATCTGTTTTGGTAACAGGTTATTCGGATTCCTAATCTGTTTTGTTTTTTTGTTTTAGAATTCCTAGTATGTTTATGATTTTAGGATTTGTATATATATGGAACAATTGGAAGAGAGAATTGAGAAGAAAATTGGGGATATTTGGAGCACAGAAATGAGGTATTTTCTGAGCTATTGGTTAAGGTTTTGTTTAGAGAGAATTATAGATTTGTTGGTGAGATTAATTGGTGAGTTTGAGTGATTTGTAATCTCAGTTTGTACTCTTCTTCTCTATTAGTGAAAAACTCTATCCCCTTCTTGCTCCATGGACGTAGGCAACTTGCCGAACCACGTTAAAATTGGTTGTTTGTGTTTGTGGCATTGATTTGGTTCGTTTGGCCTTCTCTCGACGTTCGTTTGATTTGATTTCTCGTAGCACGTTGGTTTGGTTGTTTGGCTTCCGCAGCGCTCAACAAACGGTACATCTGAATTCAAAATAAATCAGTAATAAATAAAAAAGGAAACTATGTCACAGAATCTCCTCCATCACCTCAGCCACATCATTGGGCTCGGTAGATAGTTTCTTGCAAAGTTGTTAAAAAGATCTCAGCTCTCTTCTTAGTTTTTTTCCTGCTTGACAAATTAATCCTTAATCTACATGCATAAGACCTTTAACAGAACCTTAGAAAGGAAGTTCATTCGAGTTGTGTGCATGAACTTTTTCCCTTAAATTTTATATACAATATTTTAACCATTATTATGAAGCCATACACATAGAAGTAAATATACCTCGATCAAAACCTCTTTCTCTCTCTGTTCGATTGTCAAGCATCTGTGCAAGAAAAGTTAAAATTTGAAGATGCTCAAGTAAAAGTAAAAAATGTTAGTCCCAATGGCGACTACCATATAGTAAGTAAAGTGTTTGAGAATTTTTTAAGTACTAAAGATAACCAAATACAAATCTATCTAACCAAAGAAGCAAAGTAGCTTTCACTTACCTACCTATGTGAATTGGGTTGTCCTAGGGAGGTGGCACGACATTTGACGTTGCATTTGACACGGGCATTTGACAGTGTACGTGACATGGGCTATGGGGAGACTGTTTTGAGCAGCAAATGACAATGACTAATGTTGTTTCTCTCCTCTTGATGAAAAATGGAGGATCTTTAATAGAGATTTATAGAGAAATCAAAGGTCATGTAAAAAAGAAGTAATAGAAATGATTAATGAATATTTAGTGGGTAGTAAATGGATAACTGAGGGTTGGATGAATAGTGGAGATAATGGGTATCGCCATTATCTTGGATCATAATGCAGCCACCACATTTATTTCTCCTACATGTACACCCAAACATCGTTTTGTATTAAACTTTAGATATTAATAAACTTTATAATCATATTTTGCAATATAATGTTTGGGTATAAAGTTTATTGATATCTAAAAATATGATTATAAAGTTTAACAAAAAAATCTGGCAACAAAAAACAAAACGAAAAAAGTTTAATACAAAATAAATATCTAACTATAATATATAATCATATGTAGCAAAGAAAAGTTATGCTATAATATAAAACATTTAAATAATGTGATTTAATAAGATTGGAGATTATGAGAAGAATTTGAAAGAGTATAGTTTATGTAGGTATGTATGTGCTTGATTTGAAGGGTTATGATTTATGTGTGCATATATTTGTTCAATGTATGCATATATGTATTTTATGAATGCATATATGTGATTTATAGGGCATTTCCAAAAGAAAATGTTTTAACATCCAACCCACTTTTATAATAATATTAGTTTTAAAAGTCATTAAAGCCATATGATGATCAACAGGCCCACCTAAAATATAGGGACACCTAAGCGTAGGCAGACGAAAGTCGGTGACATTCAAAGGCTATTTTGGCTTCAATTCTTGTAATTATTCCTAAAAAGTTTTGTTATGTTTTTGTAGAAAAACACCATGCTATGGTGCTTTTTTTAAAGTGTTTTAAAAATACAATTTTGAAAGTTATTGGTCAAACTAGTTTGACCATTTATATAGCGGTGACGGCGCCTTTTTTGGTGTTTTAAGAAAAGTGTTTATTTTTTGGGTTTTGTAAAGGGCCAGGTCAAAAAACACCACGTTCACCAAATGCGTTTCATTGTTTTTTTTAAAATAAACAGAAACGACAAAAACACCCCGGTTGCCAAACGCTCCCTTAGTTATTCTATTTGTATCGCAGTTTAGACCTATGGTTCCACCTCAACAAGGTCATCCATACATGCCCCCAGGGTCCTATTAGTTCCTCCTTGTTGGACAAGGGATGGCTGGCCAAACGGTGGAATGCTGTCACACCTTTTCGCGTAGCCATCATAGCATATGCCTTCAAGGTCTAGAGCCGTAGGTCAAGGTTTCCCTAAGTCGCAAGTGTTAGTCTAAGTATAGACCCAAAGCTAAAGCCGAAGATGGAATCAAGAAGATGAAGCAAAATGAAGGAAACATGAAAACTACAGTACGGTCGACCACGGTGCTCTCGGCGGTCGACCGCGAACAGAAAAGTCTCTGGACTTTTTGCGGTCGACCGCGATAGGTTTTACGATCGATCGGAGATACCCTGTAGGCGTTTTGGGTTTCTGTCGTTTATCCAGTCGACCGTGACTGGTTCGGCGATCGACCGCGAGTCGAGTTGGCAGTTTCCTAATATGTTTTGAATTCTGTTTGGGTTGGGATTCATATATATATCTATATGTTTTCTAGGGCTAATGAGAATGTGAAAAACCATCAGAAAGAGAAAAAAGAGAGAGAGAATCTCAGAGAGATTAATCCCTTGTTTGAGTGCTTGTATTCCTTCTTCAATAATTAAAGAGATTCTGTGGTGTGGCTCCCGAGGATGTAGGCACGTTACCGAACCTCGTTAAATTCGTGTGTTCTCTCTTGTTCTTATTTCTGCAAGTTTTTATCTTTTTGATTTGTGGTGAATTTTTTTCTTGCTCAACTTTCTAATAAAGTTCGGAAGGGCAATGGTTCGATTTGATTGTTTCGAATCCCCAACAACTGGTATCAGAGCTTCGTTCAGCAATTTGTGAGAAAGCTATGGTAGAGGAAATCAAATCTAAGATTGAAAAGTTTGACGGTTCAGACTTTACCACTGGAAGTCGCAGATTGAGGACTATCTATACCAGAAGGGCTTGTATTGCCCGTTGATGGGCAAGGATAAGAGACAGAAGAAAGAAGAGTCAGACGATGATTGAGAGATACTGGATAGGAAGGCTCTAGGGCAAATCCGATTGTCGCTCGCCAAGATAGTAGCCCACAATATCTTGAAGGAGAAGACAATGGTAGGACTTATGGAAGCACTCGCAAAGATGTACGAGCAACCGTCTGCAATAAATAAGATGCATCTAGTAAAAACTCTTTTCAATCTCAAGATGGCAGAAGGACGGTCCTTCACGATGCACCTCAACGAGTTCAACATGATTGTTGATCAGCTTATCTTCGTAGGCATCATGTTCGATGATGAAGTGCATGTCCTTTTATTACTATCGCAGTTGCCAGATAGTTGGGCAGGTTGTGTGACGGCAATCAACAATTCGACAGGAAGAAAAAGTTGAAGCTGAGTGAGGTGGTCAGTATGATTCTATCCAAGAAAGTTAGAAGAAAAGCATCCGAATCAGAAGGTTCAGGTTCAGCCCTAAACTTTGAGTAAAGAGGCAAAAGCCAGAAGAAAGGGAATCAGAATAGAAATCGGTCAAAGTCAGTGAAGAAGAGGTCGAACTCGAAGGTTAGACCTATCAAAGGAAAGTGTTAGAACTGTGGCCAGGAGGGCCATATGTCTTTAGTCTGTAAGAGTCCAAAGAAGGATGCGGGTGAGCAGGAGGCTCATATCGTGCAGGATGCTTTGATCCTTGTTATGGACAACGATTCGGATTTCTGGGTCATCGACTCAGGAGCCTCTTTCCACGCCACTGCTAATAAGAAGCTTCTTCAGAATTATGTAGTAGGGGATTTTGGAAAAGTGTATTTAGGGGATAATGAACCCTGCAATATTGTTGGAAAAGGTGATGTGCAGATTCAGATGAAGGGCTCTAAGTGGAACTTGAAGAATGTGAGACACGTACCGAAGCTAAAGAGGAATCTTATTTTGGTGGGACAACCTAGAGCAGAAGGCTATATTTTGACATTCATAGGGGATTCATGGAGAATCTCCAACGGTACGATGGTAGTTGCCTAAGGCAAAAAATTAGGGACTCTCTACCTCACCTCATATGCGAGTGACACCCTCGCAATTACAGCTGATAAAAAGAGTACAGATCTGTGGCACATACCTCACCTCATATGCGAGTGACACCCTCGCAATTACAGCTGATAAAAAGAGTACAGATCTGTGGCACAACAAGCTAGGGCACATGAGCGAAAAGGTACCTCACCTCATATGCGAGTGACACCCTCGCAATTACAGCTGATAAAAAGAGTACAGATCTGTGGCACAACAAGCTAGGGCACATGAGCGAAAAGGGATGCAGATCTTACATTCATAGGGTAACCAGGATCGACTTCGTGAAAGTCAGAGTTTGTAAAGACTGTATCTTTGGGAAGCAGAAGAGGTTAGTTTCCAGAAGGGTGAAAGGCCACCTAAGGCTCAGAACTAGAGTTGATTCATACAGATGTATAGGGTCTAGCCAGTGTGTCTTCTTTTAGCGGTTGGAGATACTATGTCACCTTTATTGACGATCACTCGAGAAAGGTGTGAGTTTACTTTATGAAGCATAAGTCAGAGGTGTTCGGAGTCTTCAAGAAGTGGAAGGCCATAGTGGAGAACGAGATAGATCTGAAGGTGAAGTGTCTGAGATCAGACAATGGTGAAGAATATGAGCTGGAGGAGTTTAAGAGGTTCTATGCTACGAATGATATTCGCTTATAGAGGACTACTCTAGGGACACCGCAGTAGAATGATATTGCGGAGAGGATGAACATGACCTTGACGGAGCATGCCAAGAGCATGCGATTACATACAGGTCTGCCTAAGATATTTTAAGCGGATGCGGTGCATATGACGACTTACCTTATTAATCATGGGCCATCAGTTCTATTGAATTTTGGGAATCCAGAGGAGGTTTGGAGTGGAAAGAAGATAAATCTCTCACACTTGTGAGTATTTGGTTGCGTGGCTTATGTTCATATTAGTGACCATATCAGGGATAAGCTAGAGGCTAAGTCATAAAAGTCTACATTCATTAGATACAACATTGATGAATTCGGGTATCATCTTTGGGATGAGATGAGCAGGAAGATCATCAGGAGCCGAGACGATATATATTCAATGAGGAGATGATGTACAAGGACAGAAAAAATGCCAATGATAGCTAAAACAGTAGGAGCAGCACTTCGGATGCAGGTGGATCCGAGTACATGGATTTAGAGAAACTTCCAGATAGGAGTGATGATGTTTGTTCTGACTGAAGAACGAATGAGGCTCCATGTACAGAAGCAACTACCCAGGGTGTGAAGCTTAGGAGGTCATCCAGGATACCCAAACCGAATCCTAAATATCTTTTATCTCTTGATTATTTATTGTTGATAGATAACGGTGAACCGGAGTGCTATAAGGAGGCTATGCAAGTGAGTAAATCTCAGTAGTGGGAGCATACGATGCAGAAGGAGATGGATTCTCTACTCACTAATGAGACATGGGAATTAGCCCAGCTACCTGTACAGAAAAAGGCCTTATATAACAAATGGGTCTACCGAGTCAAGCAAGAGAGTGATGGAAGTAAGAGGTTTAAGGCCAGATTAGTTGTAAAGAGGTTCCAGCAGCGGGAATGAGTGAACTACACGGGGATATTTTCCCCTGTTGTAAAGCTCATAACCATCATGGTGGTGTTGAGCTTGGTGGCTGTAGAAGACCTCTTCCTTAAGCAGTTAGATGTGAAGACTGTCTTTTTTTATGGTAACTTGGATGAAAAAATCTACATGAAGCAACTTATTAGCTTTATTGAAGAAGAAAAGGAAGAGATGGTGTACAAGCTCAAGAAGAGCTTATATGGTTTGAAATAGGCTCTGAGACAGTGGTACAAGAAGTTTGATAACTTCATGCAAAATAATGACTATAGAAGATGCAATTCGAATCATTGCTGCTATTTCAAGAGGTTCGAGTCTAGCTTTATTATATTATTATTATATGTTGATGATATGTTAGTAGCAGGACCGTGTTTAGAGGAGATAAACAGTTTGAAGAAGAAGCTGACAAAGGAGTTTGCAATGAAAGATCTAGGTGCAGCAAAGCAGATTCTAGGGATGCGAATCAGTAGGGATGAAGCTGAAGGGATATTAAGGTTGAGCCAAGCTGAATATATCGAGAAGGTACTTCAGAGGTTCAATATGCAGAATGCTAAGGTTGTTAGCACACCCCTTGGAAGCCAATTCAAGTTATCTGAGGAGCAATCACTAAAGACAGATGTAGAAAGAGAGCATATGAGCAGGGTACCATATTCTTCGGCCATTGGGAGTCTCATGTATGCGATGCTTTGCATGAGGCCGGACATTGCCCATGCAGTAGGAGTTGTGAACAGGTTTGCCAGCAATCCAGGGAAGCAGCATTGGGAGGCCGTAAAGTGGATATTGTGATACTTGAGAGGGATAACGAACAAGCCACTATGTTTCAAAAGGAAGGAGGTGGTGCTGCAAGGATACGTGGATGCGGACTTTGCCGGTGATCATGATACAAGGCGAAGCACCACGGGCGATAGCAGTGAGCTGGGTCTCACATCTATAGAAGATTGTGACTTTATCTACAACCGAGGCTGAGTATGTCACGGTGACTGAAGCAAGTAAGGAGATGATCTGGTTGAACGGGTATTTGGAAGAGTTGGATCTGAAGTAAGGGAGAGGAATTCTTCATTGTGATAGCCAGAGCACTATACATCTTGCTAAGAATCTAGTTTATCATACCAGAATGAAGCATATCAACGTACGATACCATTTCATACGCTTGTTGATTAAAGACGGAAAGTTACACTTAATGAAGATTTTGAGGAGTCAAAATCCGACGGACATGTTGATGAAGATAGTTACTATTGAGAAACTAGAGTTGTGCGCAACTTAAGTTAGCCTTCACGAGTAGAAGATGAAGGCGGAGCCACCCTAGGAAGATCGGCGAGATCACCGGGATGTTGATGATTGAAGAAAAAAATTTCCAGGGAGAAGAAGATACTTACGAAGAAGGAAAGAGTTCGGGTGGACTCGCTGATGGTGCTTTGGTCTCCAAGTGGGAGATTATTAGTCTAAGTGTAGACCCAAAGCTGAAACCGAAGTTGGAATCAAGAAGATGAAGCAAAACGAAGAAAACAGGAAAACTACATTACGGTCGACCGTGGTGCTCTCGGCGGTCGACCACGAACGTGCACGTGACTGAAAAAAGTCTAAGGACTTTTCGCGATCGACCGCGATGGTTTCTGCGGTCGACCAGAGATACCCTATAGGCATTTTGGGTTTCTGTCGTTTATTCGATCGATTGCAACTGGTTCGGCGGTCGACTGCGAGTTGAGCTGGCAGTTTCCTAATCTGTTTTGAATTTTGTTTGGGCTGTGATTCATATATATATCTATAATTTTCTAGGGCTAATGAAAATGTGAAAAACTATCAGAAAGAGAAAAGAGAGAGAGAGAATCACAGAAAGATTAATCTCTTGTTTGAGTGCTTGTATTCCTTCTTCAATTAATTAAATAGATTGTGTGGTATGGCTCCCGAGGACATAGGCACGTTGCCGAACCTCGTTAAATTTGTGTGTTCTCCCTTGTTCTTATTTATGTAAGTTTTTATCTTTGATTTATGGTGAATTTCTTTCTTGCTCAACTTTCTAACAAGGTCCGGGAGGGCAAGGGTTCGATTTGATTGTTTCGAATCCTCAATAGCAAGTAGGTTCAATGTCATATATGCAGCAAGCCCACAACAAAAGGCACCGGTTGCAGACAACCATTTGCATAATTTAAGTTGAGTTGGAACATCTCTTTCTTCATCATATACAGTATACTTTTTCATGTGCATGCTAACAACTTGCCATTTTTTACCGTATTTTTCTTATTGACATGTATTTTCTTGATTGCAGATTACCACCTCCTATGGTTAGCTACCAAATACTGTCAATGCTACATCACATTACCAACAAGCACCCCAAATGCATGCATCTACTGCACCTGAAGTGGGGACAACCTTGGCCTATGTAAAACTAAGCATGCAGACATACAAATACATTAATCTCTTGTTTAGAGATTACCTCTTTACAATCATTTGGAAGGATCGCTAAGCATCAGAGAGGGACCACACCTATATAATGAGAAGCTCCTACATATCATCCCACGACTAATGCATAAAAAATAGAATTGATGAAGACAAAGCATACACTAGTATATTTTTTTCTCTATTTAGTCTTTACATAAGTACATATATATATAGTAGAGGACAAAACCCTAAACACTTTAGTATTAAGAACCCGTTCACTAAATGCCCGATTCGAACACACTTAGGATTGACCCATTCAATTGGGCAGACCTATCAATCACTAACATACTTCCACTCGCACAAATGACCAGGTGTCATCTTTCACTCCCTGAACCAACTACCTGAGTCGTTGACTCCCCAACTCAAAATCTCACTGAGATTCTCCTTCCTTATTAATACTATGTCCATACATCATTAGTGTAGCATGGACTATTGAGAACTTGCAAGTGGGTAGCCTTACAGCCAGATCTATTAGGACTGACACAAGGATCTCCCTATATATATATATATATATATATATATATATACAAAAAAGTGTAAGTATGTGATATCTCGTACTCCTGATCTAATCAACCATGTCTGCTCAAGTACTTTCAATCCCTCTATTCCTAATCTAATCAACCATGTCTGCTCAAGTACTTTCAATTCCTCAAAATAGCATGCAAGAAAACCCATGTCTACTCTCGATTTATCGCACTCTTAAAACCTTACCCCTAGCGTAAATAAGAGTTGCATATGCGATGCAATTAGGAGACGTATTGATCAATCTTCCTCTCCCTAAATAGTTGAGTGTGTTAATCACATGCTTTCCTGACACTGTCCTATATATGCAGTATTGTCTCGTCGCAGTAGGAAACGATAGTCAAAATAGCGGATGCTCATAATAGCCTTCCTAATCAGCCTAGTGTCTTTAAGAGTACAATGACAGCCCTCCGTTACTGGTGGTTGTCTATAAGAGCTCACATAGCTAGGGAGCATGAATCCATCCCTCAACTTTCTTGTATTCGATCCTAGCACATTGCATATGCTAACGTGCTATAGTATTACTTCTCTCTCCCTGAGAACATACATCATTAAATGAATATCGTACAAACCCAAGTTCTATTACCCCATAATGAACTTGTCCGGCCATATCACTCCGCGATATGCTAAGATTTTCTTACAAGCCCATTCATCATGTGCCAAGTCAAACCCCTAGTCTGGCTGATAGTAAGTAGGCAAAGTGGACGTGGGATTTCCACTTCAATAACTTCAACATATAAGTATACAACAACCTCATCTTGACCCAGTCAGGGCGACCAATAGAGTGCTCCCACTATCACCCTACCCAGTAACACAATAATGTAGTTATTGCTAGCAGTTGTCACAGCTCTAAAGGGGATCTCTTATGTGATAAGAGCTTCTACCTGCTAATGTAACTTTCTAATGGTGCACCTAGTGCCCTTGTGCACCCTGTACACATCATATACTAATATATTCGATGCCAAATTAATCAAGCAATAATAAAACATTAGCAATCCCAGATATGCATGAAAACAAACATAATGTCTTATAAAGTCGTCATTTGTATTATCCACAATGTATAATGTCTCAATTAACATAAAAAACATAGCCTATAAGACTCAAGCGTGCAGCATCTCAGTAGCTCCTTAGCTTTTCCCTTTGTCGGTGGATCCTTGCTCAACTGACTCATAGGGATATAATTAGCATAACCTCCTCCTTCCCTTAATTCTTAATAAAATGGTACATAATGTGGATTTTATTCAATTTTCCAAACTAATTTGGGCCTATCATATAACCAACAGTCGACATGCTATCATGATAGAGAATCTCATCATCCTCTACATGTCGCGCTACAGTCAAATTCTCCAAGAATTTGTGTAACTAGACTGCATCCAATATTACTGTAATAGCACAACATCCGCTCCAAGTGGAAAATGGCTATACGCTACTGTTTCTTACTATAAGAACTAACCTTATCGTTGAGTAAGAGAGTATAATTGGATATTAACGCTCGCCCACCCAGGTCTTCGGCCCAGCCTATATCTGAATATATATCTATAGGTGAGAGTCCATGCTATCATAGCGTAATACATAAGGTGCAATCTGAGTCAAATATCTGACGATTGTCTTGACTCATCCTAGTGAATCATACCATGATTAGACCGATGCCTATTCATCTATCCTACTACAAAGGATGTATCGATTATTGTACGCACACAAGACAATAGACTATACTTGTCGAAGGGATGCTTACAAATAGATTCTCTGCTTTGATGTCGGGACGTTGCTCTATACTTAGAGCCTGACTCTTAGCAATCGGATCCCTAATGGTCTCCGTACTACATCTAGCCAATAATATGCTATTAGTATATGATGAGAGATTTCAAACTTCTATCAACTTAGGATAGGTGGACCTAACTATCCTGATCGATCATCTTGAAATCATGAACCAGCGCAGTCCACTAGAATTGGAAACACTACACATTAAATGATTATTTGAAGTCATAAGTAGGATCCTTTAACTTGTACACATTGTGTTCAATTCCCTTAGCTATGAAAGATAGGTTGATCTACATAGATCACTTTTTCTAGTTCCATATAGGTAAAAGCTGTCTTAATGTCCGTCTGGACTAGTTCAAGATCTATTTATGCTACAAGAGTCAATATCATGTGAATAGAACTAATTCTCACCACTAAAGAAAATGTCTTTTTTGGTTGTCCACCCTACTACTTGGGTGTACTCTTTCACTATCAAGTGTGCCCTGCAACTCTTATATATCCTATCCTGATTGACCTTGAGAACCTATTTGTTTTTAGTAGTCTCACATTCAGTTGGAAGATTCACCAAGTCTCAGACTTGATTCTTCCTCATGAACTCAAGCTCACCATTAATTGCTGTTTTCCACTCCTTCGCGGTAGAGCTAGAAATAATGTCCTCACATGACTTTGGCTATGCAACAACATGCAGTGCTACCATGAATATTTTCCCATAGATATCAGATATCATTTAGGTGTAAGTCCATGGAACGATCTCTAAGGTAGTTGAGATTCCATAGATAGCTCCAAACCATCTAAAACAATATCTCGCTCCTATTATCTCTAGCTAGTAGAGGAACCGATTCCTCTTGCATTGCTGAGTTCATGATAGTCCCCTTGATCTCATTATAGGCTATCAAAAATTATTGTAGATAACTGATCCCCATCAAACACCAATGATGAAAGTTATAATTAAATGACTTTCACATCAACAAATAAAAGCTACAATTTTCACATAGATTAAGAAAGTTACAATTCGACGACCTTCACGACAATCGATGGAAACTCTGATTCAATAGTCTTCATAGTGAGAGTTACAATCTGTCGACTCTCACATTTCAAGGAGCTTAGGTGGAGATTATAAAATGATGATCTTTGCAAACGCCCTAATGAAAGAGATTAGATATCAACAATCTCTTTAATTTCGAAACGCAGAGTTCATCTCTGTGTCTCAGATTCCAAACGCAGCAAGACCACTGCGTTTTAGCCTTAGGCATATGCCCAACTCTACGTTTCAGGTCTAATACACAGAGTTCAGGCCTAGAACGATAGTTTCGGCATTTGACTCGTTCAAACATGAGCTAAACGGTTCCAAAACTATTTTTCCCACGTTCTAAGGGATTTTCGCCCATTTAGGAGCAGTTTAAGAGGTCAGTTGCAATCCCTTATCCCCCTATAAATAATAGAAAACTCAACAGAGTTAAGGATTAGATTTTTTTTGGGGAGATCTAGAAATATCATTGTTCGCGGGAAAAATTGTTTTCTTCATTGAGTTTATTGTTCTCTCAAGTAACTGTTTTTCGATTACAAAAGATCCGGTCTTTTTTATAAGATCCGGTTACAACGAGATCAAAGAAAAAATAAAAAGATTACAACTTTCCTTTTTAGAACGAATCGCAAGATCCTGTTTTGCGGTCTCTTGCTTTTGTGGGTTCTTTGCCTGCGCCAGGGTTAATCCGTGGACCACCGCGCGATCTAGATCCGGTTGGATCTACACGATATGATGGGTGTTATCTCGCGAAGGAAATAATAACCGGAGGGGATTAATTCGCTAAGGAAATAATAGCCCGTAGTTATCGAAATCGACCAAGCAAAATCGAGACTCTTCTCGGGATCAAAGGCCAAGCTTTGATCCGGAGGGAAACCGTGTAGATCTCAGATCTGATCTCTCTCGAACTCCTGCCTTATTTGGCGTGGATGATCGCCAAGAACCAGATCTGGAAGTCGAGTCTTCAAAGCTTCGAAAGTTCAAGTCCAATTCTCAATCCAGCAGAGTTTCGGATCCAAAATTCCAACCCCTCAAAAATGAGCCATCAAGTCCTATTTATAGGCACTCAGAGCTGTGCCTTGGCCCAGGTGGCCGGGGCATCGAGCCACCAAAAGGTGGCCGAGGCACCTAGCCACCAAAAGGTGGCCGAGGCACCTAAGCCACAATAGGTGCCTAGCCACCAAAAGGTGGCCGAGGCTACCTAGCGACCAAAAGGTGGACCGCAAGGCACGCGAGGCCACCAAAGGTGCTCGGCCGGCCACCTGGTGGCTCGCACCGAGACCACCTAAAGGTGGCTTCGGTTTTGGCCGAGTCCTCCAAATGTTGGTTTTTTTATTTTCCAGTTTATCCGAACTCTGATTTGTTGATCTGAACTCTGATTTGGCAGTCCGGATCCTGATTTGGTAGTCTGGATCCTGATTTGGCAGTAAATCCGCTTCGGTGTTTAACCTCGTCGCCTCGATGGTTCGTTGGTTTGTTGAATCACCGTGTCGAGCTGTGTTAAGGGACCTATAAACAATTTTATACGCCTACAATCATCGGATCTTTTTAGGGGATCTAGACCTAGATCTTTTCGAACAAAAAAAAAGGAGATCGACATTTGGAGATCTTGGAGCATCCTTCAACAACAAAATTTTTGAAGCTTTTGTACTTAGTTTATTAACGGAATTTCAATTCAAATCAACTCTTCTATAGAGTTTAAACTCGCACGGAGTTATTAAACTCATTAAGAGTTCTGCTTAAATTACCACGCAAGTTTCATCAACTTTAATCCATTGAGGTGAAGTGTTGGATCATCAACGAAAAGAAAACTCAACACTAATATTGAGGGAGGCATCTCATCTCTAGCGTGAAGAAACCAGGTTAAACAAAGGGAAGGATCTCAGTCGACCCTTCTCTCTTTTGTAAATCAGGAAACCCATCGAGAAGATTTGTAATTTTTTTTTCTAAGTCTGTTAGAAAGAAGTTGTATCGAGAGAATTGTAATTTATTCTTTTTCTAACTCTATTAGAGAGAATAATATACATTCAATTCTCAACTATCTTCTTTTAATTTTTCTACCAAGTAAAAGATGGCGACTCTGCTGGGGATTAGCTTCACTGATGAAGAAGTAGTGCCGCAATCTGACATTAACCTCGCTGAAACAATGGTCGAGACCCTCGTAGTGGAATTTGACCAAGCCAAGTACGAAGAGGTACTTTTCTCTAGATCCCTTAGCCCTAATGCTTTGCGCAGGGTCCGTGTGGTCTCCAAAGAGACCAAAACTATTGCTGAACCACCAAAGAAGGTCCTCTCTTTGGACTACATAGCTCGGATAGCCCCTCCTCTTAAGGAGTGGGCTCGGCCTCTGTTGGACTCATCAAATGAGTCGAAGATCTCATAACTACATCGAAGAGACGTGTATCGGGTCAGAAGAGGCCCATTGCAGTGACAAGTTTCATCAATGCAGATGATATCGCTACAAAGGCCTTAAGACAGGCTAAGAAGAATGCCGCTCGATGAAGGAAAAGATCCTTGCGACGAGCCTATCTCCGAGAGAGCCGATCTCTCAATCAACGCGAACTCCGCGTTTGTGAGCCTCAACTTGAGCGCTGCATGGATGAGCCCAAGTATGAGCCTTGCATAATCAACCTAAAACGTAACGCTCAGGGGCACGTTTTAAAAGCAAAACACAGTCCTCCATGACGAATTTCAACACCTAAACACGGTCCTCAAGGATGCGTTTCAATTTCAAAACACAGCCCTCAGGGAAGCGTTTCCCAAACAGAACACAGTTCTCTGGAGCACATTCCATATTTTAAACGCAACTCTTAGGAGTGCGTTCAAGACACAAAACACAGACCTCAGGACTGTGTTAACCAACAAAAATGCAACCAGAAAGGGTGCGTTTCACCAATAATACACAGACTTTGGTCTAGCGTTAATTAAACACAACACGACCTTTGTGTTCCTTCTTCAGAACGCGACGTGATCCGTCGTGTCCAAAGAGATCAATGTGGATTCAAGATCCATATTCAACAAGAACCATTCTCATCCATTGATGGACATGGGGTTCCATCTCTAACCTCACAATCCGTGAGAGAATCTCCCAGGTATCTGACTTAAGAGAGTTACTTTCAAGAGAAAAACTAGTGCGACAAGCCGCTCATTCATGTCATTATGAGCGACTTATCTTTGCAGTCCTCTCAGAATGCCCATGCTGCACTTCCGAACCAAGACGATCAGTGTTTGACCGATTGACGAATGTCGCTCAACCTGCCAAGCGACGATGACACTACTGGAAGAAGGCTTCGGAGACTGAATATCCTATGGTTACTATTATTGTGATCGGTAGAGAGAAAGCTCCTAGCTCTGATGAATCAGAAACAAGCCGCTCGCTAACCATCAGAGAAATTTGTGATGAGTTTGAAGGAATATATCGACACACCCGGACTCAGACAGGAGCCATTCCTCCTATCAATTATAAATGACTGGCTAGAGGAGCAACTTCTGATGAGGAACACTCGGCCATCACAGAGTCTCAGTCCTCGAGTTCTTTTATAGCACATGTGAATCCTATTTACGTGACAGAAAGCTTAGATGACCTAGCAAGGAGGGTCGATGAACATCAGGCCATGCCCAGGCTCAGCAAGAGATTCTTAATTAACTGCGAGATCTGATGACTCAGCTTGTTGTAGAAAAGGTCCAAAAAGCCAAATCCTCCCTTTTGACGATAAAGTGAATGAGAATTTAGACCATGAAGCTTACAGTATAAAGTCCACCTCTGAAGAAGAGAAGAGGGCGAGAACGAGCATAATCCTCAGTTGGCCAAGATAGAGGAATTGGAAGCTCATCTCAACGCAATTGCTAATAGGAATGAGCTCCAAGATGGTGGAGTAGTGCGGCCTTATCCCACGGAATGGGACACAACTCCCTATCCTCCAAAATTTAAGGCCCCGACTCTATAGGCTTTTGATGGCACATGATCGTCAAATCAACACATCTATTACTTCGAGTTGTAGACTGGAGATGTGATAGTGAACGATGCCATATTAACTCACCTGTTCATCGGCACCCTTACGGGGGTTGCCTTCGAATGGTTCATGAAGTTGCCTGTTGGGTCTATTCAGAATGAGTAGATCTAGAAAGGCTTTTCTTAGCTAGGTTCTTTGAGGATGATTCAGAAGTCTCTGTCCCGACTCTTCTCTCCACTAAGCAGAGGAAGGGAGAATCCATAAAAACCTTTGTGGAGAGGTTCCTAAGTATGGCCCTATGATGCCCATCAGGTATGACACAATCTACTTTGGTAGAAACTTGCAGGCACAACTTGCAGGCCCATCTCCTGGCTCAAATAGGAGTAGCAGAATGTCACTTCTAGAAGCAGTTGGTCTCACAAGGAGAGCAAGAAGAAGATTTTGTTGCCTAAGTCAGAGCTGAAGAAGCTAACAAGTCAAAGTCGCAAGCACAACGCAACCAAGGAATGCTCCTAGATCCAAGGGAAAGGAGACTCTAGCCACCGATACCAACACCCGAGCACCACTTGCAAAGCAGTGCAATGCATCAAATCAATAGAGGGCACCCAAGAAGTACTCTTTCAAGGAGGAACATGTGGACACCCTATTCTAGCTACTTCGGAAGAACAACAAACTAAAACTTCCCGAAGTGAAGAAACCTGACGAAGCATGGAAAGTAAATGATCCTAACTACTGCCGATATAATAGAATGCTAGGACATCCAACAAGGAGATGTTATATCTTCAATGATATTTTGCAACACCTGGTTGATACTAATGTACTCAAGCTGAAACCAAAACAGAAGACCGTGTCCACCAATTTGATATCGGTCCAGTTCAGAGATTTTCCTCCTGTAGTAGCAGCGTACGATGTTATCCATATCCCTAAGGGAGAAATGCACATAAAGAATGCTGACCCGCATGGTCAGAAGGATAAAGGTTTGGTACCCCTTACTATTCCAAAAGGAGAATCATGTGGGTCCATCTTGACTTAATTAAAGACTAGCAGTGGACAAGTGCATCAATGAAGAAGAAGAGAGGTAAGGCGAAGTCATCCAATATGATTAGCCCCTCTATAAATGAGGATGACGGTCATCTTAAACCTCTCACGGACTTAGAAGAAGAGAGGATTGTCCTTGTAGCAGATCAAAGAGATAACCTTGACACTCGATTAGGGAAAACATATTTGAAAAATTATAGCCAAGATGCTTAAGGAGCAGAAGAAAAAGCCCATGAGGCTGGGGGTTCTGCTCCTAAGAAGACAACCGATAAGGGGAAATATAAAGAGCTTCACTTCAGTCAGAACCTTCTTCAATAAGAGACTGGAGGATCGAACACTCACTTTTGATTCAACGTCTTGGCACAATTGGCTAACATCCCTGCGAGGATCACCTTGTACGAGCTCCTGCGATTGTCCAAGACCACAAGAGAAGCTCTAATTGAAGCTTTATCAGACACAGAGAGATTTATTACTCAAGTTGCTTCAGTTCCAGAAACTTCTAAGGGACAATCTTGCGTATAGTGTCTACAAGCCACAAGAAGTCTGCCATACATATCATTCACTCAGGAAGATATGCAGATCAAACACAAGCATGATAGACCTCTGTACTATATGGGGTATATCAGCTCTTCTGAGATCAGCCGTGTACAAGTTGATCCAGGCTCGGCACTTAGTATCATGCCATATCGGGTCATGCAAGTTCTAGGGATTCCTCTGCACCGGTTGAACTCCACTCAGACGACCATCTTCGGTTTCAACACCAACAACACACGACCCTTGGATAAAATCAAACTCAAATACCAAATCGGAGATCTTAAGTCTGAAGTGACTTGTTACATCATAGATGCAGATATATCTTACAATTTGTTGTTAGGACGACCTTGGATTCATGCGAATCGCATTGTCCCATCTACTCTTCATCAGGTCATGAAATATGCTGATGAGGAGGGAAAAGTCAGATCTTTGATTGCTGAGAAGCAGCCCTTCAGAGGAGTGGAGAACTTTCACACCGACTCGATCTTCTATTTAGATTCTCAAGAGCCTGAGCAATCAAATGAGGCTGCTGACAGTGGCAACGAAGCTGACATCGAGCCTGATCCTGAGGAAGATTATCCATGGGAGTTGAATTTTGATGTAATGGGTCAGAATGAAGATAATAACAATGTACCGAGTGAGGGCGAGTGGTACATTAATGAAGATTTCAATTTGGCGTACTTGTCTGATGTGTCCTCTGAATATGAACAAATAGAGATTGATACAGATGCATGTACTGATTTATGGCGTATATTGTACACCGAGGCATCACTCACTTTGCCTCTAAAATCATCATTCATCACATTCGAAGAGATGGAGGATATGCAAAAGGCTTTTTTTATGGTCCCGTCCAAAAGGAATGGGCAAAAGCTGATCTACTTAGGTAAGGTCAAACCAGAATTACTCAAGCGAGAGAGTTCAAAGGAAGACCGAGGAGTCCCCTAATTCTATTATTATGAACCTAACTCCATCAAATTGATGAAAAGGATGTGTTATGACTTCCATAAACAGGAAGATTTAAATTTTGGGAAAGGAAGACGAGCGCCGATTCGGTTTTCTACTCCAGAAGGAAAACCTCTTGATTATTACCATAAAACTAAAAGAGGGTTAGGTTATGTCTTAACTACTCCTCTTTCAGAAGACGAGACTGACAACTGCCTGTGTCAAGATCATTCATCTAGAACATTCTCATGGGAATCCGATGTAAGTGTCGGAGAAATATTTAAAAGCATGTCCGGGAACATGGCTTCAATTAGTCATCCGGTCAAAGATATAGAGGATGACCAAGGATTGATTGAATCAACCAATGGTCCTTGGATCAAATGCCTTAACATCTTATAGGATATGCGTTTCAAACAGTGCAAACCGCCCAATGAAGATAAGGTGATCTAGGTCAACATGGGGGATGAATTCAATCATAAGCTAATCTTCATAAGCGAGAGCTTATCACCACCCAAGAAAGAAAACCTCATATCTCTTATCAGAGAATATATATATGTCTTCGCTTGGAATTATAAAGACATGCCATCCAGATGCGAAACCTGTTAAACAACAACAACGCCGGTTCCGTCCAAAGATCATGGAAGCAATTGAGTTACATTCTGATAATACTGCCTTGATTAATCTCTCACAAGGGCAGTGAGAGTCTGTTTCTGGGGTATTTCTCTTTCGAGACTCACCCCCAGTCCGATAGTATAACTCGTCGGCGTTGCAGTCAGAGAAACCTATCAATTGTTCACTTGTTCTTTCAGGTATAATGTTGTCGTCTGTTGGACGCATCTTCATCTGATTAGATAACACCTTGTTAGCGTTCATAGGATTCACTCATTTGAAATCATACCTTTGTAAGGGTGAAACCCTAATGGGCTCCTGGTTTCCTGCACGCCCCCTCAGTGGGTGGTTATAGGAATAGTCTTGTTGGGAGGTCGTGTACAACCCCCAGTCTGAAGAGTCACTCAGGATTTATTCATTGGACCCAAGCGTTCTTTGACAGGAGTTTTGCCTCGATCTTTGTGTAGAGGACCCAGGCTATCCTTCAATAGAATTCTGAACTTGGAGAGATCCACGCTACCGTAGGGCTTCACCGGAGGTGCGGGAACAATAGAAGTAAGATCTGAAATTGATAAAGGTTGGGAAGCGGCCTTGGAAGTGGCATTGGCCTTCGGCACCCAAACCTGCTTAGGTCTTGGTGGCTCTTTGACCATCTCTTCTTTTTGCAACTCTTGTGCTTTTCGCACAAGGGTCCGGGCATGCGCAAGAAGTGAACGACGCTTCTGGATGCGCTCTTCGAGAGTAGAACGAGTTTGTTGGACATGAAATTATTTGTTAGTTGGTGGTTGGGAGGAGGATCCCGATTTTTGTTGTTACGACGGCTTAGCCACTTGGTGCTTTCTGAACTCTAGATCTACTTGGTAACAGAGTCCATCCATATGCTCCAAAGCTTTAGAGAATTGGTGGACGAGACGTTGACGGTGCCTCTAGCGAGCCCTCTTCGTCAGCACAGGTGTGCCTTCGACGGGTAACTCCTTCAGCGGGTGAGAAAATGGCATAAAACAACATTTTTGGGGGTCGGGACAGTCCGGGGCAGGTCAGGACAGTCCGGTGCAGGTCGGGATAGTCCGGGGCAAGCCTGGACAGTCTCTGTCTCGGCCATGCTGAGACAATCTCGGCATGGCCGAGATTGTTGGCTGTGGCCAAGATGTCGTTTCCCCCTTTTGATTATTTTTACCGTAATTCCTCGGTCTGATCTCAGAATGACACGATTCAAGATGCATCAGAAAGCCGAAGAAGAGATCTACAACCTTCAATGGGAAAATCATATATGAATAGACAAGACATGAGTAGCGCTTCACCTTTTGTGATCAAAATGTAACTCCCGGTCGAGTTGCTTCATCACCATTTGACCGTCTCGTTGACTTGTACGCGTTGAATCACTTCATGCGCTTGTCGGTGTCATATAATTCTCCTTGACTCGAATAATGATGTTCATCATCTTCTCTCTGTTTTGATCTGCGTGCGGGAACCTATAGACAATTTTTAATGCCTACAAGGCAATCATCAGTTCTCTATGTAGCTCATGGGAGCACATGCTGGTTAACCTCACCCATAATGATAACATGAAGACTTTTGATGATATTGCTCACCATATGGAGCTCGAGGAGGATCACCTTCTGATTGATACCCAACAGGAAGGCATACATGGCTAAGACTAGCTAGTGCAGAGTATTTGGCTCTAAGCGTGGAAGAGGTAGAGGTGGAGCACCTAAATGGGGAGGCTAGATTTGCCAAGCACAAGTATGGATAGCATGGTGGAAAAAAGACAAGACTAAGATGGCCTATCACAATTGTAACAAGTTGGGTCACTTCGCTCGTGAGTGCACTGAGCCATGTGTATTTGATACAACATTCGACTCTACTATATTTGTTACTAGTTGTTTGATGCTTGCTGAAGATATTCCTATTTGGACTGTAGACTCAGTAGCAACTGATCACATAGCGAGAGATTAGACAGCATACGTGGAGTTTCGTTGGATTTTAGTTGGGAGTAGACGTATTTACATGAGAAACAACTCCAGCATAGAGGAACTTAGGATCGACACCTGCGAATTAGATTTGCACACGTTGTATCCTCATGACATACTATATGCACCTGAAATCCGGCGAAGTCTTGTTTCAGTTCTTGTCCTTCTAGATTTATGTTTTAAATGTGTGTTTGAAAATGGTTGTGTCATGGTGTATTTGGGAACTACCTTTTATGGTTGTGGATATTTATCAAATGGTTTTATGGTGTTGGACACGATTTTCATTTATAACAACATCAGTAGTTGTTTTTATTGCTTCTTCTAGCAATAATGTCTATGATGATTTAAAATGGCATGCTAGATTAGAACATATTGGGCAAGAGAGAATGAAATGGTTAGCTCAAGAGGGTCTTCTTGGCCTACTCGCTAAATTTGACTTGCCTACTTACGAGCATTGTTTGGCTAGAAAAATAACTAGAAAACCATTTGGCAAAGCTGTGAGAGCCACAATACCCCTGCAGCTTATTAATTCGGACATTTGTGGCCCAATGAATGTGAGGGCAAGACATGGTGCATGATATTTTATCACATTCATAGATTATTTTACTTGATATGGTTATGTCTATTTGATCTCCCACAAGTTAGAAGCATAAGATTGTTTCCAACGCTATATTAGATTGGTTGAGAAACAATTAGATAGAAGAGTTAAATCTCTTAGAGCTGACTATGGTCATGAATATCTATCTGAGAAATTTAAGAAATAATGTGAAAAAAAGGGATAGCAAGACAGCTAACTATTCCTAGAACTCCGCAACAAGATAATGTTGCAGAGAGGAGGAAAAGAAACCTTTTTGACATGGTTAGATCACTGATAGCGCAAGCTAATTTACCTATCTCTTATTGGGTAGATGCATTATTGACTATAGTCTACATTCTTAATCGTGTGCCCTCTAAGTCTATACCTTCTACGCAACATGAGCTATGGACCAGTGAAAAATCTGATTTAGGTAATTTGCTGCCATGTGGATTAGGAGCTTTTGTTTACCAAACTTCTCATAAGTATGGGAAGTTGGGTCCAAAAGGAAAGAAATGTATCTTTATTTGATATTCTGAATATTCCAAGGGGTATGTTTTTATTGGTGAAGAAACTGATGGAAGTGTGACAGAAATTGTGTTACGAGATGCCACCTTCCTAGAGGAGGATTTTCCTAGCAGAGGAGGCGAGGTAACTAAGGATTTGTAATTTTATAAATTGGAAGTCTTAGATTTTATCACTCATGACAAATCGGTTAGCAGAACGGTTGAAATTCCTCATCCTCATGTGGCTAATAGGAGCGGCACATCTGCTAGCCTAACTCTAGTGGAGAGAAATCAAGTGGAACCTCAACCACGTAAAAGTTCTTGAGGTAGGATCCCTCATCGTCATTTTGAGATTGAGGGGGAGGCCTTCATGATACCTCCAATGGATGATGATGAAGAACCTAAAATTATCTAGGAAGCTCTTGCAGGCCCTATTGCTAGGGAATGGATCAATACAATGTAGAAAGAAATGGAGTCTATGAACAACAATCATATTTGGGACTTGGTTGACCTTTTGCCTGGGTGTAAAATGATTGGGAACAAGTAGGTTCTCAAAATCAAACACAAGGTAGATGGATCTATTGATAAGTATAAGGCCTATTTTGTAGCTAAAGGCTATACTAAAAAGGAGGGAATCGATTATGAGGTAACCTTCTCACTAGTTGTTAGGTTTGTCTCAATTCATCTCATTCTAGCTATTGTCGTAAATATGAATCTATATCTCTATCAAATGGATGTAAAAACTGTATTTCTCAATAGAGAATTGGATGAAGAGATCTATATGGACCAACCTGATAGCTTCATGGCCAAAGGTCAAGAGCGCAAAGTTTGCAAGCTCTATCGATCTATCTATGGACTGAAACAAGCTTTAAGATAGGGGAACCTCAAATTTCATCAAGCCATTTTAGCAGATGGATTTATGATGATGGAGAAGGATCATTGTGTGTACATCAAAGGTCCAGAGATAGTTTTGTGACCCTATCTTTGTGTGTGGAGGACATACTTTTGGCTGAAAATAAAAGAGAGTTGATAAATGCCACTCAAATGTGGTTATCCTCTAATTTTGAGATGAAAGATATGGGTGAGGCTAGTTATGTTCTTGGAGTAAAGATTGTTAGAGATCGTTCTAAAAGGCTACTTGGTTTATCTCAAGAGACTTACGTTAAGAAAATGCTTGAGCGATATCAAATGCATAACTGCAAACCCATAGATACTCCGTTGTAGAGAAATTTGAGCCTAAGTCTTGATATGAGTCCTAAGACTCAAGAGGAAAAGGAAAAGATATCAAGAGTTTTCTATTCCAACACTGTCGGAAGCATCATGTACGCTATGATGTATACAAGACCTGATATATATATGTCATCTTGTTGGAATTGTCAGCCGATTTCAGGCAAATCCTAGACTTACGCATTGGAAGGCGGTCAAGAGGATTTTGAGATATTTAAGAGGGATATCAGACTTTGCACTTAATAGGTTACAGTGATGCTGTTTGGGGAGGTGATTTAGATGAGCGCAAATCAACTTCAGGGTATGTTTTTTTGCTTAACAATGGCACCATATCTTAGAGCAATAAGAAGCAATCTTGTGTAGCCTTATCTACCATATAGGCTAAGTACATAGCATGTTCTACAATAGTGCAGGAAGTTATTTGGTTGAGGAGATTCATGCAACACTTAGATATTGTCACTGATGCATTTGATCCTATGATAATTAACTGTGACAGTTTGACTGCATTTGCCTACTTCAAGGATACCAAGTATTTTGGAAAAACCAAACATATACAGCTGAGATATCACTTCATCAGAGACATGATGCCACATAAGGAGGTGGTCTTATAACGTATTTCTACGAGTCGGATGGTTGTAGGTCCATTTACCAAACTTATTACTTGGGATTGATTTGTTTCACATATTAAATCCCTAGGACTACATAGAATATGACTGTACTTATGATTTGTAGACTACTATATAATTTCTATTATGAGATGATATATTTATTGCACTTTTATGATTGATTAAGCTGAGTAGA
This sequence comes from Asparagus officinalis, assembly GCF_001876935.1. NCBI lineage: Eukaryota > Viridiplantae > Streptophyta > Magnoliopsida > Asparagales > Asparagaceae > Asparagus > Asparagus officinalis. The sequence continues at coordinate 77,491,278 of NC_033796.1, forward strand.
TATATATTCACATATATTTGTGGCACAAAGTATCATTTGGCAGCTTGCAAATTATAAGCAATATGTCAATAGGTTAAAACTAGCTCTCTCACACGAGCAATCGCCTTTTGGCGCTGATGAAGCTAGCAAAGATGAGACATAGGTTAGTTATAGTGCTAAGAAAGTGAGTATAACTCAATTTTTAATGTCGCTGTGGTAAGGACCAAGATGAAGCTTTTAAGAGAAAAAAGAGCCAACATGAATATTTTCCCACCATTCATGAAACCTATACATAATGCCAGATATGAAAATTTTATTTGTTGTTGCTGAAAGTGAGCAGATGAGCATCTCGAGTTAGGCGCTTATGATGCGACTAAACCATGACATGTATGGTGTTTAGAGTTTGAGACATACACTCTAAATTGGTAAAGTTCTCTACCCTAGCATGCATATCATACTACATGTGGTTAGCGACCAAATAAGGAAGTGAGTGAATGGGTCTCTACTTCCTCATTGTTGTTGGATCCTAGAGGGGGGGGGGGTTATTAGGGTCACAAGGCTAAAAATAGTACAATAAAAATTAAGACAAGTAACAAACCACAAAAGAACAACAGTAGAAAAAGAGATAGAGTAAGGAATCGTTATCCTTATGACGCGCGATGTGTTAACGAGATTCGGTCCGCTGACCTACGTCCCCGCTCCCACTCTCGAGGAGAAATCCACTACAAAACCCGGTTTGGAAGCCGGAACTTCTACTACACAACGATCTCCTCACGATCTCACAACTACACAGTTGATCTCCACTAGATCACACTCCCACACAATTGATCTTCACAAGATCAAGCACTCAAACAGTAGCAATGGTGTAAAAGCTCTTTCTTTACAAGTCCCTATGGCAAAGAGAAAGATTAAACTGAAGCTGGGATGTGAACTTGAGAAAAACACAGAAAACATGTTTTAAAAATTTTGGCTCTTTGTAAAACTGAAACTCTGGTTTTTCAAAAAACTTAGGGCATTGAGGAAGAAGGAGTGTATGAGTTTAAATAGAAGAAACCAGCTGTTTAAACCCACACCCTAATCCCCCAAAATCTGGAAACAATCGACGCTGAGATTGTGTACAATCAGCACAGAAAACAGTACAAAAGGCCGTTTGAAAATAAGCGGCGGTCGATCATAAAATATTCGCGGTCGACCGTGAGCCAGATCAGAAACTGAGAAAAAGTCTAGAGACTTCTGCGGTCGACCGTGGGAAATCTCGAGCTCACGGTCGACCGCGGCGGTCGACCGTGAAAGTCTCTGCTGCTCACTAACGAATGAACTCAGGCACGATCGACCGTGGCGGTCGACTGCAGACTGATACATTCAAAATACTTGTTTTTGACTCACTTAAAAAATCTGTAAAATATTCATTTGATTTCCAAAAATTGTGAACTTTGTAAAATGTTTTTAACACTAAAAACAAATTGTTTGGAAAAGGAATTTTGCTAATAGGTCCTCATACTTGTGAAAAATAGTATTTTGAGAATAAACGCTCAAAAACTATAAGTATGAAAGTATGAAACTGTGTGTGTGATATCCCAATAGCTTCAATTTAAATCTAAACTATTTGCCTACATTTTAGTACTAGAGAGAAAATAAAAACTAGCTAATATCCTCACGTAGAATACAATTCTTTGAGTCTTGATATAGCTTGAGTTGGATGAAGCTTCTTATTGCATTTAATGTTCTTGAATGAATGTTGCTTCATCGCTATGCCTCCTCCTCCTTTGGATATCATCGTTGTAGCGCATATTCCATCAAATCCTCCATATATGGTACTAATAAGCTTGAATTACGTATTCACTGTATTTTCACTCAACAAGCCATTAGTACCGATAATGGTGGTTGTAAAACATCATCAAAACATAAGGGCTAACAATTGTGTGAGTCCTAAAGGTAAAAAATGATCTCATTTGTATCATATGTGACTTTTGACTACGTCATGAAGTGGAGGGTTAATGAAAGCTACTCTAGTGTGTTACCTATGGTCATGATTGATTCGGTTTAATAGGACATTACTAGGCAAGCACTTAGCTCGAGACTAAGTGGTGTGAGGGCGAAAGGAAGATTAATTTGGAATTACACACATCATTTGTATTCACTAGCTAGCCAGTTGTGTCACTTTAATGCGAATGGACATGACTGTGGATAAATATGAAGTTTAGAAAGGATTGAGTGTGGATCTAGTGAGGGATTTAGATATGCTAAATTCTTTGTAACCAAATAAATCTGGGGGTGCTACGATACTATTATTTAATTATTTTCATGTTTTCGGGTTGATGTCTCTATCTCGACCCTAACAGATTTCTAGTTAGGAGCTCCCAAGTGCAGGTGTATTTGCTGGTCGCACGATTCATTTGTCTGTATGAACTTGACTCAAAGTTTAGCTATTTCAACATGACAGAGGTCGGTTATGCTCGTCATGTGCGAGTGAGAGATGTAGGAAGTGGAGAGGTATGGTTACACCCATAATCGCATAACCCCTCCATCATGCGTAGTTATAGCAACTAACCATGCCCAAAATTAAAGCCTACAAAAATCTCTCTCTCTTGTGAACAATAATCTGAGAATTCAAAAAGAATAACTGCGGGATAATAGCCATAAAAAACTAGAGAGTTAGAGAGGCATTTGAGTTGTGAATCGTATTTCCGTTTCGTCACTATAAATAGGAGTTCGACAGCGATTATCGTGGAGTGCGTGAATCTTACTGGCGGCGATAAAGATCCTGGAACGCTTCGAATAGGTAACTAATGGGGTGGAGCAGGTGGTTTTGATTGTGGGGATTGGATAGTGTGGGGGATTGTTAGGAGTCGGACTGGTGATAGAGGATTGGTGGACAAGGCCTGATGCAGATGTAATTGCGATGGAGATTTCATGATGGGGTGGAGGTTTTTGCTGCAAGTGAGAGATGAATTAAGGGAAACATGGATCTGGTGGGCTTGCTGGAGTTGGGTTGGCCAAAGTGGAGGCTACAGCAGAGAGCAGGTGGGTTTAGAGCGATTTGCGGTTGTGTGTAAGTGCGATTCTGGAGCATGAATCACACGTGACGGTTGACTGATGGTGAAGGTCGGGGAGCGGAGCAGCAGGTGGAGGAGGCTGAGAGATCAGCTGCCGCAAAGTGGGGTGGAGTCGGCGGAGAATTTTGATTAAGGGTGAGAATTAAAAGGAAACACCTTCTTAACCCATTGACCGGGTAAGGGTATTTTGGGAATTGTGATAAAAAAATAAGTAAAAATCATCACAACTTTGAAGCCGATTCAAAGGTGGTTTTTTTATTGTAAATGTTTTTTTTTATAAAAACGTGGTTTCTATTGATTTTGCCTATTTTAAAGGTGGTTTTTATGTAAAAAAAAAGGCCCTAAAAAATCTAGGTATACTAGTAAATGCAATCAAGTATTCTGGGTCGGGTCGGGTCTTTTCTATTCGCCCCCGGCTTTGCAGCCCTAGAGAGAATCAAAAATTGAAGACGGCGGATCGATCACTGGGGACTCTCTCTCTCTCTCTCTCATCAAACCCATATTTTTTTTATCCTAAACCAAAAATTATGTAACAATATTACAGTTAAGGTTTGGGATTAGCGGCATATCTCCTGTAATTTCTTCCTCTTTTGATTTCCAAGCGTGTTCACTGTTTGATTGTATCTATTTTTGATACAATCAAAAGAAAAAGCAGATCTTTATTTCACAATATAGCTTTGATTCTTGTTTCGCAGGCTGTAGAAAATGTTTGCAGGTTTTAGAAGAAAAGGGTTGGCCGGTATGTACTTTGTTCACAGCTTTAGTTTCACTGGCTTTAATTTCACTAAATGTATATCACATGTGTTCATATAGTTGGCCCCAAAATTTTGGGATAAGAGGTTTTATTCTTGTTTTTGATGTAGAGGCTAGATACTCAACATCTAACGCCTCTAACTTGCACTTCTCTGTTGCATTGTTTAGACCTTTGACCTCACTGAATGGGTCTTTCTCGCATCCTTTTTGTAATAAATAGCGCCTTTATGGTTGATCGATCCATTGATGAAGTTATGTTTTGGATTCCTGAATTATTTTCTTGATCTGTGGATAAAGTTATTGTTTGTATTCGTGTAATTCTTTTTACAAATGTACTGCTATGCCTTGTTTGGTGTGTGGGAATGAGTCGGAATGGCATGCCAATTCCAACCTCTCATTCAACACGACGTGTTATCAGAAGTCAGAAATCTCATTCCCACTTCTCAATCAATTTTTTATTTTATGTGGGAATGGACCACTCCCAATGAGTTGGTAAGTAAGGGGCATTCCCACTTAAGTGGAAATCAAAAAAATTAAATTAACTTCAAAATATGTCATTATTGCTAATTAATTACCCGTACCAATCTTTTACATTCTCGCTTCATCCTTTAATCACTTCCAAACATGAGTGAGAATGAGCATTCCATTGCTATATTTATTCTATTTCACTCCTTACTACATTCCATTCTCACTTGACTCGTTTTCGGTGTCACAAACGAGGTGCTAAATTGTAACTATTACAAACTATGTATGATATTAGTGTTTGGTTGCATGCGGACATGTAATGATGTAATACATTGTTCTGTATAATCCAGCCTTGATAAGTTTTTTAAATATAAATCTTAAGTTTCTTCTTATAGTTGTTTCCACATTTCTTCCTGTTTCATGTGATCACCACTTATATCTCTGTTGTTTAAGGATTATGATTCTTTGTTCTATATGTTGACATTCTGTAATGTTTCGCTTTTCTACAAGTCTGGGAGAGTAAATAATTAGAATTTCATTTACTTGAAAATAGTTGGTCGCTCGTTATTGGGAGGCCTCAGCAACAATATGTTGGGAGCAATCACAACTCCCCTTGAGATTTCGTCCAGGCTGAGTGAGAGCAACCTTTTCCTTCAGGTTTGCTTCTGCTTCTTAAATTCTTATGTTTTTATTTACATGGCTGGTACTGCATCTCCTTTTGAGTTTTCCACTTTTATCTCTAGCTTTCACATCCTCTTTCTAGTAAATTTCAACTTGTTTATATGATTTTCTCGGGTATTCACCATGTTTAGTTTTTGTCAGTTATATGCTTCAGTGAGCTGACTGGCTGCTACTTTGTCTGAAATATGCGACATAAATCCATAACTAATTGTTCTTCCTTTGTATCTATTAGAATATCAGAGATGTTATAACTTGTTTAGGTAAATAATGTTTAAATAAGTTTATAAAAAAAATCTGAGTTGTATGGAAGATCTAAATTGAAGAAATAGTATCACCCTTTAGTTCTCTGTCTGTTTTTGAGAAGAATCAAGTCACAACTATAGCTAACAAAAAGGTTTTCATGCAATCGTTACATCTGATGCTTCAGGTGTGCTATGTCTCTTGATATTTTTCTTTCCTGTGAACTAAAATGGTAACACATTTTTTCCACAATAGGAAGGAATTATCTATTACCTGTTTCTTTGTTTAGTTCACGCTCGCTCATATCTGAAATGGTAATTTTTGTGTTTATCCATAATCCCACTAGCTAACAAGTTTACGGTTGCTTTAGTATGATAATTGGCTTATGAACTTCGACAAACCGCGAACAATAAGCTCCATGTAGTGTATAGATTGTATTGCCTTGTGGATGTATATCAGTTTGCAGGACTCATCATAAGCTTTCAACTCTGTTTATTTGTCAGTTCTTTCTCAAATCCATAATCCCACTAGGGAGTGTATCTGCAATGTGCTCAGCGAACTCTGTTTATTTTCCCTGGGGACCTATCACCAGTTACATACCCATGTAATTTGTCACAGAAAATTTTGAATTCCTTTTCTGATACGGGAAGTGCATTCATTCTTAATTGCAGATACACTCCCTATACCCTCCACTGTGTGGGGTATAGCCATCTTTTAACCCCGTAAACTATTTTCTTAGCAGGTAAGGCTTCCAAATATCAGACAGTGTTTTTCTACCCTCAAAGTAGAGAGCAATTTAGTATTTTTCCAGTAAAACTGAAGGGAAAAGCGTTATTTTATCTTCAGGTAATTCCCATGTTGCATCTCAACCTAGTAAAATAAATAGTATCATCTGACATTCGGGGGTTGTAGGGGCTAACAAAATAATTTAGGGGGACAAATTTTCAAAACCGACCCCTTTGGATTTTTAATTGCAAAAAACAACCTATTTCAGTTTTATTTATAAAAACCGACCCAGTTGGTTGAAACTGGGTCGGTTTTTGAAATTTTTTCTTCCAAACTTCACGGGAGTTCAACTCCCGTGAAGTTTTGTTATGAGAAAAACTTCACGGGAGTTCAACTCCCGTGAAGTTTTCCAAAAAAATTTAAAAAAACCGACCTGTTTTCAGCTAAATAGGTCGATTTTTGTAAATATTTTCAAAACCGGTCGTTTTTTGTAATTAAAAACCCAAAAGGGTCGGTTTTGAAAATTTGTCCTAATTTAGGGGGTATAAGTGGCTACACCTCAATAGTGCATTGTTGTATCTGCAATTTACCAGAGCAGTAACGTGACCTTCAATACTAAAAATGTAATCAAGCACACGGAACACACAAGTTGCATGTTGCGTGATTGAATTACTAAAACTTTAAAAAACCTGTTTGTTACATTTTGTGCAGCAACACAGGACCTTCATTCAGATGAGGACCAACCTGAAAGTGGTGGACAATTCTGGCGCCAAGAGAGTAATGTGCATACAATCTTAGACTGGGGGACACCATTGTTTGCTCAGTGAAAGAAGCACAACCGCGTGGTAAGGTAAAGAGTGGAGAGGTTCACTACGCCGTGGTGGTTCGTGCGGCAATGCAGAGAGGACGATGTGATGGCAGCGAGATCAAGTTTGATGACAATGCAGTGGTTCTTGTTAACAAGCAGGGAGAGCCTATTGGGACCCGAGTTTTTGGGCCTGTGCCTCATGAACTCAGGAAGAAGAAGCATGTCAAGATTCTAACTTTGGCCGAGCACATTGCTTGAAACTTGTATTTTCGGAGTTTTCCTATAGTTGCTCAGTCAAGGATAAGTTTTTCTTCTGAAGCCTAGATTGTGCCCTTGTTCAGGCCGTCATTATCTTTTTGCTTTGTTCCATCTCTGTTGTGGTTAATAATAGTACAAGTTTACTCCGATCGATTGTCAGTAACTTGAGCATTTATCTGCAGTTATTATAGAGCATCAGAATTTTGAAAATCTATAGCCGTAAAGTGACATAATTATGTTCAGAGCTGACCCAGTTAGGGCGTGATCAAATGTGTTCAAATTCAGATAAGCCCCTGTGTTTACCTTATAAATCTATTAGGCCCTTGATCTGTTATTTTAACCTATTAAGCCCCCGTGATTTTGGTTTTGATTCAAGTTAGCCCCAACAGTGGTTTTACACCGAAAACACTACCAAAATCACAATTCTAGTCAGGCTAAACTTGGATTATTGCAAAGTTAGTCACATATAACTTACATGAGATATTTGTAATCCCTCGATTGGAATTAGGAGCGATTATTACGCGGAAATGATCCTGCTTATTTCCTCTCGTGCACTCTCAAGTATGATAATCCCCATTTGCGGTAATTTTTCTTTTGTTTTTTTGGTTACTTTTTACTTAGAATCTCTTTGACTGGCTGTTTGTTAATAAAAATAATTTCAATAAGATGAAAATGCTCTTCCTTAGTTATGAAGAACCATCATGGAAAATAGAATCAAAACCAAAAACCACAGGGCTTAATAGATTGAAATAATAGATTAAGAGCTTATTAAAATGAATACCTTCACTTTTCTTTCCATATTTATTGAAAATGAAGCATAGCCGTCCGTTAAATAATGGATAGTTATGATAAAATTGAGCAAGTTATGTGGGTGTTTGGAGTAGGTACACGCCAAGTAAAGTGCGTGATTAACAATAGTTAATCTTTTGGGTAAATTTTGCAAAAATCTTTCTGACTATAGTGGTCTAATGGACACCTCTAAAATTTATAATTTGGATAAAAACTACCAGACTTTCAAAATTGTACAAAACCTTTCTTAACCATTAGAATCTGTCATAAACGGCATTCACATAAAGAGTGAAGATCTAACTACACTGAATAATACGAGTAAACCGAAACTTGGTAAGAAGCAGGGCGACGATGGACGAGGGACTGAAGAAGGAATGAAGTAGAAAAAGTATCAGGGGACTCGATGCTGGGAAAAGTTGATAGTAGAAGGGGGAGATTTGGTTGGGGGATTTAAGGTAGATTGAAGATAGAGGAGGAGAGGTTATCGTTGAGGATTACTGTGTTTTGGGGCTTTCGTACGAAGTGTGAAGTTTAGGGGGGTTAATGTAAACCCCTACAGACCGCAAGTTTTTGTGGAGTTTGGCCGTTAACAGAGAAACTATTCAAAACGTGTCACCTGCAAAGCATGTGGCAACTTTGAAGTAGTATATGGTATTTTAGTGAACAAACTTCTGAGGGATGTATCTCTAATGTACAAATTCTAGGAGATTGTGAAAAACACCCCAAAATTTAGGCGTTTTTGTGAAATTAGTGAATATTATTCTATGGTCCGATGTCAAATCATTGTTCAGTGAATTAGCTTGGCCGACTAGGCGTCATGAGGTTCTTTGTATT
>NC_033796.1:77499913-77514504 GCF_001876935.1 Asparagus officinalis
CTTTAAAAGTGGGTTATTCTACATAAATCACTTTTAATCAAGTTTTATACATAAACCACGTTTGAATGGATTTTCTTGCTATCAACCACATTAACTCACTTTTAATCAAGTTTTTTCAGTTTTGCTATTGTTATGATATTCCCACTCGCCAAAATGCAAATCCTTGCAGAACGACGGATGGATGAATTTTTGTGAGCTAGGTCACAATCAGCTTGGTGACCCAAGCCCAGCATAGGTCCCCTCTTAGCCGACTTGCCGAATCAATGTTCTCCATGTCGACTCGAGAGGCGGGACCAGTCGACCCTCTTGTCCGCCACGAGTCCATTCGACCATTTACTCGATGACTTGTGAAGACGACTCAATGGGCTTTCCCTCTCGGGCAAGATGAAGGATGGTATCTATCTCAAGTCTCTTCCCCTGGCTACGTGTCCGCACCACGGTCAGCACCGGTCAGATGCCATCATGACCCTAGCTCTAAGAGCCTACATGACTTGTCATACCACCTGGGCTCTGCCACGCCACCAATCACTTCCCGGATAATGCGAAGAAGTTCTCTCCCATACCGAAGTGATCTTCCCTCCAGTCGACAGCCGATATCTGTAAAGCATAGGCTGACTCAGCTGCCAGCTCACACTTCGCCACCGTCCTTCTTTGCTCAGACGAAGTAACAAAACTACCCTTTATGCATTGAGTATAAATGCATGTACTATTATAACCCCACACGGGGGGCTTCTTTTTCTTTTTTCAGAGGTCTCTACATCTGCAAAATACATTGCACACAAGAACTCACGCAGTTCTTCACTTTCCCCACACAAGCTCACCAGCTGACTTAATCGTCGGAGGAACTATGGGGTAATCGGTCCCCGCCCTCCCACAAGATTCTTCTTGTGTAAATTTTTCAGTTTCCTAATTCAAGAACCAGATATAAAGTCGAAGAAGGAATCAGCCCCCTCATCAATCTTCACTACCTCATCCTAATGAGGGCATGAGCGGAAACGATCCTATCCTGGATCCAACTGACTGTGTGATCATAACCATCAACAATTTAGTGCCTACCGTGGGGCCCTCTTCTCTTTTTTGAGAAGACATGTCAAGCTCTGGACAAGGGTCTGATCAATCTCACCTTGCAGAACAACATCGAAGTTGTGATACCAAGCTAAACGAAGTTCGGAGTTGTATCACCCAAGCTAAGAAGGCATGGTTTTGGTTGAGAAGAAACGACATACTCGTACTTCTCCATTGCCATAGCAACCATTTTGGGAGTATATTTATTAGCTAGCCATCTATAAGATGGGCGAACTCCCATTATCCTTCAAAGCCTCTTCATAGAGAGCTTTTTAGTTGTCTTCCTAAAGAACAACTTAGACTTCTGGAATATCTTTCTCAGAAAGAATTCCATCACCAAAGTTGTCTGGTGTCCTCTGGTCGTACCACATTACCTACCAAGACTCCACCAGAGAAACGCCATTCAAGTTAACTTATGGCGCCGAAGCGGTTATTCCTGTCGAAATCAGCATGTCAATCATCTAGCTACAACACTCCAATGAGACCTTGAACCTCAAATTAGCCTCAATCTCCTTGACAAGGCCGAAGAACAAGCACTATGGACCCCGGTCATCAATCAACAATGAGTCGCCCGCTACTATAATAACAAAACCCAACCGAGGAGACTCAGTGCTGGCGGTCTCGCCCGTCGTAATGTTGCTCTGGACAAAGGCACTCGGAGAGACAAACTAGCTCCCAATTGAAAAAGCCCCTATGTAGTCCTAGAAGAGCTGTGAGCCAGCACTTATCGACTAAGGGCCCCAGACGGGAGAATCCTCCAGCATCCCTGGAATGTTGAACACTTGTGGCATTGTTCTCAGTAACCTGGTCAGTCATGCCCCTTTCAGTCTCAGTATAAATTTTTTCTAATATCAATAAAATTGTTATTGAGACGGACTTTATTCCTGTGTAACACTCTATAGTGCCTAACTTACATGGAAATCAAAATCCCTTGGTACCTTTTTAGGAATAAACCCAAGGCACCAACCATATGGTCGACTCCCACAATCGTCTTTCAACCATCATGGGAACCTCGAAGACCTAGACGTCTACGTAAGACCTAGGCACCCAACCTCAGGGTTGTCACTTTACTTATTTTCCCTTAGGGCGGCCCTCCATAGGGAAAAAGACCTAGTCAACTTCTATAAGTTCTAAGCATTTGACTCCATGGTTGAATTCTAAGCCCTTGGTACCTTTTCAGGAATAAATTCAAGGCACCAACCAAATGATCGACTCCCACAGCCATCTTTCGACCATCATGGGAACCTCAAAGACCTAGGCGTCTACGTAAGACCTAGACACCCAACCTTAGGGTTGTCACTTTACCTATTTGTCCTCAGGACAGCCCTCCGTAGGGCAAAAGACCTAACCAACTTCTGTAAGTTCTAGGCATTCGACCCCAGGGTTAAATTCTAAGTCATTTGTACCTTTTCAGGAATAAACCAAGGCACCAACCATATGGTTGACTCCTACAATCGTCTTTTGACCATCATGGGAACCTCGAAAACCTAAGGGTCTACGTAAGACCTAGGCACTCAACCTTAGGGTTGTCACTTTACCTACTTCCCTCAGGGCGACCCTCCATAGGGCAAAAGACCTAGTCAACTTCTATAAGTTCTAGGAATTCGACCCAGGGTTGAATTCTAAGCCCTTGGTAGCTTTTCAGGGATAAACCCAAGGCATCAACCATATGGTCGACTCCAACAGTGGCCTATCTACCATTATGGGGATACTAAAGACCAAGACATCCACATAAGTCCTGGGCACCTAACCCCCAGGTTGCCATCTACTCAGGCGTCCACATAAGTCCTGGGCACCTAAGCCTATGGCTGTTATCTTGGCAAAAGCCCTTGGTCCCACCTTGAGTAAACCGAAGGCATGAAGTTCAATTGTTCGAACGTCATCAAAATTAAAAAGACTCAGGAACTTTTACATGTTAGTCCTTGTCGACAAAAGACTCGGACATTCAGCCAGCACAAGGCACAATGTGAGCCAATCGACTTGGACCTTCAATACTCGGGTCAATGCCATATGGCTGACTCATCCCAATCAGACATCTAATTCCCTCAGTCAGAACAAAGCTATAAGTTAGCAAAATAAAGCAAGAAGCAAATAAAAGCAAACTCAAGAATAGGAGCAAAGCTAAATTTTATTCCAAAAAGGTATATTCCTTTACAAGTTATGTACAATATCCATGCCGATGTATTCATGAGAGGCATGTCTGCAAAAAAAAAACAACAAACAAAACAACAAAAAATAAAAAGAAAGTACAAGTACAAGCACTTATACCTCTCAACCAGATCCGGGAGTAGGACTAGGAAGACTCTCAATGGCAGTAGCGGAGTCTTTAGGGGCCTCGGCGGTGATAATCATATTTTTATTATAATTTTATACCATCATTATCTATTTTTCATGAATAAAAACACCACTAATAATTGTTTTTATCTTTAATTGTAGGTCAATAAAGAATAAAAATATATTATCTTATCTCTCAACAAAGCCCATGAATTAATGAAGGATACAAGCAAGAGACCAAGATCCAAAGCCAAAAGCCAAAGCCCAAGCCCAATAGAAGAGAAGAAATGTGGATGATAATTCCAGCGCAGATTGTGCTTTATTATATAAATATTTGCTCATGATATGTTTCGATTTCAGAGATATCATAATTACAAATGTTATAGATCTCGTTCACATCTTTCCATGGAATATTTATTTAGCCAAATCCGAGTTGATACCAGAGAGATGTGGCCAAAACACCAGACGTTACCAAGCTATTCAGATTTGCATGATTTGTTCCCTTTTCACCAAACTTCTTCATTTTTTCCTATAATTATCTTAGGGCTTAAGTTTTGATCTAACGGCTCCCATTCACTATTGTATACTATAAATAGGGGTAGATAATGAGGGATTAGGGTGTGAAAAATTTTATAACTCCTTTTTGGAGAGAGAAGGGTTACTCTTGATTGAGAAGACCTTCCACTTTGTAACTTTTGTTACAATTAATAAAATCTTTTTCATCTTCTTATTTTTTTCTCTTTGTTTGATGATGATGATAGAGATAAAGATCAATTTGAAGGTTTGTCTTTTATTTTCTATTTTTATTTTCTTGTAATTATTTCTTTCCTTTTTAGTAGTTTAGATTTATATTCGTGTATTGTAGAGTAGATTTATTTTCTTGTTTTTATTTTATTTTGCCCTTTGTAGCTTAGATTTATTTTCTTTCATAGTTTAGATTTCTTTCTCTTTTCTTTTACAATTAGTTAGATTTATTTTCATAATTTCTTTTCTTTGTAATTAGTTTTCCTTTCTTTTCTTTTATTGTTTTTCTTCCTTAAAGATGTGGAACTAATTCTTGTAGTAATTAGTTTTCCTTTCTTTTCTTTTATTGTTTTTCTTCCTTAAAGATGTGGAACTAATTCTTGTAGAAACCCTAGAATTGTATGAAGTTAGTCGAATTTTTTTATATTTGTGAATTATTCTCTTACACTTTAATTGATCATGGATAGGATAATCAACTAGAGAACTAATTGGTAGAAGAAAATTTTGATAATCTATTCTTATCTTGAGTGATTTGATAGGTTATGCTTATGAATTCTAGAATTACTATCTAGTTATTGTTCTTTTAATAAATATTAATTCTTCTTAGATGATAATTTGATAGGTTATAATTTTCTTGAGTGATTTGATAGTCTATGCTTAATAAATCTAAAGTAAAATATGATATAAAGAGAATAGTTCATAATTTATAATTAAAATTAGCTAGTGGATTCAACTCTAGATTCCTAATATTTCTTATTAAAACTTCCATCTTTACTTTCTCGAGTTTTCTTTCTCTCTCCTCAAATTTCATTGTTCATAATCAAAACACTCATCATATTTTTCTCAATCATATTCAACCATCACTCCTATTTGTCACGCACACGATATAAGAACCGATTTTAATTATTTCTTACAACACCTTCCTCGTGGGATCGATAACTTTAATACTATAACTTGATTGGTTGTGCATTTGCAAATTTTGTATTTCATTTAGACACCATCAAGTTTTTGGCACCGTTACTAGGGAAGGTGCTTAAGTAGGATTTTAATTGTTTTGGTTATTTAACTTGTGTATTTTCTTGTGAAGGAACTGCTTGGAGCTTGAAGAGCAAGGATTGGAGACCAGTGATTTGAAGATTTGCTTTCAGTAACTCTTCTTCCTAGTATTTTCAATTCTACCCTTTTAGGTAGTTCTTCACAATTAGAGATAATTAGAGCTTAAAAAAAGATTTTCTTTTTTGTTAACCATAAATAAATAAAAAAATTCTTTTTATCATCCTTTGTAGTCGCTTTTAATTAATAGGGTTGCATTACATATAGTTAGTAGGAATTCATCAAAGTGAGTTGAGTATCTTGATTTGGCATACACTTAAAAATATTCTTAAGGGCAATATCCCTAACCAATATAAGGTGAGGGATTTCATCACCCTTTTCTTAGCCCACAAATCACTAATTCCTCACTACACAAACCCAAGCCTTTTAAAACTCATTAGACGTTGGCCCTTAAGGACTCGAGCTCAATAAGGAACAAGAAATCCCTACGCGAAGCAGTTCAAGTTTTCTTGGATTAGTGGTGTCTAAGGCAAGGTTTAGGGGTTGCGTAAGACGTTCCGCAAGGGATGAGGTACTTAATTGATCTTTGATCTCCCTCAAGTACTATCCTTACCTAGCTAACTAACAGAGTAATATTTTGATCATTTTATTTAAGGAGTTTTTGGTTAGGAGCTGATCTACCTGAGTTAGGCTTAACCCTAGAATTTAGAGTGATTCCAAAATGATTTTTTTTATTTGTTTTAGTTAAGTTTTTCTTTTTCTCCTTTTTCCTCTCATTATCTAAAAAAACACTAACTTTTATTTTTCTTTTAAAAAAATTTTGGTGTATGCGAACGTGGGTTAGGGATAATACCAATCGCTTAATTCGTGTTGAACCAACTGAGAAATGGCTAATTCACTTGTTCTTCAAGATATGTGCTATCTCACTAGGAATGCAATCCCTTCTTGCAATAGACTCCCCAAAGTAAATAAAACTAATTTTGAGCTTAGACTGCAGTACATAAACATGCAGTACATAAACATGCTTTCAAAATTCCTAGGAAATAAAACTGAAGACGGTTATATCTTTATCTCCGAATTTGAAGAAGTGTGTCTTATGATCAAAATTAGAGAACTATCCGAAGACGCTATCAAACTCCAATTTATTTCATTTGCCCTTAAGGACGAGTCCAAGAAATGATTGTATAGCTTATCCACAAACTTCATTTCAACTTGGGATGAATTCGTCACTATTTTTTTAAGAAAATTTTCTCTTTCCACAAAATGGTTAAGCTAAGAAACAACATCATAAACTTTAAAATTGTCCTGAGAGAGCCCTTCTGGAAGTATTTTGATAGGTTTAAGGATATTCTTATCCAATACCCTCATCACGATCTAGAAAAATAGCGATTGTATCAAATCATCTATGAAGAATTGGACTATTCTTCAAAAACTTCCTTAGAATCTATGTGCCAAGGGGATTTCATGAAGAAGAATATCGACAAAGCTTGGGAATTTTTAGAGAGTCTATCCGAGAAAACCATGCAGTGGGAATACTGTAATGATCGAGTTTCATCAGTTCTCCAGCCCAAGTCTAGTGGTCTTTCCTTAGAGTCAAACATTATATCTGAAGCTAAGATGGCTACACTCATGCGTAGGTTAGAAGCCCTAGAAGTCAAAGAAAGAGTCTCAACCCAAATTAATCAAGTTTCTACCTCAGGTTGTCATAACTATCTTTCACCATCTCATGTCTCAGAAGAATACCCTCTCTTAGGAAACAATCAACCACTTGCACAGTTTAACACTATATTCCAGCATCCTGTGAATGATCTATTCTCTCCAACCTACAATCCGGGTTGGAGAAATTGCCCCAATTTTACATGGAATTAAGAAAATCTCTCTGGAAATAAAAATTTCAATCACACTTCAAACCAACACTTTTCTAGGAAAAACATAGTTCCTTTCAGTTCTCCACCAAATTTCCAACAACCCAATCTACCATTTCAAAATCAGCCTCCTCATCATCAATCTGCAACATCATATTCCTCTAAATTCATATCATGATAGATGTCTCAATGTCTTAAAAATGGTTAGAAACCATAATTAAGGCATCTACACAAACCACAAATATGTTGACTCAAACATCCAACATTTTGAATTCCTTCATGCAATCAACTGGACAAATTCTCAACTCCAACACTCAAGCCATAGCTTGATTAGAAACCTAACTTGGTCAACTAGCTAATGTCATGAGTGGAAGAGAGAAAGAAAAATTTTCGAGTCAATCTGTGGTCAATCCTAAGGACACATGATCTAGTTCATCCTATGAAGCTCAAGTGAATACAATCCATTCCTTACGGTCAGAAAAACAGATAGATAACCAAGTTAGAGTACCACCAGATCAAACCCCTTCTCCCATCTAACACACTCCTTCGATGATGTGACTCCTCTTGATGACCAAGAAACTAAACACGAGATTGAGCCTAATCTAGACAGGTATAAACCCATTGCTCCATTTCTAGACAGGCTCAAACCTAGGAAGAACTCACCGCAGGTTGAGAAAATCCTAGAAACATTTAAACAGGTCAAGATCAACATCCCTCTTCTAGACGCGATTGAACAAATTCCCTCTTATGCAAAGTTCTTGAAAGACTTATGTATTAAAAAAAGAACCACGAATGTACCAAAGAAAGTCTTTTTAACTGTCAACCTCTGTGAAATTGTTTCAAAACCCATGCCATTAAAAATATAAGGACCCCGGTTGTCCTATAATTCCATGTGTCATAGGAAACACTCACATGGATAAGGCACTTTTCTAGACTTGGGAGCCATCGTAAACCTCCTTCCTTATTCAGTTTATCAACAATTAGGTGTAGGAGAACTCTAATTGTAGGAGAACTTAAACCAACAAGATGCATCACAACTAACTGATAGATCCGTGAAAATTCCTAAGGGAGAGGTAGAGGATGTTCTGATAAAAGTTAGAGAGTTCATTTTTCTTGTTGATTTTATTGTCTTAGAAACACAGCCTATCTCTAATCTCAAAAGTCAAATCCCAGTCATTCTAGGAAAATCTTTCTTAGCAACCTCTAATGCTTTAATCAATTGTAGAACGGTTCAAATGAAACTATCTTTACGGAATATGACTGTTGACCTTAATATTTTCAACCTAGGAAGGCAGCCTAGTGATCCATTTGATCAACCCATGGAAGTGAACTACATTCATGAAAGAACAGAAGAAGAAGATAAGTCAGATCTGAGTTTTGAGGAAATTTTTTGTGAGGAGATGGAGTTATTAGAAAAAGCAGAGCAGGTTTTCAGAACGAGGAAACTATGTTAAATTCATGCTCCTGTAACGCAACTTTTGAAGAACTCTTTCTTGCTGAACTTAGATTCTTAGAAAATAAACAACAACCAAATTTTTACACATCATTCAGCAATCTTAGAATTAAGAAAGTTATCAAAAAACAAGTGGTTGTTAGAGGTCAAAAGAGGTCAAACATTCACAAACCAAGAATCTAAGATCAAATTCAAAATGCATGACATCATTAATACCTACCTCACATTGTTGCAGAAATCAATGACTACTTTGGAATGTTTGAAATTTAAGCACATCATTGATTATATCATTTTGAGATTATTTAAAATCCGGGGGAGAATTTTTTAGCAATAAGGTAGAATTCGATGTAGAATATGAGCTCTTCATGTTAAACCCTTCTTTCTACATTCTTTGTTTGTTTTGTATCATAATAATAATAATAATAATAATTATTCTCTCACTTGAGAATCTCTTGTTCTTTTTCCTCTTTATAAAAAAAAGTAAAATTTTGATTTCATCCTCCTCACACCAAAGGTAATTACAGATTCTTTATCATCTAGGTCAGCCGAACAATTATAAGTTCTTAAACTCTTATCTGCTTTACATTGTGCATCATAGAGTTTGCATTGAGCACAATGCAACATTTAGGTGTGGGTGTGGGAAGTATTTACTTTTTACCTTTTTGTACAGTTTTCTTTCTTTTTCTTCCTTAAAAAAAGAAAAAAGTCACTTGCCAAGTTAATAGAGTTAATTATTAATTGACCTATTTGATAAATTTTAAATTTTCTAATCCCTAGTTAGTTATTTATTTAAGTTTACCTTTTAGGATAACTCTATGAAAATTTTTTAAGAAATGATTTTCAAAGTAGTATGCTTTACTTAAGCCTTAACTTAGACTTTTAATTAAAATAATAAATTTTTTGCATGCTTAACTTAGAGTGAAAATAATATTTCAGGTTGTCTTGATTTACAAATTTTTTTAGATTACACACACACACACACACATATATTTAAAAAACTAACACAAAAACTCTTGAATTCAAAGTAATTCTATCTTGTAAAGACTAATTTGTTCGAGTAATTAAGCCCAAGTAGTATCTTCATACTTAATGAGCTAAGCCCAATTGGGTTGGGATTTATTGGCCCAAAACTCGCTAAATGGTCACATAGAAATCCCGATAAAGTATAACCAAGGAGTAAAGAGTGAAAAAAATTACTAGATCTTAGAGTTATTTATAAAAGTGTTTTTTTGAGTAATAACTAGCTTCAATTAGATTATCTAAATATATCAAGTAAAATTAGTTATTGACTAACTTCTTTAAATTGGCTAGTTGACTGAATTTTATGGGTATATTCACTGTAAACCCTCACGAGACTGTAACTTGTCCTTTAAAGGCTTATTGTATGCACTAAATATTAGACCCTAGAGGGGGTGATTAGGGTCTTATGCTAATCTAATCCGATTTTATACTAATTAAAACTAATTAATAAATTATTCTTGCAAGATAGATATATAATATGTTACAAGCAATAATAAGCAATATGAACAAAGGGATATATCCTAGCAATGAGATATATGGTGAAATATATGTAAGGATATATAAACAACACAAGGGTAAACAATCTAAACTAAAGATACAATTGTGATAGGGCAATATAAACTATGCAAACACATAATATGATCACGGAGTTCGGACCTTCCATCCTACGTCTCCGCTCCCCACTCCTGGGGAGAAATCCACTATCACAACCGGCTTTTCTACACTTACCCGAATAACGTTTATACCTCATACTTGGTTTTCTAGCTAACCAAAAACTTTACAATCACCACTCTTGCAATCCCACTCTATACCCTCTCAAGTGTTGGTCACAGACGTGTCTCCCTCAAGTATTAGGAATTACAACCTCTCTCTAGGTATGTTACCTACTCCACTCCTCTTGGGACGATCCCCGACTCACACCATACACTTCTCTCGGTGTACAAGTGTATTACAAAGTCCACTCCTCTTGGGACGATCCCCGACTCACACCATACACTTCTCTCGGTGTACAAGTGTATTACAAAGTGATCTCACAAATTAAGCATGAATACAATAATAGTTGTTCTCTATAATGGATGAGAACTCAATTAAGCACAACTTAATGTTACAAACTCTCACAACCCCAATTATACTATATATGTAAATACTATAAGCTTAATGTGGGTGTGTGTAACAATGAGAATAAATAAAATTTAACTCAAGAAGAACTAGCAATAAAATTGATATGAAATACAATAGTAAAAATGCTAGGAAGTTGAGTTAAGAAAACTTCTCTATAAACACAAAGAATTGATATGAAATACAATAGTAAAAATGCTAGGAAGTTGAGTTAAGAAAACTTCTCTATAAACACAAAAAGAGAATGATAAAATATTGAAGATGAACTCCTCAACAACTATGTAAGCTCCTTTTTGTAAAAGCAAACCCCAAACTTAAAACAAACTAAACAATCTTAAGCCCTTGTTAAACTTTAGTTAAAACATTTCTTAGGTTGTAGAAAATAGTTATGGCAAAGGGGTTGTATGTGGTAAAAATTGCAATAAAGAGAATAAAGAAAATTGATTTGTATTCCTTTGATTCCGATTACAACTTGATTACAAAAGAGAGGAGAACGAAATTGGTTCTTCCTCTTTGTTTAAAACTGGGTTCTTCACGGTGGCGATGGAGTGCCTCCCTCGAATGCTCGCGTCGAGTTTGCTCTCCGTTGACGATCCGCACGTCTTGATTCACTGGAACGATGTCTTCTCCTCACGATTTGACGTTGTGGAGAACTTGCGTGGCAAGTTTGAGAACTCTGAACGAGTTTAGAAGAACTCTGTAAAAGAGTTGATTTGAACCGAAGATCGGTTAATAGCCAAGGAGCCAAGGATCAAGCCTCTGGACTCCTCGTTGGCTGAAGAATGCTCCAGATCAATGATTAAGAAGCCTCCTAATTGCCGATCTCTCCCGTTGCTTGCCAAGTCTCAGCTCGAGGAATGCCAGCCCTTTTACATTTTTGGAACTGGAAAATCCCACCCAAAAAAGAGAAACCTGAACGAATTGATCTTCAGTTATTTATAGAGGATAAGGGGTAAAACCGCCCTTAAATCTCTCCTAAGTGGGGTGTAACCGCCCAAATTCGTGCGGAAAACGGTTTTAAACCGTTCAACTCATGTTGAATGAGTCAAACGCCACGTTGGCGTTCAGGACCCTAACCTCACGTCTGATTGAGACGCGAGGTGGGTGTTTGGCTGTAACATTGATGAACGCGAGGGTCGCTCGCGTTTGCTTGTGCATCTGTCGACGCGGGGGTCGCTGTTGGCTTGAACACCATTGAACGCCATGCGCGCCTCACGTTTGGCTTGTGCATTGTCGATGCGCAGGGTCGCTGTGGCTTACGACGCGAGGGTCGCTATGGCTTGACGCACGCCGAGGGTCGCTGGGCTGTGACGACGCGAGAGTCGCCGTTGCGGCTGACGACGCGAGGGCTCCGCTAGGCTTGACGACCGCGAGGTCGCCCTGGTTGCACGACGCGAGGCGTCGCCGCTGGCTTGGCCGACGCGAGGGTCGCCGTGGCTGGCGACGCGAGGCGTCGCTCACATCTTCCAAAGTGGTGCACGCGGGATGACATCCGCCGTCTCAGAATGCAGCTATATTGACTTGTAGGCTTCTTCTGTGGTGCATTGCAAGCGAGCCGTTGTTCATCGTCTTGGCTCCTTGAGAATATGAGAGTCGTCAGATTGTAACTCCCGATGTTGATTGTGAATGCTGTTGAATTAGAGCTTTCATCAGTTGTCGTGAAGGTCGTCAGATTGTAGCCTTCTACGTGAAAGTCCTCAAATTGTAGCCTTCTGGAAGTCGTCAGATTGTAACTTCCATCATCGGTGTTTGATGGGGGATCAACTATCTATTGTGATTTTTAGACAGCCTACAGAACCCCCTCCAAAGTTTTCGAAAGTTCGCGGTTGACTGGGACGAATTTTCGGAATACTTTGGATCTTAACTCTGATCTTAGAGTTGTTGATTCCTTGTCGTAAAGGAGTCGTTCTCTGCACTTGCTTTGAAGGCATCTTGATTGAAGGGATTTGCCACGTAGGACCTTTGTGAAGGTATGCGTCATAATCCTGCTTCTGGAATGCGGGGGTGGACCCCTGCGTTTTGAATTTGAGACGCGAGGCTGACTTCGGCGTTTTGGATTTGAAACCCGGGTGTGACCTCAGCGTTTTGAATTTTGTAAGGCTATGACTTTGGCGTTATCGTCTTCGCGTCGCGGGTCTTGACCTTGGCGTTCTGACTTCAAACGCGGCTATGACCTTGGCGTTTCGATGTGAGACGCGGAGGTGACTTTCATGCGTTTTTGACTAAGTCTTTGAAACTTGTATTCAACTTATTCGTTTCAAGTCTTGGCTCACGTCCATTAAGCTGGTGGGCCTGAAAACATGCATAGGATTTTTGGCAAACCCTCAGCCATCAACGGGTTTGATAAGCCTTTACCGACTACCGTTTGAGTCGGGCTAGCATATGGATTGTCTAAGTCCCTTCCACATGTAACGTTGTGCTAAGAGAATGAACCCTCTTAGACTTGATGCTATGATTTTGAATACATAGACTTTATCATTTTTTAGACTTATCTCTATTTAGGGATCAAGATAAAGTCCCCCATGCGTGTGAGGCATGGATTTTGATGTCCTTTTCACGGTAAAAGACCAACCGGCAACGTGTGTTAGACATTGACTTATCCCTACTTAGGATTCAGGATAAAATTCCCCATGCGTGTAAGGCATGGATTTTGGCGTTATTAATAACAACCTACCACGATGTTGAATACGTGGGCTTTACCTTTATTGCGGGAATGCACTACCCGGCAGCATGTGTTAGATGCAGACTTATCTCTAATTAGGGATCGAGATAGACTCCCCCAGGCATGAATCCTGGTGTCTTTTTCACGGCGAAAGATTAACCGGCAACGCGTGTTAGGCGTAGACTTATCTCTAATTAGGGATCGAGATAAAGTCCCCCATGCGTGAAGGCATGGATTTTTGGTGTCGTTTCTTCCTGTGTGGCATGAAACACCGAAAGAAAGTTGGAAGTGCCAGAAGTATAGTATTAACTTGGCATGAATTTTCACCTAAAGTGAAATTCAAAAATTTTCTTTATTATCACTAGGATAATTCTAGAAAATCTTTAATCCGCTAGGGATTTTATAATGAAAACTTGCTATTCTTGTTGAAAAAGGATTAACAAGTTTATTGGGGGGGTTTGACTGCTAGAGGTGTGATGTTTAACCTAACAGTGTTTTATGGACCTATCGCTCTATTGAAGAGAGTCGATAAGTTGGTTTGGTCGTCAGAGGTGTGATGTTAACTTGACTGGTTTGCGGGCCTATCGCTCTATCGAAGAGAGTCGATAAGTGGATTATTGCGATCAGGGCAACTTTGAGGACCTATCGCTCTATTGAAGAGAGTCGATAAGTGGATTGTGTCGTCAGAGGTGTGATGTTAACTTGACGGGAAAGATATTGCGATCAGGGCAATTTTGTGGACTTATCGCTCTATTGGGGAGAGTCGATAAGTGGATTTCGTCAGAGGTGTGATGTTAACGTGACAAGATTTGTGTGTTGCGATTGGAGCAACTTTGTGGACTTATCATCCTATTGACGAGGATTGATAAGTGGATTGTCAGAGGTATAGTGTTAACGTGACAGGATGTGTGTTGCGATTGGAGCAACTTTGTGGACTTATCATCCTATTGACGAGGATTGATAAGTGGATTTGTCAGAGGTTTAATGTTAACGTGACAGGGATGTGTTGCGATTGGAGCAACTTTGTGGACTTATCATCCTATTGACGAGGATTGATAAGTGGATTGTCAGAGGTTAAGTGTTAACGTGACAGGAGGATGTTGCGATTGGAGCAACTTTGGGGACTTATCATCCTATTGACGAGGATTGATAAGTGGATTGTCAGAGGTTTAGTGTTAACGTGACAGGAGGATGTTGCGATTGGAGCAACTTTGTGGACTTATCATGCTATTGACGAGGATTGATAAGTGGATTGTCAGAGGTTTGATGTTAACGTGACAGGATGATGTACTTGTGACTTGCACAAGGTTTTGGGAATTAGCGTCTCGCTGGGGAG
>NC_033796.1:77515504-77551832 GCF_001876935.1 Asparagus officinalis
GGAAACGCGAAGTTGAAGTTCGCGTTCAACGAAGGCTTGAGGTTCGTGTTTTGGCTGTAAAACGCGCCATTGAGGGCCGCGTTCAGTCTGGTTCTCGCGAAGCTCATGTTTGGGCTCAGGGTCGCGTTTGGGCTCACGAACGCGAAGTTCGCGTTGGTTGGAGAATCGACTTTCTCGAAGTTGTGCTCGTCGCTGAGACCTTCTTCTTCGACGAGCAGCGTTCTTCTTGGCCTGTTTTAAGGCTTTTGCAGAGGCATCATCGGCGTTTATGGAGCTCGTCTCCTCTCTAAGCCGTTTATGGCCTGAAGCACATCGTGTTGACGCGGATGTGGGACATTCAACTCGCTGGGCGAGTTCAGCAGAGGCCGAGCCCGCTCCTGGAGCGGAGGGGCTGTTCGACGAATTTTGGCCAAAGGAGAGGACTTTCTTTGGCGTTCCAGCAACAGTTGGAGATTTAGTCTCCTTGGAAACTTTGTGGATCTTGCGCATAGCCTTGGGGCTAAGGGATCCAGAGGAGATAGCCTTTTCGAACTTGGCTTGATCAAACTCTACCACGAGAGTTTCGACAGTTGTTCCAGTGAGATGAACATCGGATTGCACCACCACTTCTTCGTCACAGAAGCTCATCCCCAGCGGAGTCGCCATCTTTTGTTTGTGGTAAAAATTACAAAGAAGAGAATAAAGAAAATTTGATTTGTATTTCTTTGATCTCGGTTACAACTTGATTACAAAAGAGAGGAGAACGAAATTGGTTCTTCCTCTTTGTTTAAAACTGGGTTCTTCACGGTGGCGATGGAGTGCCTCCCTCGAATGCTCGCGTCGAGTTTGCTCTCCGTTGACGATCCGCACGTCTTGATTCACTGGAACGATGTCTTCTCCTCACGATTTGACGTTGTGGAGAACTTGCGTGGCAAGTTTTAGAACTCTTGATGAGTTGATAACTCTGAACGAGTTTGAAACTCTATGAAAGAGTTGATTTGAACCGAAAGTTCGGTTAATAAGCCAAGGATCAAAGCCTCTGGATCTCGGTTGCTGAAGAATGCTTCCAGATCCAATGATTGAAGAAGCTCCTATTGCCGATCTCTCCCTTTGCTGCCAAGTCTCAGCTCCGAGAATGCCAGCCCTTTACAGTTCTTGGAACTGGAAAATCTCCAACCCCAAAAAAAGAGAAACCTAAACTGAATTGATCTTCAGTTATTTATAGAGGATTAAGGGGGTAAAACCGCCCCTTAAATCTCTCCTAAGTGGGGTGTAACCGCCCCCAAATCGTGGGAAACGGTTTTAGAACCGTTCAACTCATGTTGAATGAGTCAAACGCCCACGTTGGCGTTCAGGACCCTAACCTCACGTCTTAGGATTGAGACGCGAGGTTGGGTGTTGGCTGAACACCAATGAACGCGAGGGTCACTCGCGTTTTGGCTTGTTGTAGCTTGGATTTCGACCCTGGCGTTTTGATGTTGTAACGCGGGGTTCGACCATGGCGTTTTGATGTTGAAACGCGAGGTTTGACCCTGGCGTTTTGATGTTGTAACACGGGGAGGACCTCCGCGTCTTGCCTTGCAGAGATTATCACCAAGTAATCTCTTTTTGTCATAGCGTTGCAAAGTGTGGCTTGACGACGCGAGGGTCGCTGTGGCTTGACGACGCGAGGGTCGCCGTGGCTTGGCGACGCGAGGGTCGCCGTGGCTTGGCGACGCGAGGGTCGCTCACATTTCCAAAGTGGTGACGCGGGGATGACATCCGCGTCTCAGAATGAGCTATTTGACTTGTAGTTTCTTCTGTGGTGCATTGCAAGGACCGTTGTTCAGTAATCCTGGCTTTAACTGTTGTGGAGTGTGAAAGTCGTCAGATTGTAACTTTCACTGTAGATTGTGAAGACTGCTGAATAGAGTTTTCATCCGTCGTCGTGAAGGTCGTCAGATTGTAACCTTCAGCAATCTACGCGAAAGTCTTCAGATTACAGCCTTCTGGAAGTCGTCAGATTGTAACTTCCATCATCGGTGGTTGATGGGGGATAAGCTATCTATTGTGATTTTTAGACAGCCTACAGGGGTATATATAAGGAAGAAGAAAACAACCCAAAAAACCTAAAAAACCCACTAAAAAATAAAAATTAGCAAGTTATCATTACTGTGCAATGGTAACTTTGGCGGTCGAACATGACGGTCGACCGTGAGAAATAAAACTACAAAACTGCTCTTTGGACTATAGACGGTCGACCGTGACGGTCGACCGCACTATAGTACGGTCGACTGTAGCGGTCGACCACACTGTTCACGGACAGTTTCTGATTTTGACAGATTCTGCAATTTTTTGTATCTGACTTTGTAAAATCAATTAAAAATAGTAAATCAACTCTAAAAAATCATGAAATATTTATAGAAGGTTCTAGACATGTAGATAAACATGTTAGAGAAAGAATTTCTAAAATATCACTTCCCAGTTAAAAGAAATAAATGTTTGAACATAGATATATAATTTCTAAAAAAAACTGCAGAAAACTCGATTTTGTAAATTCAATTGAAAATAACAAAACAACTCCAAAATTAGTAAAACTTGGAAAAATATTTGTATATATGGTGATAAACATGTAAATGAAGAAATTTTTCAAATATCATTTCCTAATTGTGAAAACGCATCAGTTTTGCAAAAACATGCACGAACATATGCACGAACATGAGTTTATTAAAAACTTGATTTTGTAAATTCAAATAAACATAACAAATTAATTCCAAAATTGATAAAACTTTGAAAAATATTTATAAATATGAAATTGAACATGTTAGAAAAAGAATTTCTCAAATTGAGTTTCCCATTTGTGAAAACTCATGTATTTTGCAAGTGTGTCCAAAACATGAAAATGTGATATACATGAAATTTAATGTTTTGACATAAACAATGTTTTAGAACCCTATGAAATAATTTTATAGACTTAATAAAATATGTATATAATGATTTTTAAGTCCATAAACCAAAACATGTGTATATATATAACTATATATATAAAAACCAAATATGTGTGTGAATATATGATTGAGCTTAAAGTACTAACACACATAATATAAAACTTAAACTAAATATACCCAAGCTTGATAGATCTTCGATGTAGCTCAACTTGGTACACTTACGGATGAAGCTAGAACTTGGATCTTCAACTTGAATTGCATAGG
The DNA here is from genome assembly GCF_001876935.1 of Asparagus officinalis. Lineage (NCBI taxonomy): Eukaryota > Viridiplantae > Streptophyta > Magnoliopsida > Asparagales > Asparagaceae > Asparagus > Asparagus officinalis. The sequence continues at coordinate 77,518,675 of NC_033796.1, forward strand.
CTTCACTCCGTAATTCCGCCAACCTCCATTTGATATGATCGTGAATGCTCGATTCCATCCATCCTCCATCATGTTGTTTGTCTATAATAAATAAAATATACAAGCACTAGACAAATAACATTAGAAGTAAATTGTTTGTTAAACATCATCAAAACAAGAAGGCCAACACTAAATACAACCGCAATTCCTACAAAAGTGAGTTAGGAGTTTTAATTTCTTTCTTTGCTAGAGGACTAGCAAAAGTTTAGGTGTGGGGGTATTTGATAATCATATTTTTATTATAATTTTATACCATTATTATCTATTTTTTATGAATAAATACACCACTAATAATTATTTTTATCTTTAATTGCATGTCAATGAAGAATAAAAAAATCTTATCTCTCAACAAAGCCCATGAATTACTGAAGGATACAAGCAACAGATCAAGATCCAAAGCCAAAAGCCAAAGCCTAAGCCCAATAGAAGAGAAGAAATACGGATGACAATTCTAGCGTAAATTATGCTTCTTTGTACGAATATTTGCTCATGATATGGTCCAATTTCAAAGATATCATAAATATAAACGTTGTATATCTCGTTCTCAGCTTTTCATAGAATGTTTATTCAGCCAAATCTGAGTTGATACCAAGGAGATATGGCCAAAACACCAGACGTTACTAAGCTATCCAGATTTGCATGATTTGTTTCATTTTTTACCAAACTTCTTCATTTTTTCTTGTAATTATTGTTCGCGGTGAAAATTGCCTTCATTGATTCCATTGCCATCTTAAATAACAACTTTTCGAGTTACAAAAGATCCGGTCTTTTTTTAGATCCGGTTACAATGAAAATAAAAAAAAAGATTACAACTTTCTCCTTGTTTGTCGAACAAATCACGAGCTCCTGTTTTACGGTCGCTCGCTTTGTGGGTTCTTTGCCAACGCCGGGGTTATTCCGTGGACCACCGCGCGATCTAGATCCGGTCGGATCTACACGATTTGACGGGTATTATTTCGCAAAGGAAATAATAGCCGGGGGGGATTAATTTACTAAGGAAATAATCGCCCTTAGTTCTCGGGATCAAAGGCCAAGCTTTGATCCGAAGTTTGATCTCGTGTAGATCTCAGATCTGATCTTTCTCTCTCTCAAACTCCTACCTTTTGTGACGTGGATGCTCGCCGAGAACCAGATCTGAATGTTCAAGTCCTCAAGTCTTCAAAACTCCAAGCTCGATCTTCAATTCGGCAGAGTTTCGGCTCTCAAAGTTCCAACCCTTAAAAAATGAACCAAGGGGGCCTATTTATAAGCTCTCTGAACTGTGCTCGCGCATAGATCTGGGCGGCCACCTATGGGTGGCCGGCACTGGGCCGAGCCACCCATAGGTGGCTCGGCTTTGGCCGAGCCCCCCCGAGCCACCCATAGGTGGCTCGGCTTTGGCCGAGCCCCCCTTAGGCGTTGGGTTTCGTCGTTTTGCGTTGTATCTGCTTTTCGGTTCTGTCCGTGATTCGGTTGACTTAGACTCTGATTTGTTGATCTGATTTGGCAGTAAATCCGATTCCTGATTTGGTAGTAAATCTGATTCCTGATTTGGTAGTAAATCCACTTCTGAGTTCGAGTCCGAAACTGATCTTGATTCGATCGTGATTCGTCCGAGTCCGCCCTTGGTTGGATGACTCGTTGACTCTTCAACCTTGGGAACTATGCAAAAACAACGAATGCAGTCAAACCTATAATATCTCGGTAACCTTCACAGCCAAGTGGATACCCCCTCCAAAGTATTTCAGCCTCGTTCTTTTATAGAAGAGTCTGGAATACTTTGGATATGATTGTCCCAACCTTCAGTCGGTGTAACAGGACTTTGGAATGGCTTCTGTTCTTGATTCCTTCAATCCTCCAGGCTATTTGATGCTTTGTCGAATGTCTGTAAGAGTTCCGGTGCTGCATTTATTGTCTGACCGTTGTCGGAATTTTAAACTTGAAGTCGATTCTTGATTTTCTAATCTTTAGCTCGTGTTTGTTGGTTCAATATAGAACTGACCATCGATTGTTGGGGTTGAGTCTTTATTTGTGACGCGTTGTCTGGCGTGGTGTTGTTGAGTTATCCTTAAGAATATTTATAAAAATATTCTCCAGGAACTTCTCAACCAAAAATAGGGAACAGTTTATACTCATATACCTTATTGGAGTAATTTCTGTGCCCGAATGAGCTGAACCGGCTTGATAATGAGCCAAAAAAGGCAGTAATTAGGCTCAAAAAATTTTCTGATCCTTCCGAATATGTGGGAGAGGCAAGAATAAACCAAGGACTGAACCCTCGGTCGATTTGCAGTTGTTTCGATGCTCGATCCAGCTTCAATTTGAATTCTGGTTCAAACCAGGTCTGGTCCGGTTCAACTTGGTTTGGTCCGGTTCAACTAAGCTTGGTTCAACATTATAAAAAGGGTTTCTTTTTTTTTCATTAGGGCCGGCCCCCTTCTCTCCCCTCTTTTTTGATTTCTCTTCCCTCGAACATCCGTTCTCCCTCAAAACTTCATAGTTGCATTAGATCTAGTCTTCCTTTGGATCTTTGACTGAGAAATCCCTCAAAACTTCCATATTTAGAATTTCTCTCAGGCCTCTCGAGCGCGTGGTCTGAGCCTCTTTCAAGATCTGATTTTTATTGGATCCACGAGCTTTTCCTCAGGTAAATCCTCAACCATTTTAGCATATTTTATGCTTAATTCAATTTATGAATTTGTGGGGTCGCATGCGAGGGTTAGGATTAAGATTTGGCGCCTCGAGCTCACCTTTCAGGGGGGAGAATTGCAAAAAGGAGGAACTTTTTCTAGATCTGATTCCTTAATTTATTTTGCAGGTCACCATGTCTCGTATTGCGAGTGGTCAATCCTCTACCGCGTCGGCTGATGGCGCGCCTCCCTCTTATGCTGGTGAAATAATTTTTTGGAAATTTACAAATTAGTCTATTTTTTCTTAGAAATTTACAAATTGGTCCTTTTCGCCCCATTTTGTTCTCCTTGGTGAGGCAATCGGGAAGAGCCTTGATTCTCCTTGGCGAGGATCGACGCTTTAAAGATATGTTTTGCTTGGTCAAAACCATATCTCAGTATACAGGGGACGTTTTGACGCTGCATTGTGCCTTATAAGGCAGGGATGATATACACTATCTTATAAGTGCATGATGTGGCCAAATCGTCTCACCCTTTATAAGGGAGTGACTCTATCTTACCTATTCGTAGGATGAGTTCAACTTCCTCTTATAATTGAGACTAACAAGTGTTTAAATGTTTTTGTTTCCAGTGGAATAGGATGAGTTCAACTTCCTCTTATAATTGAGACTAACAAGTGTTTAAATGTTTTTGTTTCCAGTGGAATATCCTTCTGGGGCGTTCTCCTCTCACGCAGTGTACGGGCGTCGTGGCGAGTATTATTCGACTTCCGACGATTTTTCCCCTATCCTAGTCACTCCTCGGTTTGCTTCGGGCACGTTGACAGAGGTTGCCTAAGTGGTGAAGGAAGGTGGACATCGAGCTCTTTGCCAGTTGATTACAGATGCGCCCCTCGTGAATGATGCCAGTTCGATTCAGCCTCTCAGGAAGACCGACTTTTTATTTGGCGACTCTGCTAGAGATCCGGATGCAGTGTTTATTGACGCTGAGTAGTGGCTTCATAAAACTGGCAGTGGTTTCATATATTTGCCGAAGATTCCTCGTCATCGTTCGTTGACTGAGCTCAGGCATCAGGCTGTGACACGGGAGATGTCGTGGCGCTTGACGGAGGAGCATGAGAGCGTTCACTGCGGCTACATCACTCATCAGGCAGCTCCTGGTTCAAGCAGGAGTCAATTGGGGTTAGATGCACCGCCACGTAACGAGCTTCTTGCCGCTGCTTCTACTTTGAAGAATCGCCTCGCTGCTTTAGGACGGGAGATGCCTGCGACACGTCACAGATTTTATGGTTGGGTCCATTCTTTGGACAAGCTTTGGTGGACTCGCATGACGAAGTACGTCTTGAGCCGATGGAGCGAGGAGTTGCACGCTTGTGGTCTATATGCAGCTATTCGTTCCACCATGTATGGCTTACCCGTCAGCGCTAAGCATTTCTTCGCTTTGTGCAAGCTCTATAACCCGGATTCGAACACTTTTCTGACCCGGCAAGGGGAGTTGGGCTTGGCCCTCCATGAGATGCACAGGATTTCTGGTTTGCCTATGGGACAGATGCTATATTAGGAATACTTTCCCTCCAACCAAGAATTAAGTCAGCTGAAGGATCGCATGCCCGACCGCTACGAGATTTTATAGGACCTTACATGTCACTATCATATCGCTTTGGCGCAGTCTGAACCTTTAGCGAAGAGGGCTAAATCCTATGTGAGCCAGAAGCAGTTTGCATCTTATTTGTTCAGGAATTTAGAGAGCAATTCTGGCGAGGCTATTTGTGAGCTGGCACCACTCACTCCTTCAGGGGTTAATAGTCTACTGAAGAAGGTTGATGCTCATTCCTACACCATTAGCAGTCCCGAGGGTGGTTTTTCTACAGGGACCAAGTTCAAATCATTCTTGTGGCATGCGACCGCGCCGATTCGACCGATGACCCTTCTCGCCGGTTACCTCGCTATCTGGTTAAAGAAATGCGTGGTCCCATATCAGTCTAGTGATATCTTGCCATTGGAGGTGCTCTACCCAGCGGTTCAGCTTGCCTACAAAAAGGAACTTTCGCTTCTTCCGGTGATGGTGGCTAACATTCATCGAGGGCTTCGACAGATTTCTAGTGCTTTTACACGGAAGGAAAGTGAATCACCGGCTCAGATTCCTACTATTAAGGTGGAGCTTCCGTACACTTATTTGATGGCTTGGTTCGTCCTTCATCGTTCTGATATGATGTCAGTACCGTATGCCACAGACCCCTCCGCCCCCCTACTACAGTTGTTTGAGAACGGCAAGTGGGAGGGGCGAGGATTCCCTGACGTCAGACAGCAGCTACAGGTCCACAAGTGTTGGGCGTTTTCCACTTGTTTTCCACAGTTCTCCGGCCGATAAGGCGAGTGTCTGATTGATGAGGAAAAGCCGAGGGGGGTATCGAACTCATTTAGACGTCGGCTGCTTTAACTGGCTGGTGAACATCAGGCCGGGTTATCTGACTTTCCGGGTGAGGAATCAGTGTTTCATAGAGCCATACCTACCCTACCGATTCGCTCGCCAGTTTGGCTATGATCAGCTTTATGTCGGGAATCCACGTCAGCAGCTTCGGACCCACGGCGGTTTGGTGGACGGACTTCGTGCATTGACGAAGCTTCAGGCGGAGATCTTGAAGATCACGAGGACTGTTCTGAACGAGGTCAGTTTCTTACTCTTTCCTTTTATCTTCCAGAATTATTAAGCCTGACAATGGTTTGATGTTTCAGGGACCACAGCTGACCAAGATGAAGAGTTCCGTCCTTCTCCCCAGACGAGACCTTCGATTATTGTCCCTGCTGCTAGGCGGAAGAGATTAGCCCGCAAGCCGCATGCAGTTTCACGAGCATCTGATATGGATTTGGCCAGTGACGATCCTGCCAGTGATGGAGGTAACATCTACCCTATAGACCAGCCTCTTGATCATTCAGAACTTTAACTCATGCTCTTCCATCTCTATATAGGAGAACATAGGGAGAGAGAGATGAGTCATGATCCTGTTTTTCATGATTTTACGTCTTCTGGTGAGCCCGACTCACCGCGCCAGGTAGAAAGGCCTGCAGAAGCTGGTGACATTAGGGAGACCGTCAATGTAGGACCCGGTTCGATGAATCCAGGTACATCTACCATTAACAATACACAAAGGAGTTGAATGATTTGGAATTTGTGTATTCCCTAATTGTCTCTATGCTTCTTGCTCTTTTAGATAATTTGCAGGAGGCAAACGTGGATCTTGGGAATAGAGAGGCTGACGCACCCATAAGAGGTAACTCATTTCTATTGGTCGTAGTCTCTTTATTCTCCTTTCGTACTTATATTCTCTTGTGTCAGATTTCTCGACTGATGATTTTGACGAGGAAGGCTTGCTTGTGGACACTCCTATGCTCCACTTTATGTATGGTTCTCCTCAAATTGATGACCAGTTGCCTGAAGATGTATTTCCTGAGTCTACGCTCCCTAAGAATCCCGAGGATGGTTTTTCTGAAGGTACGTAGCTCTTCTCAAGTTAATTATAGGATTAGCCAATTTCTGACTACTACAACTATTGCATCTGAGAATTCTATTTTGTATTTGACAGGAGCTTTTGTCGAGACTGATCCTGTTGAGCTGGCTGTGGGACCAACTACACCAGTTGATACACCCCCAGCCGTTACACCTCCACCACCCCCAGTGACTCAAGAGGAAGAAGGTATAAATTTAGCTACTGAGAAATGTTATTTATTTCTTCATCAAGGCTTTTGACGGATTTTTCCTTTTTGTGTAGGGCTTTATTCTCGACTTCACGTTCTTGTGAAGGAGTTATTATCAGACAGTGACCCAGAGAAGATTGTCATCTGCATAGAGATCCGTTCCTTCTTCTCCTTTGTGAATGCTATGATTGGCAAACTTTTCCACAGCGGGCTTTCTCTTCACCAGTTTAAGCCATTCCTTGATCCAAGATAAATTCAATAAGGGATGCAGGATACCCTGATCTGGCGAAGGCTATCGTTGATGATCTTGACTGCCTAGAGCATAAGCTTCGGATGTTTCGCGAGCTCCGGGATGCAGGTGCCTCTTCATTCATTGCTGCCGAGTTTGATACTCGCTTACAGACATGGCGCGATACTCGGTTTCTTGCTAAGTTCGACATTCAGATGCAGCGGGACCGGGTAGATCGAGTTGAGGCTAACCTTACTATTAGGTCATCCTCACTCAACGAGCTTGATTCTTCCATTGCTTCTTGTGAGACTCAGATAGACCAGCTCCGAAGAGAACTCCGTGAGAAAGAGGAGACTTTGAGTATTCTTCAGATGACGAAGATACAGGATCAGCAGGCGCGCACCGCTTTATCAGATGAGCTGAAGTCCTTGAAGCAGAAGCTGACCGAGACGGAGGAGGTTGCTGCGAAGACTTTAACCGCCAACGAGGAGTCTATCAGAGCTGAGCTGAGACAAGCTTATGATGAGAAGCTGTCTAGGCTTAATCAGCAGATTTTTGGCCATGTTCTTGATGTATGATTTTATCTGCGGAATACTCTGACTTTTGATTTTCTTAGTGGAACTGGTTTTTATCTTTGTCTTTATTATGATTACTCATTCCGTTTGAAATGATTGACCATAATACTTTTAGGATTTTTGGCAAACCCTCAGCCTTCAACGGGTTTGATAAGCCTTTACCGATTACCGTTTGAATCGGGCTAGCATGCGAATTGTCTAAATCCGTTCCGCATGTAACGTTGTGCTAAAGGAATGAACTCCTTTAGACTTGATGCTACGACTTTGAATACGTAGACTTCGCCATTGTTATGGGAATAGGCTGCCCAGCGACACGAGTTAGGTGTTGACTTTAGGATTTTTGGCTAACCCCCAGCCTTCAACGGATTTGATAAGCCTTTACCGACTACCGTTTGAGTCGGGCTAGCATGCGGATTATCTAAATCCGTTCCGCATGTCACGTTGTGCTAAATCCTCTAAGACTTGTTGCTATGACTTTGAATACATAGACTTCGCCGTTGTCATGGGAATAGGCTACCCAGCAACGTGTATTAGACGTTGACTTATCCCTACTTAGGCTTCGGGATAAAATACCCCAGAATCGAACTCTGGTGTCTTTTTCTACGGAGAAAAACTAAACCGGTGACGCGTGTTAGGCGTCAGCATATCCTTTCCTAGGATTCAGGATGAAATTCCCCATGCGTGTAAGGCATGGATTTTGGTGTTATTAATAACAACCTGTCACAATGTTGAATATGTGAACGGGTGTTCTTTTTAACGGTTAAGAACTAACCGGCAGCGCGGGTTAAGCGCAGACTTATCCTTATTTAGGTTTCAGGATAGAATACCCCAGAATCGAACTTTGGTGTCTTTTTCTACGTAAAAAGACTAAACCGGCAGCGCGTGTTAGGCGCAGACTTATCCCTGCTTAGGATTCGGGATAAACTTCCTAGGATGAATCCTATATTGACAAATTTTGAAAAAGATCAGTGCGGGAAAGGAAGGATTTTATATTCTATTTCCCGGTCTTCTTTTGGGGTGAAGGCGAACCCGGAAAACAAGGAAGGAAGAATTTTATATTCTATTCCCTGATTCTGGAAAGGAAGAATTTTATATTTTATTTCCAGTGCAAAAGAAACTAAGAGTGGGATTTCCACTCCTAGAATCTGGAAAATCTAGATAAACTTGTCTTTTATAGGATTGGTTATCTAAACTGAAAAAAGAGTTCTTCGTTTATCGAAGTGAAACTTCAACTTCGGTTATAGCCATGAGAGGGCTTAACCAAAGAGAAGAAGAAGGGAGTTCTTTCGTTTATCGAAAGGGGACTCCGGAATGAAAGTGGACTTCTTGTTCACGGAAAGAGTCAAGAGGGCCAGAAAGACATTTTTAGTGGACCCACTGTCAATTGAAATTGATCAGTGAGGGATTTTGGTGGTGAAAAAGATTTTGGGTTATCCTCTAGAATATTAAGTGTAATATTCTTCAAGGAACTTCCCGGTAAATGAGTTATCCTGAATGTACTAGGGATAGTACTTTTTCAGGAACTTCCCATTTATTGGCATTAATTGCCTGGCGCCCTCTTGAGTAATCAGGCGATATGCGCCGTTTGAATAGACTGTGTCTATTACAAACGGTCCTTCCCATTTGGGTTCGAATTTACCTTTCTTCTTGGAGGTGAGAATTATTGGTCGGCGAGCAGCGAGGACCAGATCTCCTTCCTTGAAGCTTCTCTGTCGGACTCTTTTGTTAAAGACCCTAGACATTCTGGCTTGATACAACTCAATTTGTTGTTGAGCTTCCAAGCGCTTTTCATCCAACCTCTCGAGTTCTTCGAGACGTTTTTGATGCTGTTCTTCTGTTGTCATCTCAGTTGCGAGAGCAATCCGAAGGGATGGGATTTGAATCTCCAATGGTAGCACCGCTTCACATCCGTATACCAACGAATACGGGGTGGCCCCTGTAGGTGTACGTATGGTGGTGCGATAAGCCCAGAGTGCTTCACTGAGTTTATCGTCCCAGTCTCGTTTATTGGTTTTCACAAGCTTTGAAAAAATCTTAATGATCGTCTTGTTGAAAGCCTCAACTAATCCATTCGCAGCGGGATAATAAGCTGTCGATGAAACATCTTCAATTTTGAACTTGTCACAAAACCTGATGAAGGCGTTGCTCATGAACTGTGGACCATTGTCATGAATGATCCGTCTTGGCACGCCGTGTCGGTATATGACATGATGCTTGATGAAATTGATGACGTTGTTCGTCTTCACTTCTCTAAGCGGAATCGCTTCAGCCCACTTTGAAAAGTAATCCGTGATTGCGAGAATGAATCGATCACCTTTGACTGAAGGGGGAAAAATAGGACCAACAATGTCCATACCCCATGTCTCGAACGGCCAAGACGTGATTGACGTGTGCAACTGCTCTGGCGGTTGATGCATATAATTTGCATGTATTTGACAAGCATGACACTCTCGGGCGTATTCGATTGCGTCATGAACCATTGTTGGCCAAAAATATCCCATTCTCCTGATGCGATCATACAGTTTGGGACCAGGCTGATGCGCACCACATTCTCCTTCGTGCGCTTCCTTAAGAACTTCTTCTGCTTCTTTGTTCGAAAGGCATCGGAGTAACAAACCATCGTACCCTCGACGGTATAATGTATGGGTCTCGGGATCGATTCTCTTTCTTTCACATCCTCTGGCAAAATACCATACTGGACGTAGTCAATGATGGGAAAACGCCAATCTCGGGACTCAGACCCAATTTGAGTTGAATTCACCTCCTTGGCGTTAATGTTTTCGTCATCTTCCTCTTCAATATCCATATCGTATACGGGTATGCAGAGCTGATGCGTCCTCACTGTGACTAACAGCTCAGTTTCGGGAGGCTGCGCAAGTGAAACCGCTAGTGCTGCCAGTGCATCCGCATAAGCATTCTGGAGATGAGGGATGTATTCAATAAAGTGTTAGCCCTTATGTTTTGATGATGTTCTTACAACCACCATTATCGGTACTAATGGCTTATTCGCCAATTCATAGAGGTTGGTTGCGTCATAAACACCCGTACTGGATTAACATTGGAAATGACGTAAATCGTCTGTCCAACCAAGTAATGCCGCATCTTTTGCATCGCGAATACCAATGCGAGGCATTCTTTCTCAATCATCGGATATCGAGACTCTGCGCCTATCAAGGTCCTACTTAGGTAATAAACTGCCTGTTCGTGACCGTTATCGTCGTCTTGTGCTAGTAAAGCACTTATCGAGTGGTTCATCGCCTTGATGTAAATCAAGAACGGTTTACCCGATTTCGGTGCAACGAGAACAGGAGGATTCGCCAGATACGTTTTGATATCTTCGAATGCTTTTTGGCAGGCGTCGTCCCAGATGAATGACACCCCTTTCTTGTTTAGCTTAGAGAATGGTTGGCACTTCCCAGAAAGGTTTGAGATGAACCGCCGGATGTAAGCTAGCCGCCCTTGCAATCCTCTGAGCTCTCTCAAATTTCTAGGAGGTTGCAGTTCGTGTATCGCCTTCGCTTTGTCAGGATCGATATGTATACCTTTAGTGGTGACGACGAATCCAAGGAATTTTCCGCTGGACATTCCAAGGAAGGATTTAGAAGGGTTCATCTTCAACTGATGGCTCCGCATGAGATCGAACATCGTCTTCAGGTCCTTGATGTGATCTTCTTTGTTGCGGCTTTTTACAACCAAATCATCAACGTAGCACTCAACTGTTTTCCTGAGATGTTCTTGGAAAATCCTAGTCATCGCTCGTTGATAAGTGGCGCCTGCATTCTTTAGTCCGAAAGGCATCACCGTGTAGCAAAAGACACCAAGAGGTGTTCTGAACGCTGTATGCTTCTCGTCATCTGGGTGCATCTTGATTTGGTTATATCCTGAAAACCCATCCATGAAAGACATTCTCTCAAATCCGCATGTATTGTCGATAATGACATCCGTGATCGGGAGAGGAAAGTCGTCTTTTGGACATGCCGTATTCAGGTCCCTGAAGTCAATGCAAATCCTAATTTTACCGTTCTTCTTCATGACTGGAACGATATTGGTTAGCCAATCTGGATGTTGTTCCTCTCGAATAAATCCTGATTCGATTAATTTCTTAACCTCTGCCTCGATGGCTTCCATAATCTGCGGACGAAACCGTCTTTGCTGTTGTTTGACAGGTTTGGCATCCGGTTTGATATCGAGGCGGTGCATTGCCACATTGGGGTCGAGCCCTGGCATATGATATATTCCCTAATGAGAGCAATTAATTCTTCCTTCTCATCTGGTGGAAGACTATCGCTGATGAATATAGGCTTGGGGTTGGCCTCGTCGCCCATATTAACTTGGACTATTTTATCCTCAGTGGGGGGTTCTCTCTGTTCGAACTTGTCACCATACTGCATGTTCAGGTGATGAACCCACGGGCCTTCCCATGTTGGCATTTGATCATCGTCCTCCATTGTAGACGGATCAGCTGTAGCCATGTTTACCATTAGGGCTTTGAATGCCTTCTCTAAACTTGTGTCGGAATCCCCAGCTGAAGAATCAGAAGAGTATCCGTTCTTAGTTTTGTTAGCAATTTGATCGATAATTTGCCAACCACATTCATCATCAGACGAGGAAACATAGCCTAAGCCTCGCCCGTATTTATAATAATCCTCTGGTCTCCCTTTTGGTACATATACCGCTTTGGCTGGAGTACGAGGACCTCGATCGAAGTATAGACCTTCTTCGAGTGTGAAATCGTACCCCTGCTTTTCCATGAGCTTGCGCGCTTCCGGACTATACTTAGATAAGTGTCGACCAGGTTTGTCATCATCATCATCTTCACTTAGGAAATGATCCGGTAATGGAGAGTTTTTTCCTTTACCGTAAATTACTTCTTTTGCACCTCCTATCTTGTTCGGGATGATCATGGTTGTTCCGAAAGAATGCTGGAGGCGCTCCTTGGTTACGTAGGATGATCGAAGCGGCATATACAAATCGGTATTATTGTACAATTCTGTTATCACATCATCAAGAGACAGGGAGTACTCTAAATCATTATTTATTTCATTAGTGGCAAGTTGCCAGTTATAACTGCCATCTGACGATTGATCATCGTCAAGATTGATTACAAAGGGTATAATGTCATTTAAAACAAAACCACCATCGTAATCGAATCCGGCTTCAGAATCAGCTTCTCTTCCGCTGTCCGTGCCCTGGACTGATGGTTCTGTATCGGATTCGTTACCATAAAGGAGAGAATCAGTGAAATAATTCTCAAACCCTTTAAATGGTTGTTTATCCGCGACCACCGTCCTGACCCTTCCATTAGTGTCGACATATTTCAGACACTGATGTAGGGTGGAGGGAACTATAACATTACTATGGATCCAAGGCCGACCCAGTAGTAAGTTATATGATGTCTCAGCATCAATCACGTAACACGTGACCTCCGTCTTCAGATCACCCATTTGGCACTTTATCCGGATCTTTCCCAAAGGCCTTGACCCGCTGGTGTTGAATCCGTAAATGACCGTGCTGCGGAGTCTTTAAGCTTTCCGGTTTGTCTCTTCCAATCGGGCGACTGAAACGAGACTGCTTCGGATTCTGCACCTCCTGAGGATTCTTCTCTTTCGGTTTATTCACCGACTGTCGTCGAGCCTCTTCGCCCGGTGTAGGACTTGTAATCACCCTCATCTCCGTGAGAGTTTTGGCCGATCCCCGTTTACTCACCCCCTGCTCACTAGGTGGTGGATAGTTGTAGTGATACTCATTTCTGCTTCGGGTCGCAAAAACTTTTTGTTCTTCTTCAGAGAGCGGGAAAGCTAGGATTCTTTCGTCATCTTCTCCTGGGATAGCAGAGACTCCGCAGCAAGACTTTCCTTTTCCTTTGGACTTCTTCTTGGATGACGACCCGGCCCATTGTTCATCTTCAATCACGTCGGGGTGAACCCAGAGGATTTCGCCGTTTGGGGCTGTGTGTGGCACAAGCCCTTTTTGGCGCTGTTCATGCGGGTCATCATTCACCGTCTTCATTCCCACCTTGGTGACGCGTTTCGGTTCAAACCACGCTGTGGGCACTGATCCAAAGCTGATTGAAACCGCGTTTGCTCCAACATTCTTGGATGGCTTCGGGGTTATGACGCCTACATCAATTAGCGCCTGGATCTTATCCTTGAGGTGGTAGCATGACTTCGTAGGGTGATGGACCGCTCTATGGTATGCGCAATACTTCGGATCCGTCACTTTGTTAGCCCATTTTTGATCCACAATCGCTGGCAGCTGAATTTTGTTATTCTCCAACAGGTACTTAAAGATGCCGGGAACTTCGTCATCTTTGAAGGAGTACACTTTGGGAAATCTTGGCTCTGAAGACTTCTGCTTCTGAGGCCGTTGTTGCCATTGTGACTGCGATTGTTGTGGCGCTCGTTGCTGCTGCTGCTGTTGCTGAGGTTACAATTGAAAGGTTTGATTAGCATCAACTGCATTAGCATGTGTCTTACCTTTCCCCCTTGGGTTGAAACTCTGTGTTGGAGCCTTTGTCGCCTGTTGGCCTCTCTCCACCTTTTTTCTTCTGAGGAATCGCTTGGCTTGCTCTCCTCGGACCTTCAGATCCTTCCATGTCTTGGACGGCGCTGTCCCCATTGCTTCCAACACGTCTAGTGCGAGGTTGTTGTGGCAAGTTTGGAGGATGAATTCCTCAGTGATCGGGTCTCGGCAGTTCATCGCCTTATTCCGGAACCTTTTGACGAAGGTATCGACTAACTCCCCGTCCTTCTGCTTCTCATCGAGCAATGATCCGATGACCGCACCATCAGAGGCTCATTGTCGGAGATTACCCCCAAGTGTGATTTGAAGTAAATCAAATGTTGGGTGGGCGAACCCATCCCATTAAACGGCATGAAGTTAATTAGGTTGAACTTCACCGGATATGGGATGGATTCCCACTCTCTTGGGTATGGACAAGGAATGCCTGTTTTCTTCATCTCTTGAGCGGAAATCAGCGTGTTGATTTTGCTCTCGAGATTTTTAATCTTCAAGTTTTCACCTGTGTTTTCGCTAGCATTCTCGTTACCACCCCCTGCATTGATGGGAGGATTATTAGTATTACGAGCTTCATTCGTATCCTCGTCCTCCTGATGAACTTGGTTGCGACGACTTGGCTCTCCTTGTTGGTTCGTCAATGCTTGGATTTGTTGGTGTTCTGCATGGCCATCTGCATTTCGAACCTGAAGGTTTCCTGTTGCTTAGCTAAGGCGTCTTCAAGCATTTTGGCCACTTTCTCCGCACTTATCATAAGTGCCTCGCGGGGTTATCCCTCGCTGGATACCGTATTATCTGATGCAATCGCAGAGCCAGCATTAGATTCTTCATCTTCTGAAGGGAGTCTTGTCCGAACCCTACCATAGGTTGCTCGCTTGATGGTTCCGGACTGCAGACGGGTTCTAGGCCGAGATGCTTTTAGAATTGATTCGAGATTGTCCCGCGCCGATGTCTCTCTGCTGGTCATGTTGGTGGTGACCCTCGGAAATTCTCCATCTTCAACCACCGTTCTTCTTCGTCGGAAACGCCTAGGCCTTGTTTTCGGCGTTTTAGTACTGAGCCTTTTGAAAACCGAAACTCGTTCGGGAACCGCCTTGATGCAGCTACATTCAGACAATACTGCCCGAATGAGTTTGGAACAGGGGCATTGAGTTTCCTGTTCTTGGGGACTCCTTTTCCTGGTTTTATTCGTACCCCCAGCACGATAGTACAATTCGTCTGCTTGACGATCAGAGTAACCTATCGTGTGTTGGCACGACTTCTTAGGTATAACATTATCATCGTCAGATGATAATGTTTCCTTCTGAGGGTGAACTGCCTTCTTAGGGCTTTCGAAAGT
The DNA here is from genome assembly GCF_001876935.1 of Asparagus officinalis. Taxonomy (NCBI): domain Eukaryota; kingdom Viridiplantae; phylum Streptophyta; class Magnoliopsida; order Asparagales; family Asparagaceae; genus Asparagus; species Asparagus officinalis. The sequence continues at coordinate 77,533,677 of NC_033796.1, forward strand.
CACACGCCTCATAACATGCCTTTTTGGGCATGAGTTCTCGACGGGCTCCTGGACTTCAATACACAAGTTGGTGCGCGTAGCTGCCCTGGTCTCTTTGTCATGTTGAGGGTAACGGCGACCCTCAGCATGTTGCGTCGTTCGGGGCTTTTTTATCGGGCCCAAACATTCTTGAATTGGAGCCTTGACTCGCTCATCGGGAATCGGACCGAGACGCTCTAAAACTGGCTTCTTCTTTTGGGATGATTCTGCGTGATCTCCCGGAGTAGTTGCTGGAATTATCGGCGATATGGGTTGTTTCGCCGGGGGTTGAACTTTGGTTGGAGGCTGCTTCGGCCTCCACACTTGGCGGGTTGATGGTGGCTTTTTGGCCACTTTTTCTTTCTTCAATTCCTCGGCCTTCTGCACAAGGATTTTTGCCTGTGCAAGCAATGCGCGGCGTTTGTGAGTCCGCTCTTCAAGTGTCGAACGGTTCCGCCTGACCCGGATCCATTCGTTCGTTGGCGGCTTGGAGGAACCGCCATTCTTCAGTTGTTGAGGCTGTTTGCCTCTCCTATTCTTCAGATCCACGTTGTAGCGGACTCCGTCTGTAGACTCCATCGCCTTAGCGAGTTGCCGCGCAAGGCGTTGACGTCGCCTCTGGCGGGCTCTCTTCGAGAGAGTCACAACGCCCTTAACAGTAGAGGCGTCAGCTGGAATAGGTTTGACCTCGTTAGAGGTCGGTGGAACTTCACCCGATGCGACTTTGGCATCAGTTGGGGTGAGAGCTCTTCAAACCAACGAGCTTTTCTCCTGGAGGAGAATTTTTTGGACTTGCGGGGGGAGGTTGATCCGGACGAGGACGAAAGGTACTCCTCGAACTTGGCTTGGTCGAATTCATACTCGACCTCCTCCATGACCGGGATTGAGATCCGCGGCTGCGACGTAACGATCTCGGCAGCGAGATCGGTGGCTCCCACTGTGGTCGCCAGATTGTTCGCGGTGAAAATTGCCTTCATTGATTCCATTGCCATCTTAAATAACAACTTTTCGAGTTACAAAAGATCCGGTCTTTTTTTAGATCCTGTTACAATGAAAATAAAAAAAGATTACAACTTTCTCCTTGTTTGTCGAACAAATCACGAGCTCCTGTTTTGCGGTCGCTCGCTTTATGGGTTCTTTGCCAACGCCGGGGTTAATCCGTGGACCACCGCGCGATCTAGATCCGGTCGGATCTACACGATTTGACGGGTATTATTTCGCAAAGGAAATAATAGCCGGGGGGGATTATTCACTAAGGAAATAATCGCCCTTAGTTCTCGGGATCAAAGGCCAAGCTTTGATCCGGAGTTTGATCTCGTGTAGATCTCAGATCTGATCTTTCTCTCTCTCGAACTCCTGCCTTTTGTGACGTGGATGCTCGCCGAGAACCAGATCTGAATGTTCAAGTCCTCAAGTCTTCAAAACTCCAAGCTCGATCTTCAATTCGGCAGAGTTTCGGCTCTCAAAGTTCCAACCCTTGAAAAATGAACCAAGGGGGCCTATTTATAGGCTCTCTAAACTATGCCCGCGCACAGATCTGGGCCGACCACCTATAGGTGGCCGGCTCTGGGCCGCTCGGCCGCCGAGCCACCCATGGGTGGCTCGGCTTTGGCCGAGCCCCCCTTAGGCGTTAGGTTTCGTCGTTTTGCATTGTATCCGCTTTTCGGTTCTGTCCGTGATTCGGTTGACTTAGACTCTGATTTGTTGATCTAATTTGGCAGTAAATCCGATTCTTGATTTGGCAGTAAATCCGATTCCTGATTTGGCAGTAAATCCACTTCTGAGTTCGAGTCCGAAACTGATCTTGATTCGATCGTGATTCGTCCGAGTCTGCCCTTGGTTGGATGACTCGTTGACTCTTCGAACACTTGGCTTAATTCCACACGCGAATGGATGTATTCCGTTGCTTGCGTGTGATTCGTCAACCTCGTCGCCTCGTTGGTTCGTCGGTTTGTGCCGAGCTGTGCTAAGGGACCTATAAGCAATTTTATACGCCTACAATTATCTTAGGGCTTAAGTTTTGATACAACGGCTTTGATTCACTAGTGTATGCTATAAATAGGGGTAGATAGTGAGGGATTAGGGTGTGAAAAATTTTATAACTCTTTTTGGAGAGGGGATGGTTACTCTTGATTGAGAAGACCTTCCACTTTGTAACTTTTGTTACAATTAATAAAAAAAAATTCTCTTCCTATTTTCTTCTCTTTGTTTGATGATGATGATGGAGATGAAGATCAATTTGAAGGTTTGTCTTTTATTTTCTCTTTTTATTTTCTTGTAATTATTTCTTTTTTTAGTAGTTTAGATTTATTTTCATGTATTGTAGAGTAGATTTATTTTCTTGCTTTTACTTTACTTTTCCCTTTGTAGCTTATATTTATTTTCTTTTATAGTTTAGATTTCTTTCTCTTTTCTTTTACAATTACTTAGATTTATTTTTATAATTTCTTTTCTTTGTAATTAGTTTTCCTTTCTTTTATTTTATTGTTTTTCTTCCTTAAAGATGTGGAACTAATTCTTGTAGGAACCCTAGAATTATATGAAGCTAGCCTTATTTTTTTTATATTTATGAATTATTCTCTTGCATTTTAATTGATCATGGATATGATAATCAACTAGAGAACTAATTGGTAGAAGAAAAATTTGATAATTTATGATTATCTTGAGTGATTTGATAGGTTCTTCTTATGAATTCTAGAATGACTATTTAGTTATTGTTCTTTTCATGAATATTAATTTTGCTTAGATGATAATTTGATAGGTTATATTTTTCTTGAGTGGTTTGATAGTCTATACTTAATAAATCTAAAGTAAAATATAATATAAAGAGAATAATTCATAATTTATAATTAAAATTAGATAGTGGATTCAAATCTAGATTCCTCATATTTCTCATTGAAACTTTCATTTTCACTTTCTTGAGTTTTCTTTCTCTCTCCTCAAATTTCATTGTTCATAATCACAACACTCATCATATTTTTCCAAATCATACTCAACCATCACTCATATTTGTCACACACACGACATAAGAACTGATTTTAATTATCTCTTACAATACCTTCCTCGTGGGATCGATAACTTTTATACTATAACTTGATTGGTTATGCACTTGTAACATTTGCATTTCATTTAGACCTTATCAAGTTTTTGGCGCTGTTACCGAGGAAGGTACTTAAGTAGGATTTTAATTATTTTAGTTCTTTAACTTGTGTGTTTTCTTGTGAAGGAACTGATTGGAGCTTGAAGAGCACGGATTAGAGATTGAGGATTTAAAAATTTGCTTTCAGTAACTCCTCTTCCTAGTATTTTCAATTCCAACCTTTTGGGTAGTTCTTCACAATCAGAGACAATTAGGACTTAAAAAAAAGATTTTCTTTTTCATTGACCATAAATAAGAGTTCAAACTCAAAAAGGCCCCTATGGTTTGCGCCATAAATCTATTAAGCCCCCAGACTATTATTTGGATCTAATAAGCCCCTATACTTTTTATTTTGAATCTATTTAGCCCCTATGGTGTTTCTCTATAACTAAAAAGTAGATTCAATAAGACAAAAATATCTTTTTTTAGTTATGAAGAAACACCATATGGACTAAATAGATTCAAAATAAAAAACATAGGGCTTAATAGATCCAAATAATAGTCTGGGGGCTTAATAGATTTACAGCGCAAACCACAAGGGCCTTTCTGAGTTTGAACTCCATAAATAAATAAAAAAGATTTTCATTTTATCATCTTTTGTAGTCGCTTTTAATTAATAGGATTGCATTGCATATAGTTAGTAGGATTTCCTTAGTCCACAAATCACTAATTCCTCACTACACAAACCCAAGCCTTTTAAAACTTATTAGACGTTGGCCCCTAAAGACTCGAGCTCAATAAGGAGCAAGAAATCCTTATGCGAACAGGTTCAAGTTTTCTTGGATTAGTGGTGTCTAAGGCAAGGTTTAGGGGTTGCGTAAGCCGTTTCTCAAAGGACAAGGTACTTAATTGATCTTTGATCTCACTCAAGTACTATCCTTACCTATCTAACTAACCGAGTAATATTTTGATCGTTTCATTTAAAGAGTTTTTGGTTAGGAGTTGGTCTACCTGAGTTAGGCTTAACCCTAGAATTTAGAGTGATTGCAAAATAATTATTTTTTATTTGTTTTAGTTAAGTTTTTCTTTTTCTTCTTTTTCCTCTCATTATCTAAAAAAACACTAACTTTTAGTTTTCTTTAAAAAAAAATTTTAGTGTATGTGAACGTGGGTTAGGGATAATACCAATCGCTTAATTCGTGTTGAACCAACTGTAGAAATGGCTAATCCACTTATTCTTCAAGATATATGTTATCTTACTAGGAATGAAATCCCTTCTTACATTAGACTCCCCAAAGTAAATGGAACTAATTTTGAGCTTAAACCGCAGTACATAAACATGCTCCAAAATTCATAGGAAATAAAACTGAAGACGCTTATATCTTTATCTCTGAATTTAAAGAAGTGTGTTTTATGATAAAAATTAGAGAACTATCCAAAAACGTGATCAAACTCTGATTTATTCTGTTTTTCCTAAAGGACAAGGCCAAGAAATGGCCGTATAACTTAACCACAAACTCCATTTTAAAACTTGTGATGAATTCGTCACTGTTTTTCTTAAGAATTTTTTCCCTATCTACAAAATTATTAAGCTAAGAAACAATATCATGAACTTTAAAATTGTCTCAGGGGTGTCCTTATGGAAGTATTTTGATAGGTTTAAGGATCTTCTTATCTAATAGCCTCATCACGGTCTAAAAAATGGCGATTGTGCCAAATCATCTATGAAGAATTGGACTATTCTTCATAAACTTCCTTAGACTCTATGTGCCAAGGGGATTTCATGAAGAAGAATGCTGACAAAGCTTCAGAATTTTTAGAGAGTCTATCCGAGAAAACCATGCAGTGGGAACACTATGATGATCGAGTTTCATCAGTTCCCCAGCCCAAGTCCAGTGGTCTTTCCTTAGAGTCAAACATTGCATCTGAAGCTAAGATGGCTACACTCATGCGTAGGTTAGAAGCCCTAGAAGTCAAAGAAAGAGCCCCAGGTCAAATCAATCAAGTTTCTACCTCAGGTTATTATAACTGTCTTTCACCATCTCATGTCTAAGAAGAATATCCTCTCTTAGGAAACAATCAACCACTTACACAGGTTAACGCTACATTCCAACATCATTTGAATGATCCATTCTCTCTGACCTACAAGGGTAGGAGAAATCACCCCAATTTTGGATGGAATCAAGGAAATCTCTCCGGAAATCAAAATTTCAATCACACTTCAAACCAACACTTTCCTAGGAGAAACATAGTTCCTTTTAGTTCTCCAGCAAATTTCCAACAACCTAATCTGCCTTTCAAAGTAAGCCTCCTCATCATCAAGCAGCAACTCATATTCCTCCTAATTCAGATCATGATAGATGTCTCAATGTCTTAGAAAAGGGGTTATAAATCATAATTAAGTCCTCTACACAAACCATGAATATGTTGACTCAAGTATCCAACACTTTAAATTCCTTCATGCAATCAACTGGACAAATTCTCAACTCCAACACTCAAGTCATAGCTCGATTAGAAACCTAACTTGGTCAACTAGCTAATGTCATGAGTGGAAGAGAGAAAGAAATTTTTTTGAGTAAACCCGTAGTCAATCCTAAGGATGCAGGATCTAGTTCATCCTACGATGCTCAAGTGAATGCAATCCATTCAGGAATTTTAGAATTAAGGAAGTTATCAAAGAACAATTGGTTGTTAGAGGTCAAACATTCACCAACCAAGAATCTAAGATCAAATTCAAAATGCATGACATCATTATACCTACCTCACATTGCTGCAAAAATCTTTGACTACTTTGGAATTTTTCGGAATTTAAGCACATCATTGATTATATCATTTTGAGATTATTTAAAATTCAGGGAGAATTTTTAGCAATAGGTAGAATTCAATGTAGAATATGAGCTCTTCATGTTAAATCCTTCTTTCTACATTCTTTGTTTGTTTTGTATCATAATTATTATTATTATTATTATTATTATTCTCTCACTTGAGAATCTCTTGTTTTTTTCTCTTTATAAAAAAAAAGAATAAAATTTTGATTTCATCCTCCTCACACCAAAGGTAATTGCAGATTCTTTATCATCTAGATCAGTCGAACAACTGTAAGTTCTTAAACTCTTATCTGCTTTACTTTGTGCATCATAAAGTTTGCATTGAAGACAATACAAAATTTAGGTGTGGCGGTGGGAAGTAGATACTTTTTACCTTTTTGTATAGTTTTCTTTTTTTTCTTCTTTAAAAAAAGAAAAAAAGTCACTTGTCATGTTAATAGAGTTAATTAATAATTGATTTATTTGATAAATTTTAAATTTTCAAATTCCTAGTTAGTTATTTATTCAAGTTTACCCTTTAGGATAACTCTATAGAAATTTCTTAAGAAACAATTTTTAAAGTAGTATGATTTATTTAAGCCTTAACTCAGACTTTTAATTAAAATAATAAATTTTTACATATTTAGCTTAGAGTAAAAATAATATTTCAAGTTGTCTTGATTTACAATTTTTTTTAGATTATACACACACACGCACACGCGCGCGCGCACGCGCACACACACACACACACACACACACACACACACACACACACACACACACACATATATATATACACACACACACACACACACACACACACACACACACACACACACACACACACACACACACACACACACACACACACACACACACACACACACACACACACACACACACACAATATATAGTTATATTTGTATATATGGTCTTGAAAAATGATTTTTGATCAAGAGACTTAAAAATTATTCAAAATAAAGAGTTAGCATATTCTTTTCAAAAAATTTAATTTGAATTTCTAAGTTTGACTTGGTTTTGTATTGCTATGATGAAAATTTTTTTCTAGAAGATTGACGTAATGATGTTGCTAGTTGTCAGATTAATGGTGTCAAATTATTCAAAATAAAGAGTTAGCATGTTCTCCTTTTATTGAGCTCGCCCACAGAGCCCAATCGCCTCCCCGATGAGCTCACCGGTAAAGCTCAGCTTCTCCTATTTATTGAGCTCTCCCATAGAGCTCAACTTCACCTCCTTATTGAGCTTGCCCGTAGAGCTTAACCCCGCCTATTTGTTAAGCTCGCCCATAGGCTTGACTTTGCCTATTTATTGAGCTCGTCCGCAGAGCTCGATCTCCTCTGTTCATTGAGCTCGCCCATAGAGCTCAACCACTCCCAATTATTTAGTTCGCCCGTAGAATTCAACCTCTCCTTATACTATTGAGCTCACCCGCAGAGCTCGATCCCGCTTGTTTATTGAGCTCGCCCGCAAAGCTCAAGCATCCATTGTTAGCTTGACTCTCCCGCATGAATCAAGCTCGTCAAATCATTAAGCTCGCCAGTATGAGTTTAGCTTCGTTTGAATGCTTCATTCACCTGCACGAGTCAAGCACGCCTGTAGGGAGTTCGCCTGCACGAACTCCGATTGCTAATAAACACTAGCTCACATGTGGGAGGGGCCCGCCAACCGACCTCGTTTGTTCACCAAGCTCGCGTACAAGTTTGCATGAGCATTCAGACAACTCTCGAGCATGCCCGTAGCTTTGCTAGCCTCGTCTGAGCAATGCAAGTGGGCTACTTATTTGTATGAGTCAGCCTACCCACTTCCCACACCCTGGGTGATGATGAGGCATGGCTCTCACCTCCCCTATAGTGGTCACATCCCATAGCTAGGGGAGGGCATGGTGCTCCTCATCCACTAGTGGACAAATCCCGCTAATCAAGGGATGGCCCCTACCATCCCTTGCCTATTTAAAGCCGCCTTCACCAACATGAAACAGGGCCGGCTGCTTAGAAGTTGGACAGAGGCTAGAGATTTTGATGCTCATGGCTCTTCAAACAGAGACATTAATTCAACTCACTTGCTTGGTAGAACATTCCTAGCTCCTTGCTTGGATTGTTGAAGTAGACTCAATCCGAACTCTCAGATTTGAGGGTTGTCAGCTCTTTGCAAACTCTTGCATCGTAGCTCTCTCTAAGCTCGTGGCTTTTCAAGCTCGGGTACAGTCGAACTCAATCACTCCGGAGCCTTTACTACACACTGAAGCTCCAACCGCAACTTCGATCGGATCGTCTAAGCGAAACAAACTCACGCGAGCACCGAGGGAGGCGTCCTACCACTTCTAATGAACCCACGTTAAATAAGGAGGGTCCTTCCCTTCTTCTCTGTTGTAAAACATTGATTGTAGTTTATAATAAACCATTCTTATAAACACAAATAGACCCCCTCGTCGGGAAGTCAATCTTTTACGCACAGACAGAAAATGGCGACCATAGTGAGAGAAACCGTTCGCTCAGATGAATTAGTGGTGGTGCAGTTCGACGAAGTCACAGAAGGGATAATTGTTGAGTCCCTTATTATCGAGTTTGACCAAGCCAAGTACGAAGAATACTTGTCTTCTTCCTATTCTGGTAGCCATGCATCACTCAAGCACTACAGAGTCGCGCATGTGGCCCGCCCCTAAGTGGTCGAGGCAACCACGCCTGAGAGCTCTGCCCGAGCAAAAGCAGGTGGTTCTATCTCACCCAGGCTAGTTAAGGCCAACCCAAAAGCCAAGCAAGCGAGCCAAAGGACTGCTCATTGGGTTCCCAAGCAACCCACGCAGTCCCCTATGCAAGAGGAGACTGTGGTACGTGTCGGCACAGACCACACCTTCATGGTTGACATGAGTCTCCCCCTCTCTAGAAGAGCCCAATGGCGGCGACAGCAAGGTCTCACCAGCTCTCACCCACCAGGAAGCCCCAGCCTCCACTTCCTATGATGGCCTGAATTACTATTCAGGCCTAAGAAGAGCCAGACAGGGATGAAAAGTTCCTAGTTTTGGTGGATCAAGTCAATCAGGTGAGCCTACCTATTCAGGCGGGTTCCCCTGCATTGGTAAAGTTCCTAAAACTAGTGAACTTAGCGTTCCAGGAGAGCTTGACATTTTAGGCGAGCCTCACTTTGGCAGTCGAGTTGCCCACTTGGGCGAACTCAGCAACTCAAGCAAACCTACCAAATCAGGCAGGCTTCGTTCCTCAAGTCGTCTTTCCAAATCAAGTGAGTCGTCCAGATCCGGTGAACCCCATGATTCAGGTAAGCCACGCCTTCAAATAGGCGAGCTCCACACAACGGGCAAGCTTCACCCTCCAAATAGGAGCAAGCATGTGGGCGAACCCCAACAGGATCGCCTGAGAACCAGCCTTAGCCAAAAAGGCAAAGCCAGAACAACTCAAGCGAACAAACCTCGCCTGAATGAACACACGGCTCGAACTCGCCAGCAGTCGGCTGAAGCTCGCCTAAACTCTGGACCTCGCCTGTCAAAGAAAGGTCGCATGAAGTCGACACTTGAAAAATTCTCCAAATGTTCTCACTTCGACTCCTTTGAGTCTCTTCCGTGCAATTACACATCTGGACCTTTCGCGCTAGGGGTTGCCACCACCAACCCGCAGGAGATCTCAGGGATCATCTGACTTGTAAACATACTATTCACGAGCTAACCCTCAGTGTTATTGCGAGAGGCTCATCCAGGCGGTACTTTTCAACTACCAATGCACTGAGGTGCCAAAGCCATCAGTCTTCGAGAGGCTTTCTCGACAATCTCCCGTGCCAAGACATCCCCGTCGAAGACGTCATCGTCAGAAGAGGTGAGCCATGGGTAACTTAGAGCTTCCAACAGCTATAGTCAACTTGACAGGAAAGGGTAAATCCTGGTATTCGAATTGATTAGATCCTAAATATACCCCGGGATTCAAATGGCCCCTGTTGAAAATGGGGGTGTACACCAGCGCACTCACCTTCAGATAGGAGCAAATATCCCGTTTGATTATGCCCATTTGTCACCCATCTACAATGATGAGGACGAGGTGTGCTCAGCAGCAGCAATATCTCAGACCTCAAGCTCAGCCTATGGTAAGCACGCAAAGGTGCACATGGTGGAGGCCTCTGATGACCTCACTAAAAAGTTCGAGAAGCAGCAGGCAACCATCAGCTCTCTAAGGGAGATGATGGAACAACTTCTCAGTGAGAAGAAGAAGAAGAGGAATTTGCAAAATCGATGAAGACCTTCAAGGAACAGAGAGCGAGAGCTTACTCCTCCTCACACGGCTGAAGAAGAAGATAATCGTGAGCCGCATTTGGATTATTCTAACAAATCCTCGGGAAGACACTCGCATTCAGGCAGCACTCCCTGAGACAAAAGGTTTGATGAGTTCCAGAGTTAGCTCAACACCTTGAAACTCCAGAGAAATATGAACGAGCTGGGGGTGGTTCGACTGTATCTAGTCGAATGGGACACGGTCGCCTACCCAGCAAAGTTTAAACCAATGAGCCTGGTCTAGTTTTATGGAAAGGGCTCTCCCTCACAGCACATCTACTATTTCCTATCTCAGACGGGATTCCTCACAGGAAACGACGCCATTCTTACCTGACTGTTCATTGGTACCCTGAGAGGAGTGGCCTTTGAGGGGTTTCGTAAGCTAGAACCTAGCTCCATCACGGCTTGGGTCGATGTGGAGAGGCTTTTCTTGGCTCGTTTCTTCGTTGATGATATGAAAGTATTGATGTCCACCCTGCTAGCCAACAAACAAAAGAAGATGGAGTCAGTCAACGATTTCGTCAAGAGATTCAAGAATCAATCACTTCAGTGTCGGGACCAAATCTCCTTGAGCACCCTGGTTGAGATGTACTACAACAACCTCTCAATCGACATTCTGTTCAGAATCGGCACAGTGGAAACCCATACCTGGAAGGTACTTGTCACTAAGGTGAGCAAGTTAAGAACATGATCAAAAGATTGGAAGCCGAAGAGCCTCAGTCCAAGAGCAGAGCTTTAGAACTAAACACCTCTAGAAACCCTCGGTCAAGGGGGAAGGAGATCATGGCTGTCGATTCCACTCTAGCCCCCAAGCCTGCACAGAGGTAAAAGCCCAGGCCTTTCGAGCCACACCCGCAAAGGCAATACGACTTTATAAAAGACCAGGTGATTGCTACCTTTAACACTCTGCTCAAGAGCAATAAGATCAAGCTGCCAGAAGTCATGAAACCTGAAGACGTGAACAAAACCGATGATCCAGGCTACTGTGCGTACCATAGATTTTTCGGTCACCACACCTCCAAATGCTATATCCTTAAGGATAAGCTGAGTTGCAAGCTCTTTACGACGTAGGAGTCCTAAAGAAGGAGAAAGTGCATAAAGCGGTGATTACGAACATAATCACCATTCAATTTGGAGTGGGTCTCCCTGAGGTTCATACACCAACAGGAGTCGTGCACATCACCAAGGCAGAACTAAAGATTGTCAATGACGACCCTCATAATCAATGAGGAAAAGGCTTGGTACCATAGACCTTGCCGTCAGGACAGGTGATGTGGGTTCATCCCGGCCTCCTCGACGACGAACAATGGATTTCTAACAAGTCCAAAGGTAAGTCTAAGCTTTGTAATGTCATTTCGGTAATTCCGAACGATAACAGAGCGGAAGTAACAACCCTCATGGATTCCGACAAGGAGGCAGACACATTGATCACCCGAGCAGGGAAGGACTTTGCCAAGAACTACCCTCCGACGACAGAGAGTCCGACAAGGCTACCAATGGGACTGTCACTGACAGTTTAGCGAAGTCCTGAAAGGCCAAGCTTAAGTGGTCAACTATTTTGGTTCGAGTGACTCTCCCAGCTGAAGAATATTCTAGCCAGGATCACTCTGTATGAGCTACTACGATTGTCCAAGATAACTCTCGAAGCCCTGTGAGAGGCGCTGACTGATTCAGAAGCCTTCGCCACGCATTTCTTGCCCACTCCCGAAGAGGAGGCAGAAATAGGATGTCCACAATGCTGCCAGACATCCAAAAAACAAATCCCCTGCATCACTTTCACTCCGAAGGATATGCTCATCAAAAGCATGTCTCACGACCGACCCCGGTACTTCACAAGATACATCGACACTTCGAGAGTAGACAGAAACCAGGTGGATCCAGGGTTTGCACTAAACATTGTCCCCCTGGAGCTCATCAAGCACTTGGGGGTGCCTCAAAAGAGGTTGTCTTCGACAACCACCATCATCTTTGGCTTCAACGCCATTAGAACACGACCGCTCGGGAAGATTCGTCTCAAATGTTGATTGGGTGACATGAAAACTAATGTGACCTGCTATGTCATCAACGTAGAACCCTCATACAACATGTTGTTGGGCCGACCATGGATCCATAGCAACAGGATAGTCTCATCCACATTACACTAATACTTGAAATATGTGGACGACTATGACCAAGTGAAGATGATAGGTGCGGATAAACAGCCTTCAAAGGGGTTGAAAACTACTTCACTGACTCCCTGCTCTACCAGGACTCTGAACCGAGGAACAAACCACCGGTCGAGGAAGGGGACAGTGGCAATGAGGCTGATAGTGAGTCTGAGTGCAACGAGGGTCTTGTCTTAAATGATATTGAACCCGTTGTAATCGGCTATGAAGTCATTGTTATAATCGGCTATGAAGTCATTGTTGTAACCGACGCAGACAAGGCGGACGGACTTACCCTGAATGAGGAACCTCGTCTTGCTTACTTGTTGTCTGGTGCAGCATCTATTGATGATGAGTTCATTGACTTGATCTTGGGATTGTACTCCAATTCTTCTTTACACTTGCCCGTGCACTCAATAGTAGTCATAAACAAGCAGATGGTCAAGTCCTCACAAGCTATCTTTGTCATACCTACCCGAAATAATTCTCAGCAAGAAATTATCTTCGGAAGGATAGACCAACCCACACGCATACTATAGGATGAGTCTGACGAAGACGAACCTGCTCCTTAATTCTCATGTTATAGCCCCGTCGCAAAATGCATGATGGAGAGGATGGGTTATGACTTCATTCACCGAGAATGTTCAAAAATACAACAAAGGCCGGAAGACGCCTCTCCGACCTACCTATGTACCCAAAGGGAAGCCTGATAATTTACTATGGCAAAACTCGAAGAGGGTTAGGTTACTCCTCCTCTTCCTCAGATTTGTACTACAATTTTGATGAAATATCCGACGATGCTCACTCAGATGATCAACCGTCGACGTCCTCGACTTGGGATTCAGATGTTAGCATCGGGGCCGTGTTCAAAGACTTCATGGTCAACATGGCTACGGTCGATACCGTTAAAATCCAAGAAGATGAACAGATTTCGCTTTATAATGAAGCATGAGATCGCCACGTCAGTTCCCAGTGAACCACCCAAAGGGAAGCTTGACAATTTACTATGGCAAAACTCGAAGAGGGTTAGGTTACTCCTCCTCTTCCTCAGAGTTGTACTACAATTTTGATGAAATATCTGACGATACTCACTCAGATGATCAATCGTCGACATCCTTAACTTGGGATTCAGATGTTAGCATCGGGGCCGTGTTCAAAGATTTCATGGTCAACATGGCTACGGTCGATACCGCTGAAATCCAAGAAGATGAACAGATTTTGCTTCAAACAGCATGAACCACCCACAGAAGATAAAGTACTCCAAATAAATATAGGAGACAAGGCAAGTCCCAAACCTATATTTATCAGTGATAGTTTACCTCCCCAGGAGAAGAAAGACCTCATATCCCTCATACGGGAATATATCGATATCTTCGCATGGAATTATGAGGACATGCCCGGCCTAGATCTTTAGATCGCCATACATCACCTCAACATCGGCTGAGATGCTAAACCCATCAAACAGTAGTAGAGACGGTTTCGTTCACAAATCATGAAGGCGATTGAAGCTGAAGTGAAGAAGCTGATCGAATCAGGCTTCATCAGAGAGGAGAAACACCCCGATTGGGTGGTTAACATTGTTCCGATCCTAAAGAAGAACAGAAAAATTCGTATCTGCATCGACTTCAGAGACCTCAATGCTACATGTCCTAAGGATGAATTTCCTTTGCCTATTATGGATATCATCATCGACAACACTTGTGGTTTCGAGAGGATGTCCTTCATGGACAGATTCTCAGGGTATAATCAGATCAAGATGCACCCTGAGGATGAAAAACATACTTCGTTCAGAACTCCGATATGGGTGTACTGTTACACAATCATGCCCTTCGGGCTCAAGAACGCTGGTGTAACCTATCAACACGCCATGAGCACCATCTTCTGAGATTATCTACAAAAGATAGTTGAATGCTACGCAGATGACCTGGTCATGAAGAGTCTCAACAAAGACGATCACCTTCAAGACCTAAGAGTCATGTTTGGCCTCATGCGCTCCCATCAACTAAAGATAAACCCTACAAAGTCATTCTTACGCATGACGAGTGGCAAGTTCCTCAGATTCGTTGTCACGACAAAGGGGATTCACATTGATCCCGACAAAGTGTGAGCTATCCAAGAACTCCAACCACCCAAAAATCTTAGGGAATTGAGAGGACTACAAGAACATTTGGCCTACATCCGAAGATTCATTGCAAATCTTTTGGGCAAGTGCCAACCCTTCTCCAAGCTTATGAAGAAAGGCATCTCCTTCATATGGGACGAGCCTTGCCAACAAGCTTTAGAGGAGATAAAAAATTATCTCTTGAATCCACCAGTCCTGTCGGCCCTAATATCAGGCAAACCCTTCCCGATCTATGTGCGGGCAATGGAGCATTCTCTCGGTTCCCTCTTAACACAGAATGACGATGTCAGCCATGAGCAAGGTATCTACTACCTGACTAGGACCCTGCAAGGAGCCGAACAGTGATACCCTATGGTCGAAAAGGAATGTCTGGCCCTAGCGTTTGCAATTCAGAAAATGTAACACTACTTGGTTGGTCAAACCATTCATGTCATCTCCTGAATAAACCTCATCCGAGTCTTCATGACACAGCCCAGGTCCTTGAACTGGCGGCTCACAAGGTGGACACTCTTGCTGTCTCAATACGACATACACTTCATGTCATAGAAGTCTATCAAAGGATAGGCAATCTGCAATCTCATAGCTAGCCACCCACTCGAGTTGAAGGCTGACTTGTTTGAAGACATGCCGGACGAAACCCACAAAGTTAATGCTACCTCGCATGAAGAAGTTTGGTCATTGTACTTTGACGGCACATCTCGCGTAAGTACAAGTAGGTCTATCATCGCAGGTGTGGGGGTGGTCTTGGTTTCTCGGCAAAACCATGTATTACCCCGAGCTTTCTCACTAACGGTGCCATGTACCAACAATGTGACTGAGTACAATGTGCTTCTCATTGGACTCAACTTCGCCAAGGAGTTGAGAGTGAAGCATCTTGAAGCCTACAGTGACTCTCAGCTCATTGTCAAGCAAATAACGGGAGAATATGAAGTCGGAAATAATGACTTAATCCCATATCACCAAGCGGCCATTAAATTAGCCAAATCATTTGACAGCTTCTGCACTGAGCACGTGCTCTATTCCAAGAACACGCGTGCAGATGCATTGGCGTCATTGGTAGCTAACCTAGCTCAACTGCTAGGGACAAGCTAACAAGTCACCGTCGCAAGCCGACAACTCTACTACTAACCCGACAATGTCCTACAGGCAAACATAACCTACCGGGCGGCCGATCAGCTCGAGCCGAGAGATTGGTGCTTCCCGATCATTGACTACGTCTTGTACAGAATACTACCTGAAGACATCAAGGAGCGAGATTTTGTTCACAGATGCGCACTGAGATTCTACTACGATGCAACCACAAAGGCATTATATTGTAGATCGTATAACCCGACAATGTCCTACAGGCAAACATAACCTACCGGGCGGCCGATCAGCTCGAGCCGAGAGATTGGTGCTTCCCGATCATTGACTACGTCTTGTACAGAATACTACCTGAAGACATCAAGGAGCGAGATTTTGTTCACAGATGCGCACTGAGATTCTACTACGATGCAACCACAAAGGCATTATATTGTAGATCGTACGACGACATGCTGCCTTGATGTCTCTCAATGACAGAAGTACAGGAAGCCCTACGGGAAGTCCATGATGGCACTTGTGGCACTTACCAACCCGGACCCAAGCTCTGGGACCGTTTGCGAAGAATTTGTTACTATTGGCCCAAAATGGTCAACGACGCTATCGCTTACACCAAGAGTTGCCACGCGTGTTAAATCCATGCCAATTACATGCACAAACCAACCGAAGATATGCATTCGACGACAACTTCATGGCCGTTTGAGACATGGAGGATGGATATCGTCGAACTGATATCTCCTCCATCGGCCAAAGGTCATCAGTTCATCCTTGCGATAACTGACTACTTCTCCAAGTGGGGTGAAGCTGTCCCCTTAAGAGAAGTCAAAACCAACGATGTGATCAAGTTCATCAAGCATCGCGTCATCAACCGATACGACATCCTGAGGTGCATCATTCATGAAAATGGATCATAATTCATGAGTCATGCCTTCACTAGGTTCTGTGATAGATTCAGGATACAGAACCTGACATCCGCAGCTTATAATCCCTTAGCAAATGGATTAGCCGAGGCTTTCAACAAGGCGATCATCAAGATCTTAACCAAGATGACCTCCAATAGCAAGCGTGACTGGGATGAGAAGCTAGGAAAAAAATTTATGGGTGTATTGGACCATGGTTCGCATGCCGACCGGCACCACACCTTACTCATTGGTATACGGTTGCGAGGCTGTGTTGCCACTCAAAATTCAGATTCTGCCCCTACGCGTTGCACTTGCAACGAGGATGATGATTGAAGAAAGTCATCAATGGTGTCTCGCCAAACTCGAGGCGTTACATGAAAAGCGACTTGAGGTTTAACAACACATTGAGTTCTATCAAGCCCGAATCTCTAAGGATTTCGACAAGAAAGTTAAACACGGATCCTTCAAGGAGAAAGAGCTGGTCCTCGCAGTTTGGCAACCCATGATCCTCAACTCCAAGAAGAAAGGCAATTTCCAACCCAAATAAGAAGGTCAATTTGTAATAGAAACAGTCTATTCAAATGGAGCATATCGCCTCGTCAAACCAAATGGTGATAATATTTTGATGCCTATCAACGGTAAATTCTTAAAGAAGTACTATCCTTAGTCTTCCTCCAACCTTCCTTACTCCGACAAGTACACGAGTATAAATTTCTCCTTCTTATACTCCGACAAGTACATGATTATAAATTGCTCATGTTGGCCTTCTTGTTTTGATGATGATTTACAAACAATTTACATCTAATATTGTTCGTCTAGTGTTTTTGTTTTATATTTATTCTAGGCAAACAATAAGTTGGAGGATGGATGGAATTGCGCCATAACGATCATATCAATTGGAGATTACCAGAAATAGTAGAGTGAAGCCATGCAATTCAAGTTGAAGATCCAAGTTCAAGCTTCATCCGCAAGTATACCAAGATAGAGCTTTGTTGAAGATTACAAGCTTGGGTATAACTAGTTTAGGGTTTACATTATGTATGTTAGTACTTTAAGCTCAATCATATACACACATACATGTTTTGGTTTTGTATATATATAGTTATATATATATATATATATATATATATACATATATGTTTTGGTTTGATAGTTTTCAAGTTTTAATATGAAACAATTGAATATAATTAGAAAACATATTTTTGTTTCATACTTACATGCATATATATGATTTTATCAATATTAATTTTATTTAGTTCAATGAAATCATATTTACTTTTGAAATGTTTGCAAAATATGTAATTTTGTGAAAATATTATTTTCTTGGTTTATGGACTTAATAATAATCATATATATCTTTTATTAAGTATATATAATCATTTTGTAATGTTTCAAAACATGGTTAAGTTAAAATGTCAAAACTCATATGTTTATATTTTTATGTTTTGGACTATTTTGCAAAATGATGATATTTTTTATTTGGGAGGTTCTTTTTAAAAACCAGTTATTGTAGCATATTTATTATTATGTCTACAATTATTTTCCAAAGTTTTATATTTTTTGGAATTTATTTGATATTTTTAAACAGGGTTTTAAAATCAGAAAACAACTTTCAAAACATGAATTTCATGTATCTGTTCGCAGTTGACCGCCACGGTCGACCCCCTTGAGTCCAAAGACTCAGTATGTTTTCTGATGGCTCGTGGTTAA
>NC_033796.1:77551842-77556114 GCF_001876935.1 Asparagus officinalis
TCTCGCGGTCGACCGCCACGGTCGACCGGATGATGTCTAGAGCCCAGAATGAATTTCTGGAGGTGCTCGCGGTCGACCGCAAAAATCTCACGGTCAACCGCCGAACTATCTGTTGGATTCTAATGGCTAGTTCCAGCTCAGTTTTTTTTAGGGATTTTGTGTCATTTCAGTGGGGTTTTTGCTGAAGTTTTGAGTGGGTATAAATACCTCATTGCATTCAATTCTCCCACTAACCATGAGAGTGTTTTAAACAAGTTTAAGAAAGTTTTAACAAGGATTTAAGTTTGTTTAAGAAGCTTTTAAGTAATTAAGAGTTTAATTTTGTGAAATCAATTTCACAAGAGCTTGAGGAGATTATCTATTGGTGTTTGAGCATCCAACTATTCTCCCTCTATCTCTTAATCCATTAAGAAGTTTTCTAAACTCTATTTCTAGCTTTTTTTATATATTTGTTTATCATTGTTATTAGAGAAAAATGTTTCTAGGCCCCTTTAAAATAAAAGGGATGTGGTCCAGCCCCCCATAATTTTTCTCTTGTGTTTCAGTCCCCTCACACTCTCCTAGGAACAACTTTTCGAATTTACCCCTTCTATTTTTCTTCTCCTCCTCCTCCTCCTCTCCCCTCTCTCTTCTCTCCTCCTCTTCTTCTTCTCCAGACCCTGGCCCACACCGTCACCCCTCCTCCCCCCCCTCCTTGGGCCCCGTCCCCGACCTCCTCCATCTCAAGGTCTTCTACTCACCCCTCCTCCCCCCCCTCCTTGGGCCCCGTCCCCGACCTCCTCCATCTCAAGGTCTTCTACTGGGCCGGCCACTAACGCTCTCACTCCTACTGTCGCATCTGCTCTGAAACCTCTCCCTCTTTTAGATCTGCAAGGGACTTTGAAGGAGGTTCTCTCTCTTCTTCTTCGTCTTCTTCTTCTTGATTCTTGATTTTGAATTGAAAGGGAAATATCGTTCGATCTGAGGCAATGTTGCTGCTTTTCTCACTCTATCAATGTCCACTATGCTTGGGAATATGATTAAGCAGCATCACTTTGATTCATATGAGGTACGATCTTTATTAATTGAGCTTGAGTTGGAGTTTTTGAATTTGATTGAGTTTTTAGGTTTATTGTATTGGATTTTGGACTTCCATGTTCGTTTTGTGATTAAATTGAGTGTTTTGATGTTGAATTATGTCAACGTGTTGAGGATTTAATGTGGATTTGTTCTTAGTCTTGATTTTTTGCAAGCAGATGTCTGGTGAGATTTCTTGCACACAAGGTGTTTGATATAATGCCTTGGTGAGAAGAAATGGTTTTATTGGAGAGAATAGCTCAATCTCAGGTGCGGGTTATAATTTGATAGAATTAAGCAAGATTTGAGACTGATGAAAAAATATCTATGCAGGTGAAAACCCAGATATGATTAATTGTTCAGGATAATGGTTTTGATTTGGCTTAGTGGGTGCATTCTGTGGTGAGAGAGGAATAGACAGTTAAAGTTTTTGATAAGAGAATGCTCTCTGAAGGAGTGCCTAAAGATAGAATGGTGAAGCTTCTTCTGATTGCATTGAAGTGCATATACAAATCGGCTGATGCTCGACCAACTATGAGCCAAGTTGCCGATATGATACATTCATTGAAGGAAGAAGAGGATATATCTGTTGTGTCTGAAATTGATTCAAGAGATGCTTAAAACTGGGGAGTCTGTTTTCATAATGTTCTGGAATTTATGTATATATTTCGTTTGAGTATTATTACTTGCTAGTGTATATGTGTTGGTCACATATGAGGAGGTGGAAAAACATTGTTTATTTGTTACACTGATCAAGTTCTTTGGAGAGATGATGAAGTAGAAGGACTAGACTAAAAATTGCATTGATGTGTTGTCGGTTGTTGTGATCTTATGTTCTTGGATTCAAAGCTTTTAGTTGTATGTATATATTATATTGAGAGTTATTGGTTAAATACCATGATTTGTTGTCAATTGTTGTAGAAATTGTGTTTTTGGATTCAAGATTATTGAGTTCTTGTATATCTTTGGCAGAAAAACTTTTGGTAGAGCAATGTAGATTGTCAAGACTTTTGTAGCACATTATATTATATTTTTGTAATATCTAATATTGTAAGTCTAATCATATCGTGTATTCAAGCAATATCAGTTGTAAGAATGTAAGAATTTTATTATGATGAACGTTAACATGTTCAGTTGAGAGTTAACATGTTATGATGAACGTTAACATATAAAATTAAAAGTTAACATTTTATGGTGAAAGTTAACATATAATAGTGAATGTTAACTTATTATGACGAAAGTTAACATGTTCAACTGATAGTTAACATGTTATAAAGAAAGTTAACATATTATTATGAAAGTTAGCATATAAACCTAAATGTTAACATATACACCTAAAAGTCAACATATACAGATAAGAGTTAACATGCTCACGTGAAAGTTAACATGTTCAGGTTAAAGACAATGTTTTTAGCTTAAATTTTAATTTTAATTACATTGTGTAGGCTGGAGCATATTTCAGAATAAAAGGATAATCACGACATGATTAGACTTACAATCTTAGAACTTTCTGATTTTTCACATGTTAACATTTCAGTTAGAACTTTTAGTCTTTCAAACACATCGAACTTTAGTTCAAAAAAACTTGTTATGAAGAAATTTAACATGATTTGTGAAAAACGTTAACATGTAACAGTGAAAGTTAACATATTATGCTGAAAGTTAACATGTTCAACTGAAAGTTAACATGTTATGATGAGAGTTAACATATAATGATGAAAGTTAACATGATTTATAAAGAAAGTTAACATGTTATTATGAAAGTTAACATGTAACAGTGAAAGTTAACATATTATGATGAACGTTAATATGTTCAGCTGAAAGTTAACATGTTACGATGAGAGTTAATATATAATGATGAAAGTAAATATAATTTACGAAGAAAGTTAATATATAATGAGATTTAATAGTGCATCATAACTTGAAGATTATGCACATGATTTATATATATTATGTACACAATAAACTTAAGATTATGTACATATTATGTACCATAATATTTAGGTTTTAATACACATAATTTATATATAATCTTCAGTTTATTATGCACATCAAGGTTTATTTGAATGAAGTTGTACATATTCACATGACAGCCACAATACATTTTACATACAATCATAATAAATTACACCAAAATTGATCACTAAATAGACACAATACATTTTATTAAATTTTGATCTAAGTACAACCAAACCATAAGAACACATAGTATAATCAACTAAATAATAAAACATGACACGTTACAAACAATTGTGGATGCAACATAAGGATCATCAGTACAACAATCTTAGAATTGAGTAGTAGCCACTAGAGGATGATTCGACATTCCACAACCATAAAAATTATAATCCACGTCTGGGATTGAGCCATCCTTTCCAATAAAATTATTTTTTCTCACCGAGGCATTATATCAAACACCTTGTGTGCAAGCAATTCTCATCAGTTTGGGCTTCAAAGATCAATCGAAGGTCTTCCCAAATCGAGCCAATATCCCTATGCATCACAATTCATCTCATATTCACAATCCTCGACATCCTTCTCTTTAAATGAAACTACCAAGTTCCTTCTAATCGATCTGATAGAATTCATGCATTCGCTCAATCAGTTCCAACATCCAAAACCATTTGTTGGCCAAATGATGAGCAAAACAAGAGTCATAATAAATTGACCTAGGTACCTGACATTACTAACCCCAATAAAAATCATAAACATTAGGAAGTAACTGATAATGTAGCACGAGAGGACCATTCAAGTGAACAACATGTGTTGGAAGCCTCATCTTTACCACAAATAACATAAATTTTTTCATCAGTCTCAAATTTTGCGTAATTCCATCATGCAAGATGTCATTTCCCTTTCAATTCGAAATCAAGAACCAAGAAGAAGAAGACGAAGAAGAAGAGATAGAACCTCCTTCAAAGTCCCTTGTGGATCTGAAAGAGAGAGAAGTTTCAGCTCAGAGCATATGCGGAGTAGGGGTGAGAGCTCTGATGGCCGGCCTAGTCGAAGACCTTGAAGTGGAGGAGACGAAGGAGGTCGGGGATGGGACGAAGAAGAAGAGATAGAACCTCCTTCAAAGTCCCTTGTGGATCTGAAAGAGAGAGAAGTTTCAGCTCAGAGCATATGCGGAGTAGGGGTGAGAGCTCTGATGGCCGGCCTAGTCGAAGACCTTGAAGTGGAGGAGACGAAGGAGGTCGGGGATGGGGCCCGGGGAGG
>NC_033796.1:77557270-77561564 GCF_001876935.1 Asparagus officinalis
GGGGTCTAAAGAGGAGGAGAGAAGAGAGAGGTGAGAGGAGCAGTTAGGGGAGAGGAGGAGAGAAGAGAGAGGGGAGAGGAGGAGAGGAAGAAGAAGAAGAAGAAGAAAAGGGGAATGGGTAATTTCGGAAAGTTTTTTCCTAGAAGAATGTGAAAGAGACCAGAACAATCTTTGGGAGGCTAGAACACACTTCTAAAGAGGAGGAGAGAAGAGAGAGGTGAGAGGAGCAGTTAGGGGAGAGGAGGAGAGAAGAGAGAGGGGAGAGGAGGAGAGGAAGAAGAAGAAGAAGAAGAAAAGGGGAATGGGTAATTTCGGAAAGTTTTTTCCTAGAAGAATGTGAAAGAGACCAGAACAATCTTTGGGAGGCTAGAACACACTTTGGGAGGCTAGAACACAAAGGAAAAACTATGGGGGGCTGGGTCACATCCTATTTATTTTTTTAGGGCCTAGAAATATTTTTCCCTTGTTATTAAACTAGAATTATATTGAGTTTAGTTTTGCTTTATATCTCTTTGTTCATATACAACCCTTGAGCTTATTGTATTTACATTCATAGTATATTTGGGTTATGGGTTTGTGACATAGAATGTGAGCTTAATTGAGTTCTCGTTTATTGTAGAGAACAAATCATTTGTTGTATTGTGAGTCTATTTGTGAAGATCACTTTGTAATACACTTGTACACTGAGAAGAGTATGTGGTGAGAGACGGGGTCGTCCTAAGAGGAGTGAGATAGGTAGTAATGCCTAGAGGTAGGTTGTAATTCCTAACACTTGAGGGAGACACGGACTAGAGACCAACACTTGAGAAGGTGTAAAGTGTGATTGCAAGAGTGTGTTATTGTGAGGTATAAATGTTATTCGGGTTAGCGTAGAAAATCCGATTGTGATAGTGGAGATCTCCTCGAGATGAGGAGCGGAGACGTAGGTCAAGTGGTTGACCGAACTCCGTGAACATATCATGTGTTTGAGTTTGCATTGGCGCACTTACTCTTGTATTTATATTTCTTATCGCCATTATCCATTACTCATTATTTATATCATCCACTATCTTATTTATTTTGTTTACCCTTGTGTATATCACTTATCCTAGCTTACATATCTTTTTGTATTTCATACTTCCTAGGATAACTTGTTAATTAGTTTTAATTGGCATAAAATCAGATTAGATTAGCATAAGTCCCTAATCATCCCCATCTAGGGTCTAACAGCTCCTTCTATCCTCCCATTAGTGCACAAGGCTAAACTACTCCTACCTCCTACTAGTATACGAGGCTAAACTGTTCTCTACCTTTGACGGGAAGTTCCTGAAGAATACTACATATGATATTCTTAAGGATAACTCGGCAACCCCCTGCTGTGGCTATTTAATCATATCCAAAATGGGTAAAATCCCCCCACTGGTGCACGAGGCTAAACTGCTCCTTTTATCCTTCCATTGGTGCACGAGGCTAAACTACTCCTACCTCCAATTGGTATACGAGGCTAAACTGTTCCCTACCTTTGACGAGAAGTTTCTGGAGAATACTACATATGATATTCTTAAGGATAACCCGACAACCTCCTGTTGTGGCTGTTTAATCATGTCCAAAATGGGTAAAATCCTCCCACTGGTGCACGAGGCTAAACAGCTCCTTCTTTCCTCCAACTGGTACATGAGACTAAAATGCTCCCTACATCTCTCACTTGGTCAAACCTTCCCACAGTTAGGACCAAAGCCAAAATCCCCTCTTGATTCCTTTCAAGAATGAGAGGTCTGCTTTCGAGATGGACGACCAAAACTTTGAATAGTTAGGATCGTCCAAAATCTCCTACTTGGTCAAACTTTCTACAATTAGGACCAAAACCAAGTTCCCTCGCCAACCCTTTCCAATAAGATGACGGGTCCCCACAACTATCAAGTTAACTGCCACCTCTGATAGTCATTTCTCCATCAGTCTTATTTAACTAGACTATGGATCTTGTAAAACTATCAAGTTAACTATTACCTCTGATAATCTTCTCTAAATTTATCCCATCAATCTTCTCCAATAGGACGATGAGACCACTCACACTGTCATGTTAACAACCACCTCTGATAAATCAGCCTACCAATCCTCTTTAATAGGATGGTAAACCCACAGAGTTGCTCAAATCGCAATAAATAATCCCGTCATGTTAACATCAAACCTCTGACTAGAATCTACTTACCAATCCTCTTCAATAGGATGGTAGGTCCTCAAAGTCGCTCCGATCGTAATAATCCTATCATGTTAATGATTACCTCTGATAGTCAACTTCGTCATTCTCGCAAATGGCATTATCCGATCAGTTGTCACACTCATATGTCCCTAAATGATATGATTTATTCCGAGCGTTCTAATATTCTTGGAACTATTGATGGGTAGTAGCCTATCATGCGATGGCTTCTACATCAATCAATCATCACACTCATACGTCTCTGTGTGATTTGATTATCCCAACACTATCATTCCCGCAAATAACATTTTTCATCGATAAATGGCCTACCAAGTAGTATGCCTTATCGATTCCCAAATGGCGGCCTACTAAGTGATGAGTCATTATTCGGACCCCCCCCCCTCCACGATCGCTCATGCAAGTGATCGGTCATTTCGGGCTAAGTTGTTACATTTAATGACATAGCCCAAACTAATTATGACTTAACGGTCATAATTAACTCAACCCAACACCCCGAATGACTAAGGATAGGAAAGAAATTTTAGTATTAAGTCTAAAAGATACTTTTTGAAAACTCATCATACTGAGGAGAATAGTATGGCTAGCCCGATTCAAATAGTAATCAGTAAAGGCAAATCAAACCCATTGACAGCTGAGGATTTGCTAAAAATCCTAGGAGAGACAAGAGAAAAGGAGTATATGCACACAATATTGGACAACAAAAGCATAAACATCATTCATAAGCTAATTTTGGAGACAATACATTTGAACAAAGTTATGACAATACATTTGAATGGAGTCATGACAATATACGCAAGCAAAAGTAACAAAGAAGTGTCCCAAGGTCAATCCACTCTACCGAACCTAGTCCAGCATACTAAAAGAGGCAAGCTCAGCTTTAATAGCGGCTATCTCCTTCGCCCGGTCTGCTCAGACCTGGTCCTCCACCTCCTTCCGGATCTTGGACTCAAAGGATGCGGCAGCAGTAGAGTCATCTTGATGCAATGCCTGGAGGGCCTGCATCTCCCTTTCAACAGCACCGTGAACATTTGCGCTCTAAAATTACAAGCCTTTTAGTGTCGAATCTTCCTTAATGAGTTGGTCCTTCAGTCGAGCAATGGTGGAGGCTGAAGCATTAATCCCGGCCTACAATAGGCATTGTCAATTAAGCGATGCGTGACGAGAGTTCCTTTGTCTAATAGGTCCCTCTCTCGAATCTCTTGCTCCCACGCCCCTCTGATCTGAGCCTAAGCTATGAGCCACTCCACTTCAGGTTCTGAGTCCACGCGCAACAGACCTTCCAAGCGTGTCAAACATAGCTCGAAGACGAGAAGGCTTACCAGGCAACGTGAAGCTTGGCGGACCTCACCCAAATGTCTGAGATCGGCTATGCAATTCATTGGAGATCGCTTGTTTCATAGCATTCTCCAATTGTCTGAGGATATCCCACGCAGATCCATAGTTTGAGGTGACAGATTCTTGACTAGCAGGAATCATGGCAATAGGTTAGATTAGGGGAATATCTCCTTCATCATCGAGAGGAGACTACGAGAAGGACTGTGGGGCAGAGGTGGGAGTGTATTCTTTCTCCTCGTCATCAGAAAGGATGATGGGTTCGGGTCGAACAATCTTGGGTCCTACGACCGGAACCCCTTCTCGAGTTGCAAAATAAAATGTAAAAAAGTCAGAAATTTTGGTTCAAAAGGTTAGATATTTTCTAAGATAGGCGACTTACGAAGCGCAAGCGAGCTCCACCATGAGAGCGAGTGAACAAAGCTCGCCTGACAAAGGCAGAAGCTCGCCTGATAACCGAGCTCGCCTAACAAAAGCCAAAAGATCGCCTAAACAAACAGAGCTCGCCAGTCAAACAAGGCTCATCTGAGGTAGGAGATCACCCACCAAGCAGAGCTTGCCCGACAAATAACACTCGCTTAAGTGGAGTTTGTCTGAACGGCAGAACCTTGTCGGAGTCGACAAAGTTCGTCACAGAGAATAAACAAAAGTTGTTCATCTTCCCAGTCTCATGGTTTCATGAACTTGGTTTAGTCCCATAGTTTTTAAACCTTACCATGGTGGGTTTAAGGCATGGAGAAGGTACCTGTGGAGGTTGTGGCAGCC
>NC_033796.1:77561574-77563985 GCF_001876935.1 Asparagus officinalis
GCAAAGGAAGAAGAAGCCTCTTTCTTCCCCTTCAAAGCACATGTTTTCACTCTTGGAGCCATCTCAAACTTAGGGAGCCTGAGTTTTCTCTGAGAAAGCTTGGACAAGAGAGTTCAGAGCATAGTGATCTCCCTACAAAGGAGATGAACATTGTATATCTGAGATCTCAACGGTCGAGATTCACCAGCTTCACCGAGGCGAGCAACTCGGATCGCTCGCAGATAGTTAGATTCGGTAGTTCGAATCGAACGACCGTGGGCGAGGCGAGACATTCAGAATTCTGCATGAAAGGCCAAGATCTGATGGTTCAGCCATGATCTCCTATCAAAGTAGTAGTCGAGATCAAGAGCACTGTTGAACCAATGGTTTAGATCAAGCGTGTGAAGACGATGTGTCCCTATCGGACCACGACTAACGTGGTCTGACATGCCCGCGATGCCTCAACTAACATACCCACGTTGCCTCAGCTGGTGAACAAACATGTAGCTCGTCCACCACTCTCTTGAGCCCGCTTAACGCTTGAACTCACTTACCAAGCAGCTCCAGCTCGTCTAATGCTTGAGCTCGCCTGAGGCTTGAGCTCGCCTGCCAAGCAGCTCGAGCAGCTCGCCTAAGGTTTGAGCTCTCCTACCAAGCAGCTCGAGCTCGCCTAAAGCTTGAACTCGCTTGCCAAGCAGCTCGAGCTCGCATGATGCTTGAGCTTGCCTACCAAGAAGCTCGAGCTCGTCCGATGCTTGAGCTCATCTACCAAGCAGTTCGAGCTCTCCTACACCTCATTGAGCTCGCCTGAAAGGCTCAACACATCCAAAGCATCCAGGCTCACTTGGACCAAAGAACAGCGATCCTGTCTCAAGCTATTCAGAGTAAATGAAAGCATATGCACAAGTTATTCGAGATGCAATAAGCGGATAATAAAGGCACAATTTCATTTCATAACACTAGATTCTGAGACAATACATTTGGACAAAGAAAATAAAGACATCTCAAAATCTACCCTAACGAGCTTAATCCAGCAAAGTGAAGGATGCGACCTCAGTCTTAACAGCAGCCGCCCTCTTCGTCGGTCAGCTCGGAGCTGTACCTCAGCTTCCTTCTGGAGTTCAGCCTCAGCAAGGGAATCAACATTAGCAGCAGTCGCGCCTTCTCGACGTAATGCGTGGAGAGCTTCCATTGCTTCTCTATAAGCACCATGAACTCTGGTGCTCTCGAGCTTCAGGTCCTTCAAAATCACCTCTCCCTGGGCAATCCTGACTCCGGTACGCTCAACAATGTTGTTGTAACCATCCATCTTAGTCTGCAGATAACATTGTCGCTCACATAAGTTCGTGACAATAACCTCTTGCTCCGATATCCTCTTCTCTCTAGTTTTTTGCTCGCGAGAAGATTTGAGGCGAACTTCGATTATGAGTGATGCTACCTCATCACGCGGGTCGGTGAACATCAGCCCTTCCAAGTGATGCATGGCTTCCTACAGGCGAATGAGCTTTTCCTCACAACGCCTAGCTAACCTGATACCCTCTATATGCTAGGTGTCCTTCAGGCTATCAGCTATGAAGGGGTAGAAGTGGAAGAAGGTACCCCACCTAATGCTAACGATATAGATGGCTTGTTTTATAGCATTCTCTAACTGTTGGATGAGGCCATGCACGGAGCCAGGATCCAGAGAAGCAGATTCTTGACCCGGGGCCATCACAGCAATAGGCTGCACTCGGGGGAGAGACCCTTCGTCATCAATGGGTGGCCTCTATCCAGAACCCCCTATGTTGGCCGGGTCAGGAAAGCCAAGCTTACACTTGGGTTGTGGGGAATTTGTCTGAGCAGACGTCGGAGTAGGCAACTCCTCTTCGTCATCAGATATCAGGATGGGCTCAGACTCCGACCCCGCTGGCCTCCTTTTGTGAGCAATCCCTTCATATCTGTCTGCTTCCTCTCTGGAGAGAGGTCTCTTCGCAGAGGATCTTAGGTTATGAGGCCTAGCGACTGGGGCCTCCTCTTGAGCAGCAAAATATGACGAGAGAAAATTAGAAACTTTGACTCAAAAGTTGAAAATTTTTCTAAGTCTGGAAGATAGACGACTTGCAAGGTGCAGGCGAGCTCTATCATGCAAGTGGGCTAGCAAAGCTCGCCTATCAAGTAGAGCTCGCTAGATAGCAAAGCTAGCTAAATAGCCAAACTCGCCAGACACCTGAGCTCGCTTGGTGAAGGCAGCAACTCGCCAATCAAGCAAAGCTCGCCTAATGAAGATAGAGCTCGACTAACAAGTAGGTTCACCAGAATAGCAGAGCCTCACCTGAGTGGACGAAGCTCGCTAGAAGATGAATAGGGGTTTGTTCGTCTTCTCTATTTTCAAGTTCGCTAGTTCTGGACTTACCGTGGTGTGTTCGGGCCACGCCAGTGGTAGGAACGGTAGC
>NC_033796.1:77563995-77601514 GCF_001876935.1 Asparagus officinalis
GTAGCGGTGGCAGCAGCGGAAGAGGAAGCTCCCCCTTCCTCTTTGAGGCGTTTGACCTGGTCTTCGGGGCCATTTCAAAGTGGAGAAAGTTGGCGAAAAGGGCTCTGGTCTTCTTTGAGAACTCGAGCAAAAGTTTTTCAAAATCACAATAACCTCCCAAAGAGGGAGACAAATGTTTTATATAGGCGAGATATCGATGGACGAGATTCACCAGCTCAGTCGAGACGAGCGACTTAGATCGCCTGCAAAGGTTCGATCGACAGTCTGAATCAAACAGCTATGAGCATGGCAGGACATTCAGAATTCCAAGACAAACGACCAAGATGAAGCAGTTCGACCGAACTGCCATAATCTCCTATCGAGTCAATGGTTGAGATCAAGAATGCCACCAAATCGACGTCTCAGATCGAGCGTATAAAGTCGAGGCAATGCCTTAGCTGGCTAGCGCAAGAAACCGCCCGCAGACACGTGGCTCATCCTCACAAACTTGAACCTTGCATGTAATGAACCAGCTCGCCTGCAAGGAAAAGCTCTCCTATGTATCTAGAACTCGCCTGCTAATGGTTTGAGCTCGCCCAAAGGTTATAGCTCCTTACACTTTGTCGAGCTCACCTGAGGGCTCAACTCAACCCAAGGTCTCAAACCAGAAAACAGTGAGCCTTTTTATTCAAAGTGTTTCAGACCACATTCAACTTGATTTAGGTCTAAAAACTTTGAATGGGGTCTTGTAGGCAGTGAAAATTGCCTAAGTGTCTGGCCCCACCTACCAATAGCTTGGGCACGTCTGCATCCAGCGAGCCCAGCAAAGCTCGCTTGCAAGCACGAGCAAGCTTGCCAAAATGCTCAACTCTCCCGTAGAGCTTAGTTTCTCCTGTTTGTTGATCTCACACGTAGAGCTCAACCTCGCCTCCCTGATGAGCTCGCCCATAGAGCTTAGCTTCTCTTGTTTATTAGGCTCGCTCACAAACCTAATTGCCTCCCTGATGAGCTCGCCTGTAGAGCTAAGTTTCTCCTGTTTATTGAGCTCGCCTGCAGAGCCTAATCGCCTCCCTGATGAGCTTGCCCATAGAGTTCAGCTTCTCCTGTTTATTGAGCTCACTCGTAGAGCTCAACTTCTCCTCCTTATTAAGCTCTCCTATAGAGCTCAACCCCGCCTATTTGTTGAGCTCGCCCGTAGAGCTCGACTTTGCCTGTTTATTAAGCTCACCCACAGAGCTCGATCTCCCCTGTTCATTGACCTCGCCCGTATAGCTCGACCACTCCCAATTGTTGAGTTCGTCCATAGAATTCAACCTCTCCTTATACTATTGAGCTAGCATGCAAAGCTCGATCCCGCTTGTTTATTGAACTCGCCCGCAGAGCTCAAGCATCCATTGTTAGCTTGACTCGCCCGCATGAATCAAGCTTGTCTGAGCTCGCTAGTACGAGTTCAGCTTCGCCCGAATGCTTCGCTCACCCACATGAGTCAAGCACGCCTGCAGGGAGTTTGCCCGCACGAACTCCACTTGCTAACGAACACCAGTTTACATGTTGGAGGGGCCCGCCACCCGACCTCACATGTTCGCCAAGCTCGCCTTTAAGCTCGCATGAGCATTCAGACAACTCTTGAGCTTGCTCGTAGCTTTGCTAGTCTCACATGAGCAATGCAAGTGGGCTGCTTGCTTGTGGGAGTGGGCCAACCCACTTCCCACGTCCTGGGTGATGATGAGGCATGGTTCTCACCTCCCTTATAGTGGTCACATCCCACAAATTAAGAGATGGTTCTCACCTCACCTACTAGTGGTCAAATCCCACAAATTAAGGGATGGCTCCTGCTATCCCTTGCCTATTTAAATCCACCTTCACCCACGTGAAAAGGGCCGACTGCTTAGAAGTTGGACAGAGGCTGGAGATTTTGATGCTCAAGGCTCTTCAAACAGAGACATTCATTTGGCTCACTTGCTTGGTAGAACATTTCTAGCTCCTTGCTTGGATTGTTGAAGTAGACTCGATCTGAACTCTCAGATTTGAGGCTCGTCAGCTCTTTGCAAACTCTTGTATCGTAGGTCTCTCTAAGCTCGCAGCTTTTCAAGCTTGGGTACAGTCAAACTCAATCACTTCGGAGCCTCTACTGTATACTGAAGCTCCAACCGCAACTTCGGTCGGATCGTCCAAGGGAAGCAAACTCGGCGTGAGCATCGAGGAAGGCGTCCTACCGCTGCCAACAAACCTACATTAAACAAGGAGGGGCATTCCCTCCTCCTATGTTATAAAACATTAATTGTAGTTTGTAATAAGTTATTCTTATAAACATAAACAGACCCTCTCATCGGGAAGTCAATCTTTTACACACCGACATTTGCGCCTTAGCACGGTCCTTTTCTTGGAGAGCCTCACTTACCTCATTGGCCCTTCTACGACTCTCTTCCAACTCTCGCCTAAGCTTCTCGACCTCGGTAGCCCGCTCCGGGTCATCCCTGCAACTATCCCTTAAGGAGTCAACTTCCCCTAAGAGCTTGAGAGAGGAAGTCCGGAGCTACTCCGTCCAACAAAATATCTCCTGCTTTATCAGAGCACCACGGATCAAATAGCTCTGAAGGCTCATATGAAGACCAGTGTTGGAATCCCCTTCATACTCATCATCCTACGGGAGATAAAATTTCTCCATAGCCTTCGCCTGAGCCACGTGAGAGCTGAGGACTGTCCCCTAGCATCAAGACGACGAGCGGCCTTGAAGCGATGCTCGGGATTGGGTTCTTGTAAATACCAACGACCAACCCCTGGAGTACCAATTAGATACTCAAGCATATTCTCCCGTTCTCCTTCTTCGAGCTCGTCAGTACGATGAATGAAAGGATACTTTAGCCCTGAGGAAGGCTTAGGTTCCTCCTCAGCCGACTCTTTTTCGTGATGAGACGACTCGCCATGACTAGTAGACGGCCCCGCTTCACCATCACGAGCCCTAGTATTGGAGAAGCCTCAACTGCCTCGACAGGAAAAGACTCATCTAGAGGGATTACTCTTGTATCCACCCTATTAGTTATCATAGGCACCCCTTGTTTCTCTTCTCCCCTCGACCGCCACCTCGATCTATGAGTAAGAGAAGGGGTGGACTCCTCCTCGGCCTCTATCGGAGGAATGTCCTAACGAGGACACTTCACGGGCCTGGAAGAAGACTCCTCCAAGGGAGCAGCCAAAGGAACAGTAGGTGTTGGCGCCAACCCTTTCCCACCTGTGATAAAGGACCAAAGCTTTCTCAATGGCCTCAGCGGTAGCAGGCACGACCAACACTCCAGTAACTCATAAGACTGACTTGTTGAGCAGATGGTCCCATTAATGAGAACCCGTGTATGACTTGATCATGTCAAGTGCCTCCCTCTCGTCCGCGGACAGCGCGCCCCCTATGAGCGCCTCTTTCCTTATCTCGGGCTAGTTTGAGTAGCCTAATTCCAAGTCATCTACTACGATCCAAATAAACTTCTCCCTCCAATCCTTGTGTGAATCAGGAAGACCTATAAGAAGCTTGAACTTCCCCGCCGTCTGAAAGTGGAAATGAGGCTCGTTTTGGTTCACCTTCACCACCATCATCGGTCTAAGACCCGTAAGGATGGCCATATTCCTAGCCAATGGTAGATTATGACGAACCCAACCAAGACTACAATGGCGTTTAGTTTCATCTCCGATTGTGATACCCCCAGCTTTGTGAACACCTCCTTGACGAAGGGGTGCAGAGGCAATCGGAGGCCGAACTCTAAATGCCTCAAGTAGAGTAGGTTTCTCTTCGGCTTATGGTCAAAGATGGCCTCCGACCTCGTCGGAGCCAACAAGACATACTCCTCAGGGATATCGAACTTCTTATAAATCATGCTCATCTGGGTTGAAGTCACTTTGGAGTGTGTCCCCGCCAAAAAACACGCTGATCCATAGGCTCATACGCCATTGGAGGTCACAGGAATAATCAATTGGAAGAGATGGATGCAGAAAGTCTTTTGGATTCTCAAAAGGGGAATTCAAAAGGGCAGTAACCACCACCCTTGTAGCCCCATCCCTATGTATAGGAGAATGGCTTCTCAACTCTCAGAGTTTGATTAGTTGGATCAAGCGCCATCCAATGGCTAAGATTGATTCTCAGACTTCGAAGCATCCTTTCTGAGATGGAGATGCAGCCCACTCACCTCAAACAGGCCATAATCTGCCAAGAAAAATAGAGTCATGGCACTAAAAAGAATGTATCGTGACATCAGCCACGTCCCTACTAAAGAAACTTTTCAGTTCTCATTTAAAGCACACACGTCCGTCCACGGGGGGCTTTTTTTCTTTTTTTCAGGGGTCTCTACATCTGCAAAATACATTGCACACAAGAACTCACGCAGTTCTTCACTCTCCCCACTCAAGCTCACCAACTGACTTAATCGTTAGAGGAACCACGAGGGAACCGGTCCCCGCCCTCTCACAAAATTCTTCTTGTGCAGATTTTTTTAGTTTCCTAATTTAAAAACTAGACACAAAGTCGGAGAAGGAAGCGTCTCCATCATCAATCTCCTCTACCTCATCCCAGTGAGGGCATAAGTGGAAACGATCCTATCTTGGATCCAACTGACTGTGTGATCATAGTCATCAACAGCTATAATAATTAATTGTCAAATACTAAATACATTAAATAGGATCATAGATGATCCTTAATAAAAGTTAGATGGGACCAATTATGAAAAAATAACTTAAAAGTGGATCCAAGTGTTTGATTATAATAAAAAAAACTCCTTAAATGTGGCTTATATAAAAATTAAAAATTTAGAGGTGGTTAGAATAATCTTATTTTAAAGATGGTTTCTATAGGAAAAAACCTGACATATTGACCCTTGTCTATGCATATTTAAGAGATTGAAAGAGTAATGCTTTGGAAAAAAAAGAACCGCCAATTTTTATCTAATGTCCGAAAAACCTTAGTTTTATTTTCTCCCAGAGGATACTTAAGATAAATTTTTACAAAGTTCAAAAGTAAGAAATATTCTTGGGGATTTGATCAAATAAAGGTATACTTTCTCCAGGAAGATTGGATTAAAAATGTAAGATACTTGGATATGTTCACATTGTGAAAGAAACAAATTTGGACATATAGAGCCAGATCAGAGGAATCAACTAATTCAAAATGATGGAGTTGAAAAAGTGATTTCATTTAGGGGTTTTTACTAGTAGACCCAAAATTTGACCCCCGCTCATCAAAAAACCATTAACTTTCATTTAAACCTATCAACACAGAATACCTATACCCATTTACCCTTAAACTCATTTTCCATTAACCAGCATATCTTTATTGTATCATCAAAAATAGCAAAACTACCCTTAACTTATTATGTTCCCTAACTCTTTCGATTCTCCTAATTTTCAAAGATATTTGGCCCAAAATTGGGTTGTCATCTTCCTCCACCACAAATTAGTCAAAGCCCTCTGCTTGACATAGAGTTGTTGTTGTGGTCAGCACACCAACTACTTGAAGCCCTAATCTAAAGGCTGTTTTGGAGTCATTGTCGCCAGCAACCCTCAAAGAGGTAGTTCGAAATCCACTTTTGGTGGTCATGTTGGTCTTTTTGTTTTGATGATATTTTAACAAACAATTAGTTGGAGGATGGATGGAATCGAGCTTTCACGATCATATCCAATGGAGGTTGGCAGAATAGTAGAGTGAAGCAATGCACAATTCAAGTCAAAGATTCAAGTTCAAGTTTCATCCATATTTACCAAGATGAGCTATATTGAAGATCACTCTTGGGTATAATGTTTATACTCTGTGTGTTAATGCTTAAAGCTAAAATATTATACACATACACGTTTTCGATTTATTGCCTTCAAGTTAAATCATTTTTTATTTACAAAATAATGTGTTTATGGATTAACAACTTGTTTACACTATTTTATATCTTTTCTCAAGTCTATTAATCTATTGGAAAGTATTTCAAAACTTGTTTGTAATAAATTTTATCAAAATCAAGTTTTGACGATTTTGTATTCTTGAATAGTTTATAAAATAAACTATATTTCATAAATGGGAAATGAAATTTCAAAAATTCTTTTTGTAACATGTTCTATTACATGTTTATAATCATTTCCCAACATTTTATCATTTTTTTAGTTGATTTATTATACTGAATTGATTTTACAAAATTACATGTTTTAGCAGTTTTTAGAATCTATAATATCTGTGTTCAAACATTATTTCTCATAAATGAGAAGTGATATTTTATAAATTATTTCTCTAACATATTCATATACATGTTTTGAACATTCTTTCAAAATTTCATGATTTTTAGAGTTGATTTACTATTTTTAATTGATTTTATAAATTCATATATGCAAAAATTCTAGAATCTGCCAAAACTGTTCAACGGTCGACTTCATCAGTCGACTGATGACAGCATCAGTCGGCTGATGACATATTTTTAGTTTATAATGGATAGTTTTTCATATTTGTCATTTTATGGTGTTTTTGGCATTTTTCTTGTGTTTTTCTTGGCTTTGGTGTTTCCTATATATACTCCATCATCCCTCAACACTTACAATCCATCCAAGAGAGTTTCTAAATAAGTTTAAGAAAGTTTCTAAAAGAGTTTAAGAGTTTCAAAGTTTGTTTACAAGTTTGTTTGTGAATAAATTTTTAAAAGAGCTTGAGGAGATCATTTTTGTTTGGGCATTCAACTCATCTCTCTCTCTCTCTTGTCATCTTTAGAGAAGTGTTTCTAAACTCAATCTAGTTTTATATTTATATATAATTATCTGATTATCATTTTTAAGCTAGATTTATATTGAGTTTAGATTTGTTTTGATTATACTCTTTGTTCACACACAACCTATTGACCTTATTATATTTGCATACATAGTATAATTTGGGGTTGTGGGTGTGTAGCATTGAGAGTGAGCTTACAGTTAGTTCTCATCTTTGTATTAGAGAACAAAATTTGTATTTGAGCCTTCATTATGTAGATCAATTTGTAATATACTTGTACACCGAGAGGAGTGTGTGGTGAGAGACGAGATCATCCCAAGAGGAGTGGCGTCAGTAGTAAAGCCTAGGGAGAGGTTGTAAATCCGAGCATTTGAGGGGGACACGGG
The DNA here is from genome assembly GCF_001876935.1 of Asparagus officinalis. Lineage (NCBI taxonomy): Eukaryota > Viridiplantae > Streptophyta > Magnoliopsida > Asparagales > Asparagaceae > Asparagus > Asparagus officinalis. Next base: position 77,571,082 of record NC_033796.1, read on the forward strand.
CTAGAAACCAACACTTAGAGACTGTAGAGTGTGATTGTAAGAATGTTGATTGTAAAGTTTTCGGTGAGCTAGAAAACTGAGTGTGATGTGTAAACGTTTTCGGGTGAGCGTCGAAAACTCGGTGTGATAGTGGATTTCTTCCTGGGAGTAGGGAACGGAGACGTAGGACGGAAGGTCCGAACTCCGTGATCATTTTGTGTTATTTGTGTTTGTTTATTTATGCACTATCACTCTTGTTTGTTTATTGTTTATTTCACCCTTGTGTTAGTTTATATATCATTGCATATATTTCACCATATATCTCATTGGATATTACTCTTTGTTTATATTGCTCATTCTTGCACATAACTCTTGTATATCTATCTTACAAGAATAATTTGTTAATTAATTTTTATTTGGTATTAAATCGGATTAGATTAGCATAAGACCCTTTTCACCCCCTCCTCCCCTCTCTCTAGGGTTCTTTTCTAGTGGCATTAGGGTCTAATAGGTCATTTCTCTCAAATCCTCATAGCTTTATCCCAAAATACTAGACGGATTACCCCAAATCTCTTTCAGTTCAATGATGGCTTCGAATAAAGTGAAGGGTTCGGCATCTAGGAGTTCTTCAAGAGTAGCAAAATTTTCCTCCTCCAAATGCAAAAAAACTTCTTCTTCGAAGTAAATATTTAAGAATTTTGTATTTTATTTAACTTGTTTTATATATAGTTTTAGCAAAAATACATAGAAACCAGACACTAAAGAAAGCAAATCAGTAGTAGATGATCATGGAAATTTCTTTAAGTGATTTTAAATGTTATATTATATTTACTTGTTCATGTATTTGAATTATGATTCTCTTGTAGGGGTATGATTACAGAATTAAGAATTTCTTCCAATCTCTGCTATTTTCGAGATTTAATTGATAAGCGTATTGTATTGGATGAAAGATATATGAAAGACCTTAGGAAAACCCCTTTTCACAACTTCCTCCAAATACCCACCTCCTTAAGCAATGAGTAAGTATCAATTGATTGGTAGATTCAGAAATTTAATCCCGATAAATGCTTATTTATGATTGGGAATAAAGATTATGTGTTTGGTATAGAGGGTGTATACTAAATTATCAGTTTGCCAAAGGAGGAAATTTCCAATAAAGATGAGTGGAACAATAACTAATACAATATATACCCAATTTATAAAGAACTATAAGACACCCACGGAGAAGAAGAAAGTCGATGAGGAAACAAAAGGGGTAATTTGGAGGGAGGCGCGATAGAATGACTAAGTTGATTGTAGATATAGCCAAAAAAAAGACCATATAATTTTTGTGGAACTCATTGTGGCCTTTATTATTGGCTTCATATTATGCTTGCGAGCGTGCAAGACATGTCCTTTATGGAAGTTTAGATATGCAGAGCATTTGTCCACTTTGGAGAATTATAATTGGTGTCATACAATGTTCACTATTCTTTGCAAAGAGAAGAAGAAGGTGAAGAAGTCTATTTGTATGAGAGGATTGGGAGAACAACAACATGCTGGGTACGTGGTTGGTATTTCCTCTATATTGTTGGTGAGTGGCATGAAAGTTACATTGTACAATTTTTCTTCTTTACTGTGATTTTTTTTCATACACATACTAATGTATAATTTTTTTAGGTTTGGTTTTATGAATTGGTGAGGGAAACTAGAATGTATTTCAAACATTGAAGGACTACCACCACCCTATTATGTTAAGAATATCGAAGGATTTAGGAGGACTACCATGAACAGATTGTTCAGAATTCCAAAATGTCTTATTACAGTGGGCAAGGGAATACTCCTCTTATTCATAGGTCATTGCGCCAAGTAGACAACATTGTTAGAACATAATACATAACTCACTTATAGAAATATTCTAATATTGTGTTGAAATATTTAAGTAATGTGATTAAAACTACTTCATTATAAATAAAAATAAAAGAATCTATTTTAACAAGAGTTAGTTACACCTTACCTCTTCCTAAAAAAGAACAATTAGCCCAATTCTCTAAACTCGTCCTCAACACTTCATTACAATCTATTTATGATTTTTTTCTATAGCTCATTTCATTTAATATCATAAGCTTGCAACATGAATGCATAAGTGACTTTCTTCATAATTTGCATGCATTCATCCTTTATAAGTGCCGCGAGCCCTCTCTTTGGAAAGGTTATTCTTGAAATTAGCCATCAAATAACGAATGCAGTATGAATGATATGTTCAAGGAAAATAATTCTTAACAGAGTTTTAAAGGCCTTTATCATGGTCAGAGATAATATCCAACTTGTCATCTTGAGTGCATGGATCCTCTGCGTTAAATAGGATGTATCATATGAATTCCAAAAACCACTCCAATTGCTTTTATTCTCTGTCCCACAAATGCACATAGCTAATGGGAACATCCATCTGTCTCCATTAAGAGAAGTTGCAGCAAGAAGAGTACCGCTATACCCATCCAAAAGGTGTGTGCCCTCCAAGAATAAAATATGCTTGCATCCATCCACAGATCCCTTCCAACAAGCATAGTACGAGATGAATAGTCTAGTAAACCTTCCATCCTTATGCTCCAAATAAAAGACTAATTTCGAGTTTGTTTCCATGACTTTCCCCTTGTACCTACTAAGTAGGTCGTACGTGGTGATCCATACCAATACCATTGAACGATCCCCCCCCCCAAACCAAATTCTATGATATGGTATTTCCACACTAAGTTTTCATGAAGCTTCTTTTTAAGATCAATTGTGCGATAGGTGGGTTGATCGTTCGATATTGTTTTTACTTGATTAGATGCCCACTCTGAAATGCATGAGGATGACCCTTCTCCCCTACGCCTTTGCCAAGGCAACTATGTGCACCACTAATTTTTTAACATAGAATCGCTCTCTATATACTCATTGAATACAATATACCCACCATTCACAATTTAGAACCTTGTAACTCACACTCACTTTGTTTGGTTCATTCTTCAATAAACTATAGTCGCAACCTAGTGCAATGGAATAATTTATTAAGCTCTTCCTCAAGTGTTCAATGTTAATAACTTCTTGACCAACACTTCTAATTGCATGATATCATGAGATAGAAATTTGATGACTTAAATTTTTAACTTCTAGCAATGCATCCTGTGAAATAAATGGATTCTGTGATGATAAAGTATATTGTTTTGTTATTGGGATGGTAGGATTTCTTCATAGGATTAGACACTGATTTATAACATATCAAATAAAGTTCTTAACATAGAGAAATTTTTAATGCTTTTAAGTAGTTATTTTACACATTAATTATATTTCCCATTTATTTGACAAATTTTTACCTTATATGTATCGTGCTTGGTTATTGCTCAAATAAAATCAATAATGCATCTTGATGATCTTCTCATTACAACCATGATTTTCTTTTAGCATTGTCAATACATCAATATCACCAATAATATGAACTAATAATTTGGCATGAGGGACTCTATAACTCAGTTGCAATGTGCTTGTACAACAATTGACTCTACTTCGCACTTGATTTACTAAATCATTATATTTTTCCCTTAACATTCAAGGAAATCAAGTGATTATTTTCTCTGAAGTCCGCCAATAGGTAATATAACTCTTCATCCATATTTGTTCGTCAATAAGAAAATAAAGTTAGATTATAAAATACATTAAGATTTGACATTACACAATTTTAAAGTAGTGTATGTAAAGTTGAATGAAGAGAATCGAATCACTTTCTACAAAGAGACAAACATATTGAATTTAATTCTAAATTTGAAAAACGGAATCTCTAGCAAAAATTTTAACCAAAGCCATGAGCTTTCTACGAATAAATTGTGTCTTTTGCTTAAAAACAGTGGTTTTCTAAGAGAAACAGAGTATCTAATCTTAATTCTTCGGAACTCTTAAATCTCACACTTTAGACAAGCATTCTTCAATGTACAAGCAATAATGTCTTCTTCCTCTTTATTTTGGGGACTTCATAGATGTCGGATTCACAATAACTTCTCTACAACCATATTATATGGGAATTGGGTTTAAAGGTAAAATGTGTATGAGTATTTTGGGTTTATAGGTTTAGATATAACGTAATGAATTTTTTTGATAAATGAGGGTCGGGTCAACTTTTGGGTCCATAAGCAAAAATCCCTTTTTATGTAGCATTTGAGTCTTCTACCTTTGCATGTCACATTTTGCTCAAATGATTCAATGAACTCAATTGTTGACCTCTTAATCTATCTTAATAATCAAAATATGTCCTTTACACTTGAATTTATGTTTCATTATTTATACTAAATTACTAATAAAGCAGGCAGAATTTCTTGTCTCTAATTAAAAATATGAATAAATTGAAATAAAATGCATCACTAGTTCCATAGAGAACCTATAGAATTCACCAATTACATATTCCCATTCATTGAACCTCATGAATAATATTTATTATATAATTTATATTAAAAATTATTTTTAATTGTGAGACCAACTGCTATTCACTGATATAATCAAGTATGGAATCTTCGCAATTAAAAAATGGAGAGAATCCTGCCCCTGCTAGTTAAGTAAAACACTGAATTCCACTTCGATATCTCCGTACACGTGCGGTGCACCTGATCGTTAGGTCGTGGGCTTTTAACTCTTCCCAGTTGGAGATAATGAGGAAACGGTCATCCTGTATTTTCAAAAAACAACAAAACAAATCCTAAAAATTCACAGTCCATTTGATTGCCGTTTATATACGTTTGTCCACTTTCGGTCTCAAATTTTCTCCCCCCTCCCAATTTTAGAGAGACGGATAGAGAGAGAGAGAGAGAGAGAAGAGGAGAAAGGGAGGATCTTGGGAGCTCTATTGGATCTTTTCTTGATTCTTTCAGGTCGCAGTTTCTTTCCTTTATCTCTACTTTCATTCCAGTTTCCAGCCAAGCAATATCTATTAGAGTTGAAAAGATCACTTTTTGATTGATGGATTCTTCCTATTGATCCTAAACCTCAATTGGGTCTTAGGGTTTTGAAGTTCTAATAGCAAAATATTTGATTGATTTTGGATTCATGGGCTATTCTCTTTGATGTAAGAAATTGCGTTTTTTTTCAAGTTGAGATTTCAATGGAGACAAGGTTCAATCAGAAGAGAGCGGAATCAGACAGCTGCCCTTTTTTTTCAAGTTGAGATTTCAATGGAGACAAGGTTCAATCAGAAGAGAGCGGAATCAGACAGCTGCCCTTTTCGAAAATTTATTAGAAGGCATATATCAAAGGATGATGCATATAGTTCAAAAGAAAGCTCTTTAGAGGCATCAGTGGCATCTGCAAGTGGAAACAATGGAGATCATTCAATGATTCAGGAAGAATTTGTGAGTGATGAGAGTGCTTTGTTGAGCTTGCATCCATGGATTTTTAAGAAGGAAAGCTATCAAGAAGGAACGAATAATGGTGTTGAGAAAAGTAGAGGCTCTCTTAGGAGCAGGAGGTTTCGAAGATTTTCGGTTAAGCCAGTTACATTTACGGGCAACTACATGAAACCTTTTGCTGAACAAGTTGAAATGGATGAGTATTGTATTGATTCCCCTCCCAATTCACCCACACCAATTTTGAGACCATTTGTTGTAACTGATGAGAGAAAAATAATTAGCAAGTCCAGTTTCGACTATTTCAGCATGCGGCATGAAAATCCATTGTTGAAGGAGGACGATTTACATAAGGAAGCAGATATGATTAATTCGGTTGCAAAGAGAGCTGTGACAGGGGCTCCTCTTTTACCAAACTCGGGAAAGATGAAGAGAAAGAGTAGCGAGTTGCAGGATGGAAGTGTCGAGGCTTCTAATTCAGTGAACCCTTGCAAAATTTTGCAGTTGGAAGGTAACATTGAAACCTCATGTTCGACTTTCATTTATTATGTTTTAATGAATCATCTGACTATTGTTATACTAGTAGCTTATGTTAAAGAAGATAATTTAGTTGGTGATTTAGCATGAGTGGTAAGAAAGGCATTGTGGATTTATAAAATATTATCCATCAGGCAAGTTAATGATATGAAGTTCAGATGTATTGGAATTGCCAAGTACATAGCAATGTTTAGTCTTTACCTCCTGTGACATTTATCTTCTAACGCTATTAGGCGAAGGCTTCAAATCTTTTGTTTATACTTAACACCTATACATTACATTAGGCCTAATGCATGAGGCAATGCATTCGGTATTGAGTCATCATTACAGAGAGAAATTTGTCACCTAACTAGTTAAGAAAGACAACCTCTCTTGGTTTCATTACGCTTCAAATACACTGTCCTTTCTGATGGCATAATAGCTTATGTATGCTTAAAATATACCATCCTCCCATGTCATATTTCTACATTACAGCTGAGAACTTTGCTATCAGTAGTTGATTTTCTGGCACTTTTTATAACCCCTCTATAATTACCTACTTTTTCTTAATGCTTGTATTTATAATGTATAAAGCATTTTGTTAAGCAACTATGCATTGGTTGTTCTGCATGGGGAGGAAAATATCACCGGTTGTTCTGCATGGGGAGGGAAATATCATTGCTTGCATAACTTGAGAAGCCATACAGATAGAAATCTATTTGGCTGTTAACACCAGTTCGTATACTAGAATCCCATTTTCACTTAACACTTTTCCTTGGTATGAACATGGTGATTTTGTTTTTAATTGGTTGTTGGTTCACAATTTCAGCACCAGAAATTGAATTTCTGTTATAAGTGTTGTGATAAACTTTGACAGTTCATGTGGTATTTTGAGATGTACCTTGATAATAGAATTATTATATATACCATTTATTGATTTTTATGTGTCGTCCTTACTGGGACCACACAAATCTTCTCTTTCGTTCCAATTTTATCAGATGTCTCCGGGGAGATTAGAACTATTATAAACCATGAGTTATTAGGGAGTAAAATGATGTAGGGAATGGAAATGGTTCTTATACGTTCAGTTAGTGCTAGAATATCAGTCTAAGACCAAGGCCTACCTTAATTTTCATCATAATTTGAATTAGGTGGTGTTTTATACATACAGTAGTAGAGTGAGTTTTCCTATGTGCGTACAAAAAAAAAAGATTTCTAGACCAGTAACATTAACAATACTCGTAAAATTTTCAGTTGTAAATTTTTTTTATATATTTTGGATCAAAATTAGTTTTGCTAGATATGATATTGGTTGAGGTGGGGCGAAAGTATCAAGTAATAACATTAATTAGCAAATATTTGAATTAGTAGGCATTTAAATTACATGACTAGACCGAATAAAGATGGGATACTACGAATGAAGAATGAAATAACTAAAAAAATTGAAAAAAGGAAGAACAGGGTTGCTTTGACTGTATCACCAGTTGTTACCTTGTTCTATTATTACATATCTGAGTCACTATACAGGAGTTAATGACTATTTTACTTTGGAGAAATTGCGAATACGTACAGTGGTCTTGAAAATAAAACCTCTCTATATTTTGGGTCCTAAGCCCAAGCTGGTTATTGATACATGCACATAAAAAGATCTTGCAACATCATATCCTATAACTTCTGAGTTATTATCCATGAAATCCCTAAAATAATGAGGTTTTATTATCTTCATTATCTACTAATCTGTATTACTGATTCTCACTTGTTACAGTGTTAAGTCTGCATTTTGTGTCTATATACATGAAACATAATGTTTCTCAAGTTAGCTTGCAGTTATCCTTGAAATGTCTAGAGCTAGAGGAGTTCTAGGATCTATTTATTGGTGCAGCCACTTCACACTCTATGACGATACCCATAATTTCTGAATCTTTTTACAGGTAGTCTACTGGTAATACAATTTATTGGCTGCTCTCTCCTTGTGTCCCGTTGTCATATAGAACCTCGATTTTAAATATTCGTTTTCATCCATATCTGAGGGTTGTTTTCTTTCTACAATAATGGTTTAATTTACTTCTAGGCTTCTATCTAACTCTCCTAGTAACTTTCTGCCAGTTTCACAAGAGAGAGTGCTTCCCTTTTGTATTGGAATCAGTATCGGCATGATCTTTGCCCTACTTTTTAAGGGGACAGAAGTGGATAAGTTAAACAAATCATTGAAGCAAACTGAAGATTTAGTTCAAGATTTGCAGGAGGAGTTGGAAATGAAAGATTCACTCTCTTTGAAGGAACTAACTTATGGAATACACGAAAATCGAAAACTTAAACATTGGAACTCCAAAAGCAAAGAACCTATCGAATTATGTCAAGAAGAGAATTTGACACATTCTGCTTCTCAAGATGAATGTGAATGCCCAAACTTGAATAGAACTGAAGAAAATGCTGAATCACTAAGAAAAATCGAGGCAGAGCTTGAAGCTGAACTCGAGAGGTTGGAGGAGAACATGAATGCTTGCAGTCTGGAGCAAAGGATAGCTGACCTCGAGGTATCCCTTTTCGTTAGAATATTTTATTTTTAGTACTAAATGTAAATGGTTGTTCTTATAAAACTGCAAATTTCTTTGCATGTTTTGTTTAAACTTGAACCTTATTTCATTGGAATGAACCTTATTAATGTAGATTAATGTCAGGCCAGTAATAAGGTCATTTCGTGTGAAGGTAAGAGCATAAAATTAAAAAGAAAACGTTTTAGTGGCTCTGCAGCATTTGAAGCTCAATAGTTCTTGTCTCAGAAGATTATTGAGTTCATGATCACATATATACTAGCAGATAATGTTCCTTTTTACAAAGAAACCAATATACTGGTGTCGTTTGAGCAGAAAATAGGAAACATTTTTCATTCCTGTAAGTATTCTGCTGATAATCTTGGCTGTGGCAGGGTTAGGCATGTTTGAGGTATTTCAATCTCCTTTTCAACAACTTAAAATTTAAAAAATTTCATATATTTTTTTAATGTAGAAAGAAATAAGTAATAAAATGAAAGTTCAACTAGAAAATATTGATAGTGGTCAGTCCGAAATTCTATGCTTTATTTCAGTTTTAGTGCTTAATTTAATTTCCAGTGAATGTTTGTGATATTGCTTTTCCAATAACATTTTTATAACAAAATTTTCGTGTATAACACCACTTATGTTGTATTTCTGTGATACTTAAGAAAAAAATATATGGTTGTAGCTTGATTCGGACATCATAGCAGATGTGGTTCATGGGGAACTAAGAGCAGACAATATTACTAGAGAAATTTTAGAGAACCAAGCCAATTCGAGCTGCAACACAAGCTCAGCCTCCACAGCTCAAACCTACAACGCTAACTACTCCGTCTCACCCAAAGAACTCAGTCTCCGTCTTCATCAAATGATCCAGAGCAGGCTCGAGGAAAGGATCATAGAGCTCGAGAAAGAACTCCTAAGAAGCCAGAGACAGCTTCAAGGCATGGAAACTGAGAGGGTAAGCCCCCAAAGAACATTGTCAAACAGTGGTACAGGATTTTCTTCAACCCATAAGAGCCCACGAGCTATGCAATCTAATAGTGCTCTAGTTCATCCATTCTGCTTGAACTTATCGGGAGATGCACTTAATGCCTATGATGAAGCTTACGCAGAGTTCATGCAGATGAGTGAGAAAAAGGAGAGCCCACCATCATCTATAAATAAAGGTGAATGGATTGATGGGTATAATTCGATCTCATCAGGTAGAAGTTTGCCATGGGAGAGCAACTTTTGGAGTCTAGGATCTGAGGAAGAAGATGATGAAAGTGATTGCTTTACTGATGAAGAAGGGAAGATGTTGATCCAGCAACTTGTGGAGAAGACAAAGCAAGGTTCTCCTGCTCTGATAAATGCTCGGAAGATGTTTCTTTTAATGGACGAATAAATCGATAGGCAATAAGTTTTTACTTTAGGGGGTGTTTGGTTACATTTCTATAAATTGTAGGAAATGTTTTCCATCAAAAATTTGATTTTCTTGTATTTCTTAAAAAAATTATAGGAAAAGTTTTGAGAAGTCAAAAAGTACAAATTTTCTTGTTTTTTGTATTTCTTAAAAAAATTATAGGAAAAGTTTTGAGAAGTCAAAAAGTACAAATTTTCTTGTTTTTTGAAGTTTGCTTGTTTGGTTCAAAGTTTTGAGAAGTCAAAAAGTACAAATTTTCTTGTTTTTTGAAGTTTGCTTGTTTGGTTCAAAACAATAAAATGTGCTATACACTTTATAGAAATAGCAACTTTTCTTTTTCTTTTGTTCGGTTACATATGTCAAATTTATAGAAAATTGTTAACTACCATATTTATTATTTTAGTAATGGCTAGTTTAATGTCTAGTTCCTAACAATATAGAGCTAAACAAGCTTGATTGAGCCATGAAACCAAAATAATAGCCAAAACAACCCGACAACAAGCAAAAATATCAATCACATAGCCAACAATAGAGAGCTAAACAAGCTCGAATCAGCATAATAATCACAAAACAGCATCCATCGTTCGACAACAAGCCCAAATGAGCACAAAATATCCAACAATAGAGAGCTAAACTAGCTCGAATCTGCATATTAACTGAAAAAACAGCTTTAGGAGCTCGACTACAAGCCCAAGTACTCACCAAATTCCCAACAATAAAGAGCTAAACAAGCTCGCGACTACAAGCCCAAGTACTCACCAAATTCCCAACAATAAAGAGCTAAACAAGCTCGAATCAGCATAACCACCAAACAACAGCCTTCATAGCTCGACAACAAGCCCAAATACTCACCAAATTCCCAACAAAATAGAGCTAAACAAGCTCGAATCAGCATAACCACTAAAAAACAGCCTTCATATCTCGACAACAAGCCCAAATGAGCACAAAATACCCGAGAATAGAGAGCTAAACAAGCTCGAATCAGCATAGCAACTGAAAAAGCAGCCTCCAAAGCATGACAACAAGCCCAAATGACCATAAAATACCCAAGAATAGAGAGCTAAACAACAAGAATCAGCATAGAAACTGAAAATAGCCTCCATAACTTGACAACAAGCCGAAATACTCACCAAATTCCCAACAATAAAGAGCTAAACAAGCTCGAATCAGCAAACCACCAAAAAAACAGCCTTCGTAGCTCGACAACAAGCACAAATACTCACCAAATTCCCAACAAAATAGAGCTAAACAAGCTCGAATCAGCATAGAAACTGAAAAAACAGCCTTCGTAGATCGACAACAATCCCAAATGACCACAAAATACCCAAGAATAGAGAACTGAACAAGGTCGAAACAGCAAACAAACTGAAAAAACAGCCTTCATAGCTCGACAACAAGCCCAAATGACCACAAAATACCCAAGAATAGAGAGCACAACAAGCTCGAATCAGCATAGAAACTGAAAAAACAGACTTCGCAGCTCGACAACAAGCTCAAATACTCACCAAATACCCAACAATAGAGAGCTAAACAAGCTCGAATCAGCATAACCACCAAAAAAACAGTCTTCATATCTCGACAACAATCCCAAATGACCATAAAATACCCAATAATAGAGAGCTAAACAAGCTCGAACCAGAAATGAAACTGAAAAACAACATAATAACTGATAAACAGCCCAACAGCTCAACAAGGAGCACAATAAGCCACCGAAAACCCAAAAACAGAGAGCTAAACAAGCTCGTAACAGAATCTGTAACCCAAAGTCAGCCCCAACAGAGCTAAACAAGCTGATGGCCTCACCAAAGAATCTGCAATCCATTAACTCAGAGAATAGTAACCAAAAAACATGAAAGTGCTCAACAACAAAGAAAACTCATTAGGGCTCAGGATAAAATATATTTATCATAAAAGATTACCTCGCCTATCAATTTATGGTGAAAAGTAGGCTGCTATTTTGAGGGATTGCCTCACCCAAGAATTGAGATATCAATAGGGATGCATTTCACACAAAATTACCTCGCCTAAACAATACACAATAAATATAGGCTGCATTCTCAGTTTATTATTATCATCATTGCCCATCCAAAAAAAAGGAATGAAGAGAGGTCATACCATGCTTGATTACCAAAATATGCCATCCATCATTACCAATCAAACCGAGCATTTTATAACCATTAGCTGCTACTAAGCCCAAATGACCACAAAATACCCAACAATAGAGAGCTAAACAAGCTCGAATCAGCATAGAAACTGAAAAAACAGCCTTCATAGCTCGACAATAAGCCCAAATAACCACAAAATACCCAAGAATAGAGAGCTAAACAAAACATTGAAGTAAACTAAAGAATGGCTGTAAACAGTAGTCAAACTCTTACCTTGAATGTGTACTGAGTTTATCATTTTGAGAATGAAAGGTGGCAATAATAAGGAACAGCGAAGTGCAAACTTAAAGAACTGTAAAGTAAACTAAACATTGCCCATGCAATTTGATCCCTAAGGTCCTTCCATTCATTTCTTGCATCACGCTCCTCTCTTTGTGTCCTAGCTTGAGTGAAGTCAACTACATTTGTATCATCTTCGTTTGTCATGTCATCATTCTCCTCATCAATTAGTACATTCTCATTCAAGATGTCATCTTGTGGATCTTCAATTGCAATGAAATTATGTAATATAGTACATGCTAAGACGATGTCCACTTGTGTGGGGAATGGATAATTAGGCTTCGCCGAAAGAATTTTGAACCGATTCTTCAATGTGCCAAAGGTTGATTCAATTTTGGACCGTAAAGAAAAGTGTCTTAAATTGAACAACTCCCTACTATTTCTGGGTGTCCTACCAATTTGTTCCTTTAAGTGATAACGTACACCACGGTACGGAGAGATGAAGCCGGGCATGGTAGTGTATCCAGCATCACAAAGATAATATTTTCCTACATTACAAAAAGAAAATTTGTGATCAATTAGACCCTATTATTTAGCTGACTATTTATTAAAGGAGGTGGAAGAATACCATCATATACTCTCAATTCGTAAGGTTGTGGTCTAGACAATGCGTCTTGCAAAATCCTAAAGTCATTCGCCGCACCTTCCCACCCAGCTAGGACATATGAGAAAAGTTTATTTGGAGTGCACGCAGCTAAAACATTTTACGTTACACCTTTACGCCCTCTAAACCGTGCAACTAGATTAGAGGGTAACATTGCGTCAATATGTGTTCCATCTATCATACCAATGCAATCCTATCAAAACTCGACAATAAATGAAATTATTAGTACCTCATATCATTGAATTATGCAAATCACAAACTCAAACAATTTATTTCTCTCTTACCTTGAAGTACGGAAAATAGTTTGGATTGTTGGCAATCTCCGGTGGAATCTCATTAGGAGCTTGCTTCATGTATCGATCGCGAAGACCATTCATAGCCTGTAGGATCTTATTAAAGTACCTACTAACCGTTTCACCCGATCTTATGAATTCAGTCCTTATTACTCTGTTTTTGGTTTTATGACCTACTATGCAAAGAAACATAGCGAGTTGTTCTTCAACTTGAAGGTGTTTTATGTCATTTAGAAAACCATGATTGCGCATTACATCCGCAAGTTTGAAAAAAGCTTTAGGCCTCATTCTAATATAAGACCTACAACTATCACTATATCCTTCAAAGACGCGCTTGAAGTGAGCATTTCTACAATAAATTCTCCTCATCTTATCCTCTCTTGGGGCATAACAAATGGATTTGCGCCTAGCACGAATTCTCAATAAACAAGCTATTATTGTAACCACGGTAGATATAGTGGTATTAGCACACATCCTCTTTATTTGTTCTTCATCTACACCATCCATCTACATTCGTTACAAAGCAAAAATAGTTTAAGATGTTTATGCAACAATAAACAACGAAAGAAAAATTGCGCAACTAACTTATCAACAAATCTCTTTTATACACCCAACATTTTGAACTATAATCATGATTGACATGATACAAACGTCGTACATTGAAAAATTGAAAAATAGCAATTTTTTTTGTTTGAGATGTGAACATGGTAAAGAGGGGAAACCCTCAAAAGATATCTTCAATCTTACAATCTTAAAGCAAGTTTACATGCGTGCCACTGCAGTTCTTTTCATCACATTTGTTGTTTATTCATTTATCCCAACTATTGCTTCTTATTTACATACCTATAAAACCCCATACTCTGTGAAATTACAAGCCCCTGTCAAATTCACAACTAAAGTGCTATTGCTTAAGTGCTATATCAAGGCCCGATCTTGTCATCAAACAAGATAAAGATTGCAAAAATGTAATAGAGGGTAATTTCTATCAAAGAAAAACCTACTGAATGTAAAAAAAACTTAAAGGTTTAGATTTAATTTTTATCATGCAAAGCTTTTAACTAGTTGTTGCAAACGCAGATGACAAAATACATAACAGATGACAAAGCACTATCTGCTTTGGTACTCAGCTCAAATAACAAAGAAAATAACAAATTATCTGTTTTCAACTGATAAATATGTTCCCCAAAATCAAATTCATCAACGTCCCAACAATTATTGAGTATTGAGTCATGATTCTAAAAGCCTTGAGATCAGTAATTACGAAAATAAAATGAACAGAAACCCTAACGATAATTTTTGTCAACAGACCAACTACAAATAGATCAAAACAAAAAAAATTTGAGCCAAAAGAAGAGATTTTTACCGTGGGAACCTTGAGATCAGAAACCCTAGCGCAAGATTTGGGAACGAGAATGAACCCTAGCGCAAGATCTGGGAACCAAAAACCCTAGATCTGAGGCGATCGAAGAGGGGGAATCGAGATGTAATTGGAAATGGCGCGAAGGACCAGCAGCTCGCTGGATTTGGGACGGGAACCAGGGCGAGATTTTCCGTCGACGCAGCAGCTCGAGAAATGTCCAGCGAGTGGGGAAATGGGTACGGGAAGCGAATATATGAATTTAATAAAGGAAGTGTCAGATTTCATGGCAATTTCCTCTCATTTTGAGAGGAAATACATTTCTACAAAATTGGGGTGTTTTTGACAGTTTTAAGAAAACATTTCTGTAAAATTTTTGGGAGCCAAACACACTTTATAGAAATACACAGAAAATTTTTATTTATGAAATTGCCACTGTCAGAGTTTTTGAGAAATGTTTTCTATAAAAACAGCCAACCAAACACCCCCTTATCTTAAAAGATCTTGTGGAAAAGACAAAGCAAGGTTATGCTGCTCTGATAAATGTTCAGAAGATGTTTCTTCTAATGGACGAATAAATCAATAGGCGATAAGGTTTTACATATCCTAGTTTAGGAGAGAGTTCTAATGTGTGAGTTCATTATTATCACTACAGAGAAGCATCTTTGACTGCATTTCTCACACGGTGGCTTTAATATCATGTTACAATTGAAATATAATTCTTTAAGGTTATGTGGAATTTAGTTCTGTAAGATCTTTACTAAGAATGTATACAAAAACAAATAAAAAAGCATGGTGATTGTATTATTGAATTTATTTTATTTATCTATTTTCCATCCATGGGAGGAATGTACCGCTGCTATTCCGCGACTGCATCTGTTATTGAGGGTAAAGGTGTTTGCGCCTGATAGGGCATGTTCAGCGTGGCTAGCGTGGTAAATGCTATAGTTTTGGGTATGATGGTGATGGGCCTGCCGCTGTGACAAAATTTTGGCTTATGAAATAACAGTGTTACGAATACTGTTAAAAGGTATTGGTTGATATCTTTGGTCGTGGGGAAAGAATCCCTATCAAACTTGCTTCAATAGCAATCACTATAGTTGTACCCTGGAAATTACCAAAACCAATAAGAGTAGCCACATGATAAATAACTGACTGACTCATCTGTAGTTGATCCAGATCCGAGGCAAAAGGCAGTCCCGACCTAGATCTTGCTTGATGTCTGACTCCGACTCAAAAGACGTTCTCCTCTCGGACCAAACACAAGGCGTCTTGAATAGTGGAACGGCCTAACAAGCGTCATCAAAAGTCATTTTGCACAGTCTACGCCTGCACTTCGCTGTCCAGTCGTCATCAAGCAATTAATGTCACATCAATCATTATGACATTTCGAGCCAAAGTTCCTCAAACGAGCTATTACTCCAACAATCCTATCACCGTGCAAAGGCAACTTGGCCAATCAGTAGCTGCCACCTATAAAGTAAGGTATGTACTAATGCTGCACACATCCGGTTGCAATTACTATTGCTCCTGTGAGCCCTCTATAAATAATGATGATTTCCACCAAACCAAGGTATGCAATTTTACACATAAAACTCAACAGGAATATACTCTATTTTTCTTTTTAAATTAACTAGAAATAGTTACTGACTTGAGCGTCACTGACTTGAGCGTCGGAGGGCACGCTAGAGGAAACAACATACGATGCCTCTAACCTCTGTTATCTGTGTAGCGATGACCATCGCAAAATAGGAGATCAACCATCAAAGGTGATTAAATGACCCAAAAATTTAGTTTAACCCTCCTAAATCACGTATCAACTTTGCGACTTAAACAGTTTGATGTCCACCGTAGTTCCTCTTCTTCTCCTTTTGAAGGAATGATTAATCTCTGATTTTCGGACCTCGGATCTAGAAACTGCCACCATCGCTCAGTGCTATGAAAGCAAAATAGTTCTGCCAAAAACTAAATGGAGAACAAAGCTAACTAAATACTAGGGTTGTCATAAAATGTAAAATATTTCGGAGAATGCCTCCACAAAATGTAATTAAACTATAAAAACCTTTCTGTAAGTAAGAAATACTTGCATGGTGTACTACCCTGCATGCAGCGATCTTCATTGAATCAGCAAATAAGCCCAAAGCCCTTGGTATCCTTCTCACGAGTAAAACCAAGGCATGAGCTCTCGCTGCTCGAACTTCATTAACTCAGCAAAGAAGATCAAGATTTTGGTTTCGTTCTCATGAGTAAAATCAAGACACGAAGCTCTTACCGCACTTCATCGACTAGGCAAAGAAGACCAAAGACCTTGGTATCACTGTCACGAGTAAAACCAAGGCATGGAGCTCTTGCCACTCGATCTTTACTGACTTGACAATGAAGACCAAAGACCTTGGTATCTTTTCAGATTAAAATTGAGACACAATAGAAGATGTGGCTGTTAAGCCCTAGCTAGTAGCCTCCAACAAATCTTAGGTGTACGGTACTAAGAAACCACACGGTCTTCACTGATGTACCCAGAAGACAATAAAATTCATGACTCGGTCCTCACCGACTCGCTCAAAATGTCCCAAAAATCAAAAGCATATATGAGAAATTACTCAAACCAAGTGTGAAAAAATGAGTCATCAAAACAAAGTCTTCTCATTCATTCAAAAAAATGTGTATTATAGGACTTTCTTACAAAAGACTTGATACAAAATTACATCCTCCTCAAGGAGCAGCATTTGGAGCATGAACCGAAAGCAAATCTGAGCTGGGTACATCTAATGGAGGGGGGTCAGGATTCATAGATGAAGAAGATAGGTCAACGTCATCATTAAGGCCTTCGCCAGGGCATGCGCCAATAGCCTCCTTCTCACCACCTCCATCGACAACTTCCTCTTCCTCCCACACTATCCCCAACCCAACTTGAACCTCAAGCATCCTGAGGACATCAAGGCTACTGGCCACTCAGGAGGGATATTTGAAGTGGTCTTCTTTCAGCAAAAGCTCAAGAGGAAGGTGGCCCTTCAGATAATCAGACCATGTCTTACAGGTGATGACCACTTTGATCTTACCTAGGTAACTATTGTAATATCTCTCAATTATCGTGGTCTCAAAGGCTTTCAATTCTAGATGGGCTATCCGGGTCTAAAGCTCTTGAACTTGGGCATGGAGAGAGTTACACTACAGCTCGACCTCGGTAGTCATGCGAGCAACTTCGTGACAATGGGTCCCATGGAGGGCCACCTCCTCATCAAATTTGACGTGTAGCTCTTCCACCTTGGTCCAAGCAAAATGAGCCCTTTAAAGGCATCCTTCTTCTCCTTCTCAGCCTAGACTTCCAACTCGAGCTATGCAGCCTCCCCTTGACAAGTCTCGTATCTTGATGAGCATGGTCGAGAACCTCCTTGGGCTCGTCACCACCTCCTAAGCCTATTTTAGTTGAGCCTCGCGACGTCGAGCACCAGCTATGGCTGCCTTCAGCTCCTCGTCTTTGTGGGCTAGCTCTCGCTCCTTCATAGCATGGTCCCGCTTGAACTCATCGAGCTCACTACATTTAGTAGTTGATGCCAGTTCGACAGCCTCATGAGCTTTCCTCTGAGGTTCTAACTCGACTCAGAGCTTGAAGAAGAGCTCCTGATAAATTTCAAGCCATCAAAATGGCTCAAACTCCAAGAGAGCCCCTCAGGTGAAATAGCTCCAGAGAGCGTAATGAAGACCGGCATCAGGGATCTCGATCAACAGAGTCTCATTAGCCAAAGGAAGGTACTGTTCCACTGCCTTGTCCTAGTCGACTTGAGAGTCTAGGACTAACCCTTAGCATCCATTCGGTTCTCCAGGATGAAAGGACACTCTTCTGGCTCCACCTCATAATGAGGATAGAATTTGGGCCATCAAGACAGCACGCATCGCCTCCCAAGTGTGGGGGTGCAGGTCATTGATACGATGTGGTAAGGTCCACTCGTACCGAACCTCATGCACAGTGGCCGAGAGACCCCCAGACTCGGAGCGATCCGCTCATAAGCCTCTGCAACCAGATCCTCGATAGTAGGGGCCTTAGCGGGTCTTCTGGGTGACCCAAGCCCCTCTTACAGTTCAGTTGGTGCTTCCTCCTATCTGGTGGCACCTCTTTAGCTGCGATCGTGGATGGAGCCTCACTACCCGTCGCTCCATAATAGGAACGTCACCATCCCCAGCTTCCTCCTCAGGGACTGGATGACGAGAGTAGGGGAGGAAGTGAACCAAATAGTTGATAGACAGTTCAAATATTATTCATCCAAATATTTGGTCATATACGATTAAGTAGTTCATTTAATAGTAAACAAATTTTTTTTAGTATTCAGTTCGTAAACGAATAGAATTAACCAAAGGTATATTCAATTCAGTTAATTATTAATTATTCGATTATATTTTATATTTTAGCCCTATAAATCTAACTTATTACAAATATTATTCATCCAAAATTTTGTTATAAATCATACCCCCATATAAATAGAGCTTAGGGTTTTATTTCATAAGAAACTATATCTTTCTTGCATTATTATATAAATTGATCTAATTCAAAAATGATTCCCACTTAATAAATTAGAAGGATAATTAGATTAAAAGTTACCAATAAGGTCTATTTTTATATAAAATAATATTATACAAAATATTGTATTTTTGTCAATTTATTTTTCTTTTTTTTTTTGAATAAAGTTGTAAACTAAGAGTATTGAATTTTGTTCCACACTAGATAAGTAAAAAAATAACAACTTTACATGATAAAATGTTGCTATGTAGATAAATAGACTACAAAGTTAAAAAAAATAACAAATTTACATGCTAAAATGGTTGCCAAGGAGAGGTTCGAACCCAAGACCACTAACATGACAACGTGAGCTATTTGAACATTTGTGAATGGGTTTTGCTATATGGACCCAAAATATGGGACCAACAGGAGGACATGTGAGGTGTCCCCATCTTATTGTATAATGAGTTGACCATCATTAATGATGACCAGCTCATTATGCAATAGGAGGGGGACACCTCACATGTCCTCCATGTTGGTCCCATATTTGGGGTCCTTAGGGAATTTTTCTTTGCGAATAGTTTCAAATTTGTATATATTAACCTGATCGAATTCAAACATTAATTTAACATTCCACACAAATTCGAATTTGGCACAAGTGACCTAATTTGAATTTGAATATCATAGTGGTTGATTTGATTCGGTCATGTACCACCCCTAGAGGAGAAGCACCCTCCACCTTGATAAACTCAAGTGGAGTGTGGGGAGAGTTTGGGACCGCAACCCCCTTAAGTGAACTTGAGTGCATCCTCGATCTGCCATGGTGCATCCTCAACTGCCCCGTCTCCAAGAGCATAGAGCTCTCGCGCGGTGGTGCCTCTTGGACTCTATCTTCTTCTTCCTCTTGGACCCCTCAGCCTGGGCAACAGATCTGTTCAAACCAAGTTTAGTAGCTATATCTGTTGCAGACTATTGCCATAAGAATTGGAGATCCTCTGCATGCAAATCACCACAATGTCACTTTCGAGGCACATGAGGAGAGCCAGGATGAGAGTGCTCCGCTAGTTGATTATCAACCGACAGAATTACTACACGAGCAAGGTTAGCCTCAAAAGCAGGAACGGAAGATATGTCGGTAGCATGAAGGATGGCATTGTTGAAAAAGTTCTCCTAGCACCGTAACTCATTGTAGGCCTGGATCCTCTTAAAGCACCACAACCCCTTTGCCAAAAGTGACTCTAACATTGGACGTCCTCCTTGATCTCTGGCAAGGTAGGACAAGCCAAGATCGGATTAGCACCCATGACAATGAAAAACATTTCCTGCCATCCTTTATTCATCTCAGGGATATTGGATACCAGCCGACAGTCACCAACCATCTGCATATAGAAGTGGCCCTCCCTCTTGCTAGCCTTAATACACACCAAGCAGCCTAGCATGCCCAACGTCATTCTTATATCTACGTGGTGGCAAATGACGAGGAAGGCTTTCGGGAAAGCGATGGAGTTTGGTGTCAACTGAGTCGACTAGACCCCAAAGACTGAAAAACCTTCTAAAGGAACGGGTGCTACAGCAAGCAAAGACCATAGTCAAGGTGATTCCAGTACAGATGTGCCAAACCGCCTCCGTGATGATAGACATATTGATCTCTCAACGGAGCCGAAAGTGTGTAAGCACTAGGGATGTCATCAATTCTATTCTAGTTGTGAACCATAGCAAGTTGAGCACTAGAAACTATCAATATAGGAGAAGAGGTGATTGAAGTACAGTGAAAATTTTAATGAAAATGTGCGCTCACAATGCGGAATGAAAACTCTAGGTTTTCTAGCGTTTTTGACAAAGTAAGGAGGAGAAGAATAAAAAAGCAAAATATGTAATCTAAGGGGGACGACACGTAGTAAGAAAATGATGGATGGGATGAAAAACTTTTAGACCCTAGAGGGGGGTGATTAGGGTCTTATGCTAATCTAATCCCAATTAAAAGCTAATTAAAATTATGTTGATCAATTTGTTCTTGCAAGAAGAAATATGATATGAATATGAACAATAATGATGAATAAAATATACGCTAAGCAAAACACAAACACACGATATGTTTACGAGGTTAAAATATACGCTAAGCAAAACACAAACACACGATATGTTTACGAGGTTCGGTTACCACGACCTACGTCCCTGCTCCTCACCTCGAGGAGATATCTACTATCACAATCCGGTTTGTAAGCCGGAACTTCTACACACTCGGTTTACAAGATCACCGAAAACTCTCACACTACACAAACACTATGCAATCACACTTTTCACACTAAATGTAGGAACCTAGCCCGTGTCCTCCTCCTCAAGTGCTCGATTACGACCTCTCTCTAGGTTCGTCAATCGACGCCACTCCTATTGGATTCGACCCCGTCTCTCGCCTCATACTTCTCTCGGTGTACAAGTGTATTACACTCGGTTTACAAGATCACCGAAAACTCTCACACTACACAAACACTATGCAATCACACTTTACATACTAAATGTAGGAACCTAGCCCGTGTCCTCCTCCTCAAGTGCTCGATTACGACCTCTCTTTAGGTTCGTCAATCGACGCCATTCCTATTGGATTCGACCCTGTCTCTCGCCTCATACTTCTCTCGGTGTACAAGTGTATTACAAGTGATTCTTACAAATAAAAGTTAAATACAATGAATTGTTCCCTATTGGATTCGACCCCGTCTCTCGCCTCATACTTCTCTCGGTGTACAAGTGTATTACAAGTGATTCTAACAAATAAAAGTTAAATACAATGAATTGTTCTCAAATAACAAGTGAGAACACAATGAAGTTCACACTCACTAAATCACACCCCACAACCCACACTATATGGTATGAAAATATTAAGCTCAATAAGTGTGTGTGATAACAGTGAATGAAACTCAATAAATATAGCTAAACGAAATAAAAATGAAATAACAAGCTATATAAGAGTTTAGAAGACTTCTCAAACAAGAAGAATAGTAGATGATGATCACAATAGGATTTGAAGGCCACTTCTTGTTGTAGAAAAACTTCTCTTGAAAACAGATTGATGAAATCAACTTTCTTGTTGTAGAAAAACTTCTCTTGAAAACAGATTGATGAAATCAACTTTTAAACAGCTCTTAAACACACTTAAGATTTTGTTAAACACAAAACTTGGAAATCAACTTTTAAACAGCTCTTAAACACACTTAAGATTTTGTTAAACACAAAACTTGGATTTCTTGGATAGATAGAAGGAGAGCAGCAATGGGGTATTTATAGAACCCCAATACAACAGCAAAAACATAAGTAAAAGACCAAAAAACCAATTTAAAAACATCTGTAAAAACTAGCCGTTGTAAAAGTTCTGACAGCTCAGCGGTCGACCGGTCTGGTCGACCGCGAAGGTCAAAAACCCAGAGATTATAAAAGAATGAAAAAGTAAAACATAACACAAGTAACGAAAATAATGAATAGAGAATGAACAAAAAACAATGATATAATAAAAGACATAAACATCTAAAAATACTATAAAGTGAATACAAAGATTAACACGCGTATACAATGTTTATAATGATAAAACAACACATACCGAAAACGAAACAAACAACTACAAATACGTAAATATGTCAAAGGGGGAGAAAAATCCACATATGGTTTATATATTTTTTTATTCATATATGGTTTATGTGATTATTCATATATGATTTTCTCATATTTGACTTATATGTGGTTTATCAGTTTATAAAAATGACATCTATTGAACATATATAGGAGCTAAATAATAATTATTCATCCAAAAGGCAACCATAAACACTATATAAACCAAAGAACTCATCATTAGCAACGTATTTTCCACAAATAAAGCATAAGGCAACCATAAACACTATATAAACCAAAGAACTCATCATTAGCAACGTATTTTCCACAAATAAAGCATGAACATTGTTTCCACCATGCATAGTCCAAAGAACTCATCATTAGCAACGTATTTTCCACAAATAAAGCATGAACATTGTTTCCACCATGCATAGATCATAGAAGAGATAAACTAACATAATAAATCACAAATCATCACTTAAGCATCAGAAACTACATAGTTTTCCATAAACATAGTTTGTTCCACAAGAGTGCAAACCATACGTAAAAAGAAAGAAGTCACATAGTTCTACACAAATATAGAGTTATTACACTCAAACAAAAATTAAAAGCATAAGTGTCAAATACTGTTTCATCAAGTCATAGACATAAAATCCCATAAAATCAAAGAAGCAAATTCAAACATCATCGCCATCACCGTCACCATCACCATCACCATCACCATCACCATCACCATCAGAAGAGCCAGAGCCATCAGCAGGGTCCTCCTCAGAATCAGACTCAGAACTGGAAGTGGGATCTGGAATCCCGAGAGACTGACGCTGATATGATAAAATGGTCCTAACATCCCTTTGGATAGTTGAGACTTGTTTCTGAACACTTGAGAACTTAGTCTCAAGACGATCCAGACGGTCACAAATATCAGAAGAAGATGAGGAAGAAGCTCTAGACCGGGAACGAGAGGATGATGACTGGGAAAGATCAGATAAGGAGATCTGCATCCGAGAAAGTGAGACCCTATCAAAGAAGTCCTTCTTAGATTCAATTTTGGGTTCATTGGTGAGATCAACACCGAAATGTTGAAGGATAATGGTGATGAAGGAGCCAAAAGGTAGAAATTTGAAATACTTTGATGCCATGTTTTTGAGAAAAACACTTGCCTAATCTACTTTTATTTTGACAAATATGGCATATACAGCATTGATTTTATCAGAAGCAAAATGATCAAAGCTACCGGTCTTAGGAATCAAATTATGAGCAACGATTCTAGCAATGAGTTTGGCATTTGAATTGAGATAATTGTTGTTTATTGGATAAGAGCAACCAGGCTTAAACATGAGTTGGTTTACAGCTGGATCACCAAGTTCAACGGACATAAGGTCAACATCACCTGTTGGGATTTTTAGGATCCCCGCAAGTTCGTTGGCAGAAAAAGAGATTTGAATATTTTTAACTGATGTACTAATGGTCTGAAGACCATCAGCAAATGATACAGACAGGTTTGCATAAAATAGATAAACCAAGAAGGGATAATAAGGAACTTTTTGTTCCTCATCTAACAATCTAGCCAACCCAACATTGTTAAGAATGGTGGAAGTGTCATACAAAACTAATTGATTGAATTTGATATATCTGGTTGGAAGGATTTTTAGCTTGCACAACTCCCTATATTTTTTAACTAGGGATTTAAATAATAGAAAATCCTCATAATGAGAAGCTTTGGTAGAGGAGGAACTAGATTCAGGTTTTGATCTCTTTTTAGGAGGCATGGTGACAGATATAAACAACTAGAAATTTAAAAGCCCTGGAAATGAAGAATTAGAGCACAATAAGTAAATTTTCCTAACATAAAACCCTAGATTGAGAGTATAAACATTAGAGCTATGAAATCAAGAGATGAGAGAAGAAATTACCCAGTAAAATCTGATGGAAGTCGACAGAGAGGAGCAGCGGTCGACTGAATCAGGCGACCGAGAGAGAATTTCAAACCCTAGTTCTTCGATTTCGAAATGGGAGGAAGAAGAGGAGTCGGGTCTTAGATGGGGGTGAAACAAGGGCTATGATCAACTCAATAGCTGGATCAATGGTGGAGATGATATCGGGTTCAAAGCATTTAAGAAATAAAAACCGAAACCCGATAAGAAATGAAAATCGATGCTGAAAACTCTCTGGCGGTCGACCGACGCGGTCGACCGAAACAACTTACAGAGACTTCGTCGGTCGACCGCGAGAAGGTAAATAGTACAGGCAAAGTAAAAACTTGATTTTGAGAGATTTTCAATTTAAACCTTTAAGAAATTTGTTTTATAATATACCAAATATTTTATAAAATATATATAAATGTTTTTAGCTATAGAATCATACAGATAATTCTTTTTAGCATAAAAAATACAATTTATCATTAAAACTCAAAAAACAATTATTCAAAATAAAGACAAAACAAAAAGCCAAAAAACAAAAGAAATGATATAAAAATCATTTTGGTACCCAAATCATTTTGGTACCACTAGAACTTGGGACATGACCCCTATCATTTAAATCCAAGGCCCTAGGGTTATGAACCCGCTTGGGCGTATTTTGTGCACCGATACGATCAAAGCAAAAATTGTAAACATGGCTCATACGATTGCAATTTGTGCAATGTAGAGGTTTGAATGGTTTACGTTGACCGAAATAGAATGCACGTGGTTCATTTGCAAAAATAGATTTTTCTTTGTAATTATTTTGCAAACGAGAATTTCTTTTCAAATCGAAACAAAACATGGCCAAATGACCAAAACGACCACAATAATCACATTTATACACATGAGCATGTTTATGATTTACACTATGTGTGTGTACATGTGTATGTGATGAAGAAGCTTGATGGGATGCACAATCATGAATAGGCTTATCAATTTTTGGTGCATTATGACAAAATTGAGCTAAATGGCCTTTAAGACCACAAATAGAACATTTGTGAATTTTGTTATACATGTGTGCATCGTAAATAGGTTTCTTAGAAGAATTAACATTGAACTTTGCACATAAGTCCATAAGCTTTTTATTATTAGCAATACAAGTGTTTAGTGTTGAATCTAAGGTAGATATTCGTCTTCTCATTTGATTCAACTCATCATTGTGCATACAAGCATTACTACTAGAAGTAGGATAAACAAGATTACTCATCATAGATTTTAATTTATCTACTTTTAACATAGCATCATGTTTTTCATGAAGCAAACTAGCATTTTCAATTTTTAAATTTTCATTGCATTCTTTAAGAATTATATTTTCATTTGCAATAAAATTAAACTTAGTAGCTAGTGTTTCATGAATAGATTTTATATTAACATACTTACTTTTTACATCAATATAGCTATTACACCATTTGGATTTTTCCAAAATGGGAACAACATAGGCATCATCAATAATTTCCCATAAATCAAATTGATTATAGATTGAACGAAAAGTTTGAATCTAATACGCCATTGAGCATAGGAAAAAATATCCAAACGAGGAGCAATATTAATAGCATATCCTAAGCAAGATGAATCATACATATCCATAAAGATGAAATGCAAGAAGCACAATGTAATCAAAATTAGATTAGCACAAATATAATAACTTGGATCTTTAACTCAAGGCGGTTAGTCCTTAAATCAAAGAGCACCAAGCTCTGATACCAATTGTTAGACCCTAGAGGGGGGGTGATTAGGGTCTTATGCTAATCTAATCCTAATTAAAAGCTAATTAAAATTATATTGATTAATTTGATCTTGCAAGATATGAATATGAACAATAAAGATGAATAAGAATACGCTAAGCAAAACACAAACACACAATATGTTTACGAGGTTCGGTCACCACGACCTACGTCCCCGCTCCTCACCTCGAGGAGATATCCACTATCACAATCCGGTTTGGAAGCCGGAACTTCTACACACTCGGTTTACAAGTTCACCGAAAACTCTCACACTACACAATCACTCAACAAACACACTTTACACACTAAGTGTAGGAACCTAGCCCGTGTCCTCCTCCTCAAGTGCTCGATTACAACCTCTCCCTAGGTTCGTCAATCGACGCCACTCCTATTGGATTTGACCCCGTCTCTCTCTCCTCACACTTCTCTCGGTGTACAAGTGTGTTACAAGTGAATCTCACAAATAAAGGTTCAATACAATGATTTGTTCTCAATTAACAAGTGAGAACACAATAAAGCTCACACTCACTAAATCACACCCCACAACCCACACTATATGGTATGAAAATATTAAGCTCAATAAGTGTGTGTGATAACAGTGAATAAAACTCAATAGATATAGCTAAATGAAGTGAAAATGAAATAATAAGCTATAAAAGAGTTTAGAAGACTTCTCAAACAAGAAGAACAGTAGAGATGATTCCAATAGGATTGAATGCCACTTCTTGTTGTAGAAAAAAACTCCTCTTGAAAAACTGATTGATGAAATCAACTATTAAACAGCTCTTAAACACAATCAAATTTGAAAACAGCTGTAAAAACTAGCCGATGGAAATAATCTGACAGTTCGGCGGTCGACCGGTGCGGTCGACCGCAAAGCTCAAAAAATACAGTTTTGAAAATATAAAGCTGGCGGTCGATCGCGAAAGTCTCTGGATGTTTTCACGGTCGACCGTCACGGTCGACCGCGAGCACAAAAAAGCAAGCTCAGAAAAATTGCAATTGGCGGTCGACCGCCGCGGTCGACCGGAATCTGATATATTGCATATTGACAGGTTTTTGGGCTGTTTTGAAAATTCATTAAAAATATCAAATCAAATCCAAAAATAGTGAAACTTTGGGAAAAGTTTCTAAATGATGAAATAAACATGTTTGAAAAGGAATTTTTGGAAAATCAATTTTCGTTTGTGAAAACTCCCTGTTTTTGAAAAGTGTTCAGAAAACCTGTTTTTCGTGAATGTGAAAATTGACATAAGGCTTGTAGATATGCATATATATATTATACATGTATTATATGTATATAATGAAGTATGAAAGAGCTGTAAACATGAGATAAAAGTTATTGTAATAACGTTTAATGAAAAATCATTTGTATGATAGAAAACGTCAAAAATCGTGTTAAGTGTACATATATTGAGCTTAGATATAATCATACAATATATGTAAGTAAACTAAACTTATACCTAGGTAAATCCACACATATGAACTTGAATCTTTAACGCTTGATTGACGTGTGTTGAAATACCTGTAAAGAGAAACATAAAAACTTGAATCTTTAACGCTTGATTGACGTGTGTTGAAATACCTGTAAAGAGAAACATAAACATAAAACTGGAGAGTATATTAGCTATAAATTGTTTAACAAATCATCATCAAAACTATAGGGTCAACAAAACGAAAATCGAAATGACATCACATCAAATGAGGCATCACTCCGTCAAAATCACTGCGCGACCTCCGTTGATGACAAAAACATCAAATCATAGCTATCTTCTAGCAATGACGGACTGGGTTCCAGCATTGGGCCCTTCATTTTCTCTCAAACTCGGCTTCCTGAGTCCGAGTGAAAATGGGCCGATGTTACACCCTAGAAATTACCAAAACCAATAAGAACAGCCACATTATAACTAAATGGCCAACTCAATCGCAAGCACAAGTCGGGTGATAAGTCAACGAACAAGGCTCGTGATCCAAATCCAAGGTAAAAAGTGCTCCCAACCTGGATCCTGCTGGATGCCCAACTCTGAGATGAAAGGCGTTCTCCACTCGCACCAAACACAAAGCGTCTTATATAGTGGAACAAACTGATAAGCATCATCAAAAGTCACGATGCACAGTGTGCGCCCACACTTCACCGCCTAGTCGCCATCAAGCAATTAATGTGATGTCAGTCATTATTACCTTTCTTGCCAGAGCCTTCATAGCTCCTCGGAGACGTCATTACCCCAACAGTCCTATCATTGTGCAAAGGTGACTCAAACAATTAGCAACCACTGCCTATAAAGTAGGGTCTATACTAATGTTGCACACAGTCAGGTGCAATCACCTACGTGCCCTCAAAAGTCCTCTATAAATAATGATGATTTCGACTAAACCAATGTATGCAATTTTACACATAAAAAGTCAACAAGACTATACTCTATTTTTCTTTTCAAATTAACTAGAAACAATCACTAACTTGAGCATCGGAGGGCACGTCAAAGGAAACAACCTCCAGTGCCTCTAACCTCTATTATTAGTGTAGCGATGAACATCGCAAGATCCAAAACGGGAGAATCAACTATCAAAAACGATTAAGGGACCCAAAAAATTGAGTTTAACCCTCCTAAATCACGTATCAACTTTGTAATGTAAACAACCGTCCTTCAATTATTTTCTATAGCACTTACCATTCATTTATCCCCAGTGTTGTGAGTGGGCTTATATGCAAATTACCTTTGAATGACTCTATAGCTTACGATATTGAATTAGTATAGTCATCAACTTTAATAATATATTGTGGCAATATTGTTACGTCCTCTATGATTTCCTATAGATAACACACTTTAATATTTACTAGAAATTCTGCATGTACAACTGCATGTGATATGAAAACATGATGTCGCATATTTGTAACTCATAAAAATACAAAGCATATAGTTTCATTTCGTTTATAGAGAGTGCATTTAATGCTAAGGAAAGTGTGAAGATCAAATGCTATTCTACGAGAAAAATATTTTTTACCTTCAATATTTGAACATGAAGTTCCCTATCAATTTTCTTATCCCCGCTATTTTCTGTATATATTAGTGTAAAGGGTGGCACTAGGGGCACACCCCCAACCACATCCCAAACCACACCCCCTCTCTCATATGCTACAGTACACCGAACCACACATGGGATTTTAAAATTTTAAAATCTCATGTGTGGTTCGGACCGTTCGGTGTACTGTAGCATATGAGAGAGGGGGTGTGGTTTAGGATGTGGTTGGGGGTGTACCCCTATCATTTTCCTAGTGTAAATAGAATGTGAATGTTCTATCTAGAATTAAAAGAGAGACGAACCATTCTATTGTAAAATTACACGTTTACCCTTCCGAATATAATTGGAAAGAATCTATCCACCATCTATTCAACTTTGCACTACGCTCAATTGTTTTTTAATACAATAGCATAGATAGGCGATCGATGAACCGACATATGTTACTCTATATGAGAATCCTCACTTCTACAAGCAAGCAACAAAGAAGTTTCACGGCAGATTGCTTTCCATACCACAGAAATATTTGCATCAAATAGCTATAATTCAAACAGTTCATTCAAAGATGGAAAACAAAAAGATAATGCAAAACAATTAAATACCCAGAAAACAATAAAACCGCAAGATAAAAGCTTAGCAGCAAATCAACATGTGCTATAGACACGAATCGCTCAATATTCGGGGTATAACAAAGTTCAACAAAGAAAATCCTCAATATTTGCAGCATAATAAAGTTCAACAAATAAAACAAGTGAACATAACTAACCCATAGTCAACACCTGCAGAACACTGATGACAAGAAATTATTTGCCTGAGTTCTTGAAATTTACTTCATTGACTCACAGAAGTTCAAACATGTGCTAGATTTATCTCATTGGTCTACTACTCTTTGAAAGATGATAATATAGTGATCAGCTTCTCTTGGCATAGTCATCTGCATCATCATCATCTTTCACGTCATCAAGAAAGCTGTCTTCTTTGCCAAAGCCACCCCCTGCGCTGCTGCTTCCATATGGGTCACTGCCAGCATCATTACCAAAGGCAGCAGGCCCACCACCGAAGCTAGGAGCTCCGCTATCGCTGCTGGGATAGTTTCCACCACTTTGACCAGCTAGACCGGAATTTCCGTCACTGCCACCACCATATCCGCTG
>NC_033796.1:77601524-77605338 GCF_001876935.1 Asparagus officinalis
TCCCACCACCGCCAGAGTATCCACCACCGCCACCATATCCACCACCACCACCGTATCCACCGCCACCATATCCACCGCCCCCACCACCGTATCCACCTCCGCCATATCCACCACCACCACGGAATCCACCACTGCTACGATCGTTAGCATAGTTCACTCTTACCAAACGGCCATGAAGTTCCTAACATTTAATGCATATATTATACGTCAGCAGACTGAACTTGTGTGCCGAACGAATGTAACATGAAACTCATGAGCATGTTAAGTTCCCATGAAAGAGTTATCAGTGATGAATGTGCATACAAATTTCTTCCACTTGTTCATGTGGCGATTTTCATTTTAGTGAACTTTGAATTTTAAATTATTGATGTACAAGTTCAAGGAGTTCGTGGCAGGGTAATAGCCCGCAATAGTACATAAAAACTTTCAAAGGGAATATCCATTTTTACCATTTCTCAAGGTAAATGATGTATTATGTTGAAAAAAATATGTGCAACACTTGCACACAAGCACCCAACCCTAAGTAGCTAAGACTATATTGCACAGCAGTTTTATGCATGTATCTTCAAGAACAACAAATAATCCATCCAAAGCGAGGTCATTAAGAATTTGCATCTGTTGAACTGGAAAACAGCACAAAAAATTTGAAATCTTAAGCATAACTAAATCAACTCCAAAAAATTTGAAATCTTAAGCATAACAAAAAATTTGAAATCTTAAGCATAACTATATTGCACAGCAGTTTTATGCATGTATCTTCAAGAACAACAAATAATCCATCCAAAGCGAGGTCATTAAGAATTTGCATCTGTTGAACTGGAAAACAGCACAAAAAATTTGAAATCTTAAGCATAACTAAATCAACTCCAACATTTATATACAGATGCTGAAATCCAATGTAATATGAGGTACATCCAATCTGCAAGATTATGTGTGTCCTTCCTTTAAAAAGTGAATGATATGCATTTTTCCAGTCTAAAACATATTCTACAAGGTTGGAGGTAATAATACAGATCGAAACCTTCAATCGCGCTATCTTCATTTGTAGGGGTGCTAAACCGTCTCCGTACCCGAGGAAATATCTGTAACTTACGGATATGTTTACTCAAATCTATAACTAATAGATATGGTTACGGATATGGTTTTGTAGTAAAATATCCAGATCCGTATAGAAAATATCCGGATACATATTAGTCCATATTGTTATGGTAGTTTGAATCCTTAGACTATGGATTTGAAATTAATTTTGATGATCAAGATGTCTAATCTTAACTTTTTAGATATAATGAACATATTAATGAACTCTTTTGCATTACATAGACTATATTTTTTTCAATACTATCTAGTTTTCTCATATCCGTTTTGTATCTACATGAATATACGCTTATATATCCGCATGCATATCCGTGTCCGTATCCAATTTTAACTGATATGGATATGAATTTTCCTTACCGAAGTATATCCGTATCCGTATCCGAGATGAGTAAGCAGATATGGACATGGTAAGTATCATATCCGAGCCCTGTCTTGACTGAATGCACTCCTATTCATTTGGGTTTGCTTCAAGTAAGATGTCCAAAAGTGTTTCGGCAGTGAATTGTGTAGATTGACATTAGAATAAGGCTAAGCAACAGATAATACTAAGAACAAAAGGCAAAGAAGTCATAAATAACTAACAGTTGTATTCCACTGAAAAATTCAACTAACAGTTTAGAAGTTAAAATGGGCTACATGATTAGCCGAAACCCGAGCTAATATATATAGAGGATTTATGCCAAACATGTTATCAAGGCCTTGAATTGGAAGGCCTTGAATGACAAGCATTTCCTTTCATCCCTCCAATATCAGTTAATATTCACAAGTTAATATATTGTTTGCTCGTTTACAAGGTTAAATATAAGCATGTAATTTTGTGACGCCATGTGATTTTAAGGTGAATGCTCCTTGGTAATAAAATGCCTTAACACAGACACGGACACACGCCACAAGCACATATGCGCACGCAGACATACATGTATACACCACTAGAAAAATTGACATATACTTCCTGCCTTTCATAACAAACTGAAGATTTATTCCTCATATACAAGGAAAATAACAATATTGAAAAACACCAAATATAATTATTAGTCAGAATCAAACTTAACAAAAGCTACAGTAAGTAATACCTTTCCATCCATGTCACTGATGGCAGCAGATGCTTCTTCAGTAGATGTGAACGTTACAAAACCAAAGCCCCTTGACCTGCCAGTTTCTCGGTCAAAAATAACCCTGGCTGAACAGACAAGATATTTTAGATATTGTTCACATGGTAGCAAAGCAATAAATGATCTATAAGATCCAACAATCTATAAGGTCCAACAAACACATACATTCAACAACTTCTCCATATTTAGCAAATGCTTCTCTCAGACCATGGTCATCCGTGCCATACGAGATTCCTAAAGAGATAATAGACAGGTCAACAGCTGTAAGGAAGTTGAGTGTTAACTAACAAGGAGCAATAAAAAACAGTAAGCAATATGACAAACCTCCAACGAAGAGTTTTGATGATGACATGCATCGTATCGCTTGGTATATTGACGGAGAGGAATTGATAGCATTCTTAAATATACTTCCAAGTTTGTTGGCAAAAGCCATAATTCAATAGCTGAAATTCATAGAATAACCACAATCATCATCAGTAACTTACGAAGTCAGTGCAACAAACGTGTAGGATCATATAGCATGTTTTGTGGCAAAAAAGAATAGGATGACAGTTACAAAGTATACAGTACAGCAATAGTTGCAAAGCACCATGCTTCTCAAAACATATAACCAAACCATTTTAAATTGATCAACATTCAAGATGTAATTGGTAACAGCTAATGAAATGCTATAACGAAGAAATAAAAACTCTTCAGGTGAAAAAAAGGCCAGGAGAAACAAAGAAATAAAAGAATTCCTAATACAAATTTCAGCACATTATATGAAAAAAATGGGTTGACTGTACATCCAGACTTGTGTAGATTATACGAAAATACCATTAACTTTCACCATGTCCTAAGAAAATTATAATGAACTTTATTTATTCCAAGTAAGTAACTCCCATGAGTTTGAAATTCCAGTAGGTTCTGGAGTAATCTTCTCATAATGTAATAGACGTTCATGTAAGCCTACTGAAACAAATAAAGTTTATGAAATTTTTTGGGGAAACTAAAGTTAAAAATAATTTCTTATTTCTTGTAAGTTATATGGCCCAACCCTGATTATACTCAGTACAAGTAAGGTATCTATTATATACTAATTTATAAGATTGAAAAATAAATCTTGTTTAATATTTACCAGTAAATGAAAATGAAACTTTTATATTTAATGGTTATAAAACATAAAATGAAAACATGAAATAACTATGTTCTGGCTTGAATTTCATAGTGTTTGAAATAGACTAGGTATGAGGTTCATAGGGGGGAAAAGTAGCCATACTTAAGCTTTCCAATCACTGACTAATTTAAATTTCAGTTTACAGATAAGATAAGATGGTAACCATAACAAGAATTTTCAAATAGATATTAAGTATTGCCAAGCATAATGGCCCAAAAAATTAAGTAGCTATTCAAAGACAACACAAAACCGAACAAGTAACACATTTATAAGGACATTATTAACTAGTAGCATAGTAAAGTAAAGTTCACCAAAAATCTTGAACCTTGCAGGGATGCATAGCCATAACAAAACCATCAATTAACCATTGCGTATTTATAAATACCCCCAACAAAACAAGCAGAGAATATGCATAAAGATTGCTCACTAGAATATAAAGCATGCAAAATGT
>NC_033796.1:77605348-77625348 GCF_001876935.1 Asparagus officinalis
AAGTCCAGAAGAGAACACACTAAAGCCTAATAACAAATGGTCAATGTCTCCTTGATGCATCATTAGACCATTCAAAAGGGGATCCCAAACACAAGTTACGGCTAGATGATAAGGATAGGGTTTGGCTTATGCCCTTTTTATCCAAGTGGTATTGTTCAACCAAGTGCAAATTCCAACAAAAAAACACTAAATTGAAAAAAGAGGGTTCAGTGCTGAACACACATATTGACCTCTTATGCATTGAATCCATCCAAAGATATCAATAAGGAACTCCGATGGCCAATTGTAAATTCTAAGACAATCAAGAAATCTTGCTTGAAATTCCACGTCTCGGCAGCAGCCAACGGCTGCCAGCATAAGCATCATCATGTAGACCACTAGGTCCACTTACTTGAAAATTATACATCAAGACTGGATCTTTTGCAATAGAAGAAGTAACCCTAAGTCCCTAGCCCAAATACGAGCCCTCTTCTAACAGTAATATTCTATTCTCACTAATTACAAAGATAAATCATATGAAAGAGGAAAAATCCCTCAACTTTCTCTATAATACAGCTAAAAGCGTACAAAGATCAAAAAGGATATCAAAAGCTTGTTCCTTTGTTGATCAACCGATAAATCTTAATCACGCTCGACCAATGAATTGATCGAGTTAGAGCTACCAAATCAAATAAAACAATCTAAGATCAAAATGAAGGGATCTCCATTAAAGAGTAACAAAAAGAGATCAAAGAGAGAATAAAAAGATAGAATATGAAAATTAGGGTTAGGGTTTTACCAGCTTCGTTCTCCCCTTTTCCTCACGAAATCAAAACCCTACTCAAGTGAAGAGAGGGTTTTAGGCATCGTCATGATTAGGGATTTTTATAACCATTTGATGGAACCCTGGCCGTTGATTGATGTTTAGGGCCGCAATTTATGTGAGATCGAAGGATCTTACCCGTCCATTTGGAGATGTTACGCATTTTACACAAGAAGGCTCTTTGTACCGCAACTTTGCAAGATGGCATGTAAGAGAATGCAATTTTAGTTAAACTTTAGAACTTTTACGCGAAATGTTAAAGATATTTTGGACTTTCTGTTGTCCTGTTGCTCCTGATGAGCAGAGTTATTAACCTGTTCCTCTCGTCGTTGGTCTCATTAAAAAAAAGGACAAATTTTCAAAATCAACCAAATTCGAGAATTAAATAGCAAAATCGACCTATTTGAACTTTAATCAGCAAAACCGACCCTTTTCTTCTGAAAAGGGTCGGTTTTGCTGTGGAAAGATTTTTACGACATACACGGGACTGTTAGTCCCGTGTATTTCGTGGCAGTTTCGAATAACACGGGACTAGCAGTCCCGTGCGATCGGGGGGTAAAAAACCCACCCGTGACTTTCACCGCACTCCTTTTCACCCATTTTCACCCAGACCCTTTCACCCCCCCCCCCTCTTTCACCCACTCCTCAAACCCATCGACGCCGACACCGACCACCGCCCAAGGACTCTCCGACCACTGCCGCCGCCGACCAAGGACCCTCCGACCACCGTCGCCGCCGACCAAGTTCGCTCCGACCGCCGCCGGCGACCAAGGTAAATGTGGTTTTTTTTTTGTTGATTAGCCATGAAATTTCAGATTTGGGAATCGATTTGGGTTGAGATTTGGGAATTAGGGTTGAGATTTGGGAATGAATTTAATTAAGATTTGGGATTAAGGTTGAAATTTGGGAATGTATTTAGTTGATATTAGGGAATTAGGGTTTAGTCATGAATAATGTGATTAGGGTTTAGACATGAATAATGTGATTTGATATTAGGGTTTAACCATAATTAGGGTTTAGACATGAATAATGTGATTTGATATTAGGGTTTAACCATAATTAGGGTTTAGACATGAATAATGTGATTTGATATTAGGGTTTAACCATAATTAGGGTTTAGACATGAATAATGTGATTTGGGATTAGGGAATTTAGCAATTATTTGCTTTGTAGTTGAGATTAGGGTTTTAAATTTGACTTTAAATTAAGATTAATATTTACAGTTATAATAGATTATTTACATATGATGGACTGTTGATTTTCAGCTTCGATGGCAAACTCTATACCCATTATTTGCTTCTTCAATGGGAGCCTCGGCGTCGGATTGAATAGTATGCCGATGTATGAGGGAGGTTCTAGGAAAATGTTTATGCTATCCAAGTCATTAAATTTTGATGGAATGATGAATGAAATACACAGAGTTACGAAAATTAATAAAGCATGGTATGCAATTAAAGTGTTCTTCAATTGTCCGATAAATGAGAGTAGAACTATTGCTGTGGCGATTACCGACGATGAGGAATTGAATGACATGAAACAATTAGTGGAGAAGCAAGCGTCAGTTGAGTTGTTCATTGAGAAGTATCCGATTCAAGAATTTGCCCAAGCTTCACGACCACAAGGAGAGTTTTCTCGGATGATGGACTTAGACAATGAGTCGAGTGGTTTTATGACATCTCCAAGTCAAGAGCCGTGGTGTCAACTACAACATTTAAGTGGGCATTCTCTTGGTGGGACGTCAAGTACTATATTTAACGACGCATCGGGCTATGTTACGGGTGATCTACCGGCCGGATCAATTGTAGAAGAAGAAGTAAATGATGACTCAGAAGATATTGAAGAAGAAGACGTGCAAATTGATAGCATGCATGTGGCAGTTGGAATCGATGATGATTCTCGTTGGATGGATCAATTTAATGTTAACAATGATTATGTGGAAGCTGAAGATCCGTTGCCCGACGAGTTTCATAATGAAGATTGGATAAATACTTCGCAAGCTGAATTTGTTGATGTTGGTCCAAACTTTCAACGGCCTGAAGACTTCACTTTTAAAAAAGGGGACCTATTCGAGAGCAAGGAAGCATTGATCTTTGCGGTGCGAGAATGGTCTATAAAAAAGCGGGTCAAATTCAAGCCTGTAAAAACTAATGCAACCAACTACTATGTACAATGTTATTTCAACGAGAAGAATGAAGTAGAGCATGCAAATGAGCAAGATGAGAGAAACAGGAAATGTCCTTGGTTTCTAAATGCCGCTGTGAGGAAATCAACAAATGGGCAATTTGTAATATCTAGATATTGCGGGCTTCATACATGTTGCAATCCGTCGGTTGACGTCGATCATTATTCTGCATCTTCCTCTTATATATGTAAGCTAATTATGCCTGAAGTTAGAGCTGAACTTGATCTAAATGCAAGTCAGATATTTCAAAGGGTATATGATATGCGGGGCATTAAGATATCTAAATATAAGGCATATGATGCAAGGAGGAAAGCGTTGTCGAAAATATTTGGAGATTGGGAAAAATCTTATGAATTACTTCCACAGTATCTTGAAGCTATCAAGCGAAATAATCCGGGTACTGAATATGAAATATTGTCTTTTGACATAATCTTGCCGCCTCAATTCTTCTATGCAAAATAGACTCATTCTTTGGTGTGTAACGCGTTGTCCAGTCTACACCGTCCTCACGCCTTTTGTTGAAGTATGAGTTTAGCCTATAGAACGTTCTTGCAACCAATGATTGTATTGGCATAGCTCGTGCTCCTTTAAGAACGCCGTTAAAGCTCTCGGAGCAATTAGTTGTCATCATGCCGTTAAAGGCGTGAGGACGGTGTAGACTGGACAACGCGTTACACACCAAAGAATGAGTCTATTTTGCATAGAAGAATTGAGGCGGCAAGATTATGTCAAATTACTGTATTCAATGACAATGAATGGCAGGTACAGGATTATGACGGTATCTACACCGTTAAACTGTTTGATGTTGATTGCACTTGCACATGTAACATACCACAACTTTAAAAAATACCTTGTGCACATGTTCTTGCGGCTTCCTCCAATCAGCCGGGTGGTGCGAGAATTCCATATAATCGGTATTGTTCACCATGGTATTCAACAATTCATTACCGAAAGACATACAGTGAGAGTTTTCATCCACCCGATGATAGTCGGTATTGGCCCGAATATACTGGACTACGGCTAATTCCACCTTAATACAAGAGACAAGCAGGTCGACCACGATCTGTACGAATTAGGGGAACCATGGATCAAGGACGAGAAGGAATTGTCAAGCATAAAAATATAGTCTTTGCAAACAACCGGGACATACTCGACCTCGTTGTCCAGCTAGACTCAATAGATAGCAATTAATTGGTAATAATTGACATATTCAAATTGTGATTTATTTTAATGTAGACAATATAATTAGTCGTGGATCGGTTATTGATATGTTATAATTGTATGTGCAGGTATATACACCATGGAGCCTGGACCGATTAGTGATGAGGTCCTATATGACCAGCCTCGACACCGTTCACATGTTATATCCTTTACAGAGGTAACTAAGTTTCTTATAATTTCAATATTACATTCTTATAATATTGTATTCTTATATATTCATTTGCTTTACAGAGAGGCACGGATATTGTTATGGTTGATCATAGCCTCAGCCATAGCCATTAGCATCTAGAGGATGAGCGCATAATAGCAGCTGTAGGACGGGCCGGCTTCTTGACATGTTCAAAGCTTCGTTGGATGAGGCTCGATTGGCCCCTACTCACCGCTTTGATAGATAGGTGGAGGCCGGAGACCAACACTTTCCACTTCCGAATGGGAGAGTCTACTATTACGCTACAGGATGTAGCTATGATACTTGGTCTCCGCATAGATGGTCCGTGCGTTACCGGCAGTGATGGACATTTTTGGCCGGACAAGTGTGAGGAGTTGTTAGGTGTAGCTCCAGAGTCAATGCCTGGAGGAAATATTAAATTGAAGTGGCTAAAAAATACCTTCTCGGTGCCGTTGCCTTTTGATGCGCCGCCAATATTGATTGAGCAACATGCACGTGCATACATTATGCACATGATCGGTTCAATATTATTTCCAGATTCGAGTAAAGATAAAGTGCATGCCAGGTATCATTTTTATCAGTATTTACAATTATGTCTGTTGATTTAGCTTATTTTGATAACTTGAAATGTTATGAAAATGCTAGGTGGTTACCACTTATCGGGGACTTGGACACGTGTGGTGCGGTTTTGACGTACCTATATAGAGAGATATCTAAGGTTGCATTGATGAAAAATAATGACCTCAAAGGGTGTCTCAGCTTACTGCAAGTATGGGCATGGGAGAGGCTGCATTTGAAGCCGAGACTATGCGTGAATTTACAATTAGACGGACAAATTCCACTAGGATGCAGGTATTATATTTTTTAACGTAGTAAATATAATTGTAGTTATTCATTTGGTACTGAATTTTGAAACTAACACAGATGGAATGTCCAAAAATGTTTTGACGAGACCCCGGCGAGACAGTTAGATTTCTACCGAAATGAGCTTGACCGCATGAAGATTTTTCAGGTATCATTTCTATAAAAACGAGTTTTTTCTTCTATATATCAACTTTCGTTTTAATGATATGCAACAATTACATGTAATACTCTGTAGATGGAATGGGAGCCCTACACCCCATTTCTCGATCATCTACCCCCGATATGCACAGAATACCCAGTTATATGGAGAGCCAGAGTTCCTCTAATATGTTTCGAGATAGTAGAAATGCATGTACCGGACCGCGTGCTTCGACAATTTGGTCTTGCACAACATGTTCCGCAATTTGTTAAAAAAATAGAGAGGAAGGCGAAGAAAGGAGGCCAACAAAAGGACTGGGCAGCTGAGCATCAAAATTATATACACAGATGGAATGATAGACATTTTTGTATTGTTGAGCAAATCGAGCCAACTCCCCAGGAATCAGATTACTACACTTGGTATTGGAGGATAACTAGAAGATGGATACTCCATGCGACCACATCCCCGGTTGAGTTGCAAAGAGGATATGTGCCTCGGGGTATAGATGAGAGAGAATTAGTAAGTATTTTTAAATTTATTTTAAGTTTATTTTATTTTTATTAGAATTTTTCAATATTGCTAAATTATGTTTTTTTAAAATTTGCAGGTATCAGCAATAGATGATGTTCAAACCATTGCAAATAGTGGCTTGGAATTGGCTCGAGCAGGTAATATAGAATTAAATATAAAATTTACATATTGTAATTTGAATTTTAAAGTAATTTTCGCATTTCGGATTTTTTTGAATTATCTCTCGCAGGTACATATCCCGAAGCACAAAGACATGCATCAATATATCAGTCGATAATGCAGAGGCTTCATCAAGCCTTACATCGAACTCATGAAGACCTTCATGAGGGACGAGAAGTAGCGCAATTAGTATACACACGTCAACAACGACACAGACGAGGACGACGCAGAAACGACAATGAAGCTGGGCCTTCCCAACGTGCTGACGATGGAGCTGGACCGTCACAACCACAAACGCAACCGGATCATGAACTCATCGAAGGTCGGGATAGAGGAGGCCGAAGACAAAGGAGGAGGAGAAGAGTTCTTGGATGTATGTAAGCTAATCGGTATTGTTATATAAATTACAATCCTATTTTGATATGTACATTACAAACGTATTTCGGGACAATAGATGGTTTTTGGATTTGTAGCTGAGATTGTGGTGTGACTTATCAGATTCGTAAGTGGGTTTGTGGCGTGATTTGTTGGATTTGGATTCGTAAGTTTGTGGCGTGATTTGTTGGATTTGGATTCGTAAGTTTGTGGTGTATTTTATGATTTTTAGATTTGATATGTGTTTATACAGGGAATTGACATGAGTTTGTACAGGGAATTGATATATGTGTTTATGCAATGGTGTAATTTATGATTGTTGCATTTGAAATATGAGTTTGTACAGGGAATTATCTCGTAGCAGAAGTGTATGGTGAATGTGCAGGAAATGCACGGGACTGCTAGTCCCGTGCATTTCATTGCGCCCAGGATATGCACGGGACTAGCAGTCCCGTGCTCTTGTTTTGTTGCGCAGACAGAAGGCTCTGTAAAATGCACGGGACTGCTAGTCCCGTGCATTTTACAGAGCCTTCTGTCTGCGCAACAATACAAGAGCACGGGACTGCTAGTCCCGTGTTATTCAAACTGCCACGAAATACACGGGACTAGCAGTCCCGTGTATATCGTAAAATTTGTTCAGCAGCAAAACCGACCCTTTTCAGAAGAAAAGGGTCGGTTTTGCTATTTTTGTTCAGCAGCAAAACCGACCCTTTTCAGAAGAAAAGGGTCGGTTTTGCTATTTAAATTTCGAAGTGGTCGGTTTTGCTATTTAAATTTCTAAATTGGTTGATTTTGAAAATTTGTCCTAAAAAAAAGTAATGGAAACTAACCGGATACGAATGGAACAATGAGGTAACTGTATTTGTAGTTGTATTTGTACGATGAGATATCTGTATTTGTAGTTGTATTTGTTTAAGATTTTCGAATTCAAACACAAATTTGAATATTCTCTGGTTTCTTCGAGTTTGAATATCAGTATTTATCAAATATTCACTAATATTTATCAAATATCTTTACTTGCTTGATATTTTAGATAATATTTAAATTCTTAATTCAAAATTATTCTTTTATAGCTATGGTATATGAATCTGTAATATGAATATTTAGTTAAAAATGGAATTAGAACTTGTTAAACCTCTCAAAATTAGTAAACAACTAAAGTAGAAAATATAAGTGGGTCAAGAACATAAAAATCACATGTGTAATTAATACAAGTTATAAGTAAACAAAATTTTAACGAATAGTTTATTAAACAAATAAATCAAATATACATTTTCGGTTAAATTCTATTTATTTTTTAACCTAATATTAAAAACTATTTGTCTATTGTTAAATAAACTATCGAATCGAATACGTGACCTAAGTGAATAAATACTGATTTTGTTAAATAGTTGGTTCTTTTCCACATAGTTATGCCATTTTTTTCAACTAAAAAATTCAAATTTTTGAACACTAATTAACTTCTCAAAAATCTGGAAAAACATGTGAATTTCTTATATAATTTTTATAAATTTGTTATGTGTTGATGTACTAGTGATCACACAGTTAAATGTTCAGATTTGAATGAGTTTGTTGAGTGATGAAAGGGCCGCTTTCTTCCCTGACTTTATATCTGATTCTTTGAGTTAGGGTATCTGAGGAATCTGCACATGTAAAATTCGTGAGAGGGCAGGGACTGGTTCCCTCGTTGTACCTCCAACGATCAAGTTAGCAGATGAATTTGAGTGGGAAAAAAGGAAGAACTCTGAAAGTTCTTGTGTTTGTGTTGTTTTTAGTGTTAGAGGATCAGGTTTGTGGACCAATGACTCTATTGATTTTTTTGGAACCCTTTTAAAGTTTTGAATAGTATCTGCATATATACTACGATAGAGGGGTAGGTTGTAACTTCGGCCAAGCCCTAAAGTTAAGATTTTGGGAGCGTCTTGTTAGGTGAGAAGCAAGGAAAAGGCGAGATCTACGACGTTTGACGACGATGAGTTGTTTCACATCAATTTTAGAGGCTTGCACACGTTATAAGGCAAGATCATCTGCATCCAAACTCATCTCCATAGTGTTTAATGATTATAAAAGTGTTTAATCAATGTTTTCATGCTTAAGGCTTAACCTAATATGATAAAGATGAGATTTTTGATAATAAATCTTAACCCAATGCTAGATCATTAGCCTTTCCTAATTGTTTATGATAGTAATGTGATCATGATCATTATGGGTGATTAAATTTTTATTTTGTTTAAACTTGATAATTATGTTTAACTCGTATGTTAACCCTAATTTGTTGTCTAATTGAATTATAAATAAGTTTAGTTTTTGTTTTCATCATAGATTTCTAAAAACTGCTGCACATATATAATATTTAACTGAAAATTTGAGATATCATATAAACTTTAAACTGAACAAAACTAGTGTCAAATAAAAGCTATATGAACCTATTTCCCAAAACAGAAAACCATTCTAAGAAAGAGTTTTTATAGAGAAAGATATACTCAATTTATTAATAACATGTTCTACAAAAAATTACCGCACGTGTGTAACCTTTAACTAAAAATTTGAGATATCATATAAACTCCAAACTGAACCAAACTAGTACCAAATGATAGCTATGTGGATCTAGTTTCTAAAATAGAAAACTATTCTTAAAAAGAGTTTATCTAGAGAAAGATATGCTCAATTTACTAATGATATATTCTGCAGAAAACCGCAGATATGCTGATTTGAAATAATTGATATATTACGTGAAGGTTTCTTTGAGTTTTTATGTTAATTAATCATACTTAAACCTTAGGTTTGTGATACCTAAATAAGATAAATATGTTTAAATAAAATTTACCTCTGTTCATGAGTAGTTTTTATCATGTATTGATAATCACTTTGTTTACATATGAGATAATTGAAGAAATTGTTTAATTAGGATGTTAAACCCTAATTTGGAAGATATAATAATTTAATTTGATGATTCAGATAATTCCTGTTGCATATGTCAAGTATAAAATTTTGTTTTAACGTCATGATATGTACAATTAACATAAGCACTGGTTGTGCACGAAAGAATGCGTGTCTTGACAGAGCAGTCGACTACTAAGCTTAGTAGTCGGCTACTCGTGCCCAGTTGAGTATAACAAAAACTGTGTGTTTGCAGAGTAGTCAACTAATGTTCGTAATAGTCGACTACTGATACTGATATTTGTTATTACAGAGTCTGTATAGACTCAGTGTAGTCAATTACTAAGCCTAGTAGTCAACTACTAAGGCTGTTACTAGAATTTTTATTTTGCATCTGTTTGAGATATGTTTGCTGGTTTTGAGCCGTACTTCTTTATACGTAAATTCATGAAT
Source organism: Asparagus officinalis (assembly GCF_001876935.1). Taxonomy (NCBI): domain Eukaryota; kingdom Viridiplantae; phylum Streptophyta; class Magnoliopsida; order Asparagales; family Asparagaceae; genus Asparagus; species Asparagus officinalis. The sequence goes on from NC_033796.1 coordinate 77,615,124, forward strand.
AGTATAGTAGCACACACATGGGTATGCTGAAAGGAATTATAATGGGTTTTGACCCGATTACTTTGAGAAAGAGTTTAGTACATATTATACACACACCTTCTGGATATCGTTGATGAGCTCACTTCATTACTACGGGGGTAGTGCGTCGATATTCCATTTGTACAGACCATTGAGTCGGGTTTGGATGCTTTATCTAGCAGTCCGTCTACATGAGGATGTGATAAGGCTTATGAGCCGTACTTCTAGGATACCTATATGGTAGGTCGTTCCACACTCATATTCCGCACTGAGATCGCGCTGAGACTAATGAGCCGTGACTGATTGGGATACCTACAGGATAGTCTGTTGCACATGATAATGCTAAGTATCAAAATCTTGCACGAAATTGCATTGAGATAGTTAAATGATAGCCCGAGTCGTTGGCGGATGCCAGTTATGTTTTTGACTCACTGCAAATATATGACCCAGAGTACTTTGCATTTGAAAGTATACGGGATTTGTGCCAGCATTTATTCTATCTTCTTAGTGACAGTGAAAGATATTATGAATACGATATGTTGATGTCTTTACTTTCTTTTACTGTTTTTCTTTATTTTCTTAGTTGGGATTAATAATTAGCGATTCACAATTTGAGACATATGGTATATACATGAGGGTTTCCTTATTTGGATTATTTCGCTCGGCGTACTACGTCTCGTATTGTAGGTGTCTAAATATTAATTCCATTAGATATGGGGGAAAATAATCTAGGTAGACTATACTTAATAGATAGAGCCTCCACTCCATCTAGCAGCCCTTCCCCTGGGGACGGATGGAGGTGATCTTGCTATAGCGTTCTGACGCTTTTATTGTTTCTCTTTTTTTTCTAATATTCTTTCAGATAATTCGGAGTACCGGAGAGTCACAGGATGACGAAGTTCTTGCATAGTCGCCGTCACATGAGATTTATTAGAGGCTCCACCGTAGTTTTATATTTTTGTTCAAACCTTAGAGTTTATTTCATAGTGTAAAGGCAGTGTGCCTTAGTACTGTTGGCCTTCTTGTTTTGATAATGTTTAATAAATAATTTACTTTTAATGTTGTTTGTCTAGTGTTTGTGTTTTCGTATTTATTCTAGGCAAATAACGAGTTGGAGGATGGATGGAATTATGCATTCACGATCATATCCAATGGAGGTTGGCGGAATTATGGAGTGAAACCTATGCAATTCAAATTGAACATCCAAGTTCTAGCTTCATCCGTAAGTGTATCAAGTTGAGCTACATCGAAGATCAATCAAGCTTGGGTATATTTAGTTTAGGTTTTATATTATGTGTGTTAGTACTTTAAGCTCAATCATATATACACACGCACATTTGGTTTTTATATATATAGTTATATATATACACAAGTTTTGGTTTATGGACTTAACAATCATTGTATACATATTTCATTAAGTCTATAAAACCGTTTTGTAATGTTTCAAAACATGGTTAAGCTAAAATGTCAAAACTCATATGTTTACATTTTCATGTTTTGGACTATTTTACAAAATAATGATATTTTACATTTGGGAGGTTCTTTTTGAAAACGAGTTTTTATAGCATGTGTATTATCATGTCTACAATTATTTTCCAAAGGTTTACATTTTTTTGAATTTATTTGATATTTTTAAACAGGGTTTTAAATCAGAAAAACTGCTTACAATACTATCATTTTCATATATCTGTTTGCGGTCGACCGCCACGGTCGACCGCGCCTTTGATTTACTCTGTGGAACCAGCAGAGACTTTCATGATCGATCGTGACGGTCGACCGTCAAGCTGAAAATTCCCATGGTCAACCGCCACGGTCGACCGCAGATGTTTCTGAAAATTTTCTCAGTCTCTAACATGGCTCGCGGTCGACCGCGAGAATTTCATGGTCGACCGCCGTATGCCCAACGGTTCTTTTTGTACAGAATCTGAAAAATCTTTTTCTGGGTTTTTGGGAGATTTGGTTGGGGGTTTTGCTGTTGGTTTCTCTTCCTATATAAACCCCTCAAACCCCAACCACCAAAAGAATCCAAGAAGTTTTTAAACAAGAGTTTAACAAGGGTTTAAGTTTGTTTAGTGTTTGTTTAAAAGAGTTTTGTTTGTGAAGAAGTTTTACACAAGTGGAGGAGATCATCTACATTCCTTGGGCTTCATTTTAATTCATCTCTCCATCTTGTTTTTCAGAGAAGAATTTCTAAACTCAATATTAGCTTTGTATTAATTCTTTGTTGTTTATCATTTTCATTAAGCTAGTATTTTCAATTGAGTTTAGTTGATTTGATTTCACTCATTGTTTACACACACCCACTTGAGCTTATTGTATTTGCATACATTGTATGTTTGGGTTGGTGAGAGTTGTAACAATTGAGTGTGAACTTTCATTCTGTTCTCATCCATATTAGAGAACAATCATTTGTTGTAATTGTGCTTATTGTGAGATTCACTTTGTAATACACTTGTACACCGAGAGAAGTGTGTGACGAGAGTCGGGGATCGTCCCAAGAGGAGTGGCGTCGGTTGACGAACCTAGGGAGAGGTTGTATTCGAGCACTTGAGGGAGACACGTCTAGTTCCAATACTTGAGAGGGTGTAGAGTGGGATTGCAAGAGTGTTGATTGTAGAGTTTTCGGTAAACTAGAAAACTATAGTGTGAGGTGTAAACGTTGTTCGGGTAAGAGTAGAAAACTCGGTTGTGATAGTGGATTTCTCCTCGGGAGTGGGGAGCGGAGACGTAGGACGGAAGGTCTAAACTCCGTGATCATTTGGTTGTGTTTGAGTGTGCTTTGACGTTTATTCTTATTTGTGCTCATTGCTCATATCGCCATTGTCTCGTTATTTAGTTTGCCCACTATCTAGTTTCAAATTGTTTACCCCTTGTGTTAGTTTCATATCCTTACATATATATTTCATCATATACCTCTTTGCTAGGATATATCTCTTTGTTCATATTACACATTCTTGCTCATATCATATTGTATATTTATCATATAAGAATAATATTTGAATTAGTTTTAACTGGTATAAAATCAGATTAGATTAGCATAAGACCCTAATCACCCCCCCCTCTAGGGTTTAACAATTGTTATCAGAGCTTGGTGCTCTTTGATTTAAGTCTAATCGCCTTGAGTTAAAGATCCAAGTTATCTTTTTATGCTAATCTTATTTTGATTTTATTTGTATCTTGCTTGCATACATTTTCTTATTATGGACATACATTGTGCAGCTTGTTTAGGCTATGGTCCTATTGTTGCTACTAAAATAGATAATCTCCCCTATGACCAATGATGTTCTAGATTTAACATATTTGTTAGATCTAAACAATTCGATTTATGGGAAGTTATTGAAGATGCTTATATTATACCCACTTCGAAAAAATCCAAGTGGAGTAACAATGATAAAAGAATGTTTAATATGAACAAGCTTTTGTTAGAATATTTGGAAAAAATCCAAGTGGAGTAACAATGATAAAAGAATGTTTAATATGAACAAGCTTTTGTTAGAATATTTACTTAATTGCCTTTAACTCATCCTTTTCTAACAAATGTGTTCATTTTAATAGTGCTTACAATTTAAGGAAATTCATAGAAGCACATCAAGGCAACTTGGAGGAAATCCGACATGGCTTGGAGGATTCTTCCTCAAATGATATTGGAGCTTCATCATGCACACGGCCACTAGGCGATAGCCCTAGTGAGGTTTGCGAGTTCGAATCCATCAATGATTTATCTAGTGATAAACTTGCTTATGCTAGTGAAAACTTATTGCATGCCTATAACAAATTACACAAAGATTTTATTGATTTACAAAGCAAACATGATGCATTAAAATCCGATCATGAGTTATTAGCTTCTAAGTTTGAAACTATTCATGATTCTTTAATTTCAAATGTTGCTAGTTTAACTCATGAAAAAGATAATGTCATATTAGAAGTAGAGAACATGAAAAATAAAGTTACTTCTTTTGCAAATAACTATAGATGTTCTACTTCTAATAAAAATGCATATGTGCCTAATGATGAGTTGAATGTTATTAAAAAACGTGTTTCATCTTTAGACTCAACTCTTAATACATGCATTAATAATCATAGGAAGCTTGTGGATATGTGTGCTAAGTCTAAACCAAAATCATCCACTCACTATGCACACATATATAGCAAAGTTTGTAAATGCACTATTTGTGGTCGTAAAGGCCATTTGTCTAAATTTTGCTATGATGCACATAAACCTACAAAATCAAATATTCCTTGTGCATCTCATCAAGCTTCTTCATCACACACTCATGCACATGCACATAATGTTCATCATAAGCATGCTAGTGTGTATCAATGTAATTATTGTGGTCGTTTTGGCCATTTGGCAAAGTTTTGCTTTGATTTGAAAAAGAATTCAAGTTTGCCAAATATTTCTAGTAGACCACATATTTTAAAATGTGATGTTTGTGGTAGATTTGGCCATTTGGCGAAGTTTTGTTATAATTTAAAAAAATATTCAAACTTGCCAAATTTCTCAAGTAAACCACCTTTGTTTAAAGATATTTCTCATTTGCGATATAATTTAAAAGAAAAATCTTTATTTGCAAATAATTCCCGTGCACGCCCACTTGGTCAACAAAAATCATTTAAACCTTTTCATTGCACCTATTGCAATCGGAAAGGTCATGTGTATAATTTTTATTTTGACCGTGCTAGTGCACCATATGTGCCCAAACGGGTTCATAACCCTAGGGCGTTGAGCTTAAATGATAGGAGTCATGTCTCTAACCAATCCGGCATCAAGAATGCTTGGGTGCCAAAATAATTTTTCTTAAACTAAGAATTTTAGTGTTTTTATTTTTCTTTTTTTTTGTTTTGAAAAATTATACTTTAAACTTTTGAACATGAAAACAATTTTTTTCATTGATCAAATTCTTTTGTTTTCATGATTATTAGTTTTGATTTTGATGAGAGGTTTGTGTTTATATAACCCTTTGGGTTTATTGGGTGTTTATTCCCAATTTATGTTTACCGGATGCTAGAATGATTATATGGGTTGGAACAAGCTTAAGAGCTTGATATATTGTTGCCTCTCTTAAAATTCTTTTATCAAAGATTTTGTTTTGAATTATTGCTTTGAATTCATTATATTTCACTTATATGATGATATTTATGTGTTTGTGCTTATGGATCATCTATTCGTGTCTTATAATGTATTCCATATGTGGTTTGATCAAATCCCACAAAGAAAATTCTCTTGATTGATTAAACATCGTTTTTGGATTTAAACTTTGATTTATGATTTCTTTTGGTTAATTTTTTTTCATTTGAATTTTTTTTGCATGATTCTCATGTTCCTCTTCTTTTGTTTTTATAAATCTATTCTTTTATATGGCTTTTATATTTTCTTGTGTTAATGAGACACTATTTTTATATTGACATATTTATATGTGTTCTCATTATCTTTTTGTATGTGAGTTGTGTTTAGCATGTTTCACTCATTATCTTTTTGTATGTGAGTTGTGTTTAGCATGTTTCTTGCTTGCTCACATATGTATGCCTTAGCATTCATTGCATATATTCATTAAGGCATTTTGATAGGGGGAGCAATCCTTATATCTTTCTATATGGTATACTCACCCATGCATAATGATAGGGGGAGCTTTCGCTCTCTTCATCCCTTTGTCCCCTTTTTGATATTGTCAAAGGGGGAGAAATTTTATGAGTATATTCTTTCTTGTTTATATACATGATATATTATACTTTGTATATTCATTTCCTTTCATGCACATATCCTTTTTGTAAATTGTTTGTCATTATCAAAAAGGAGGAGATTGTTGGCCTTCTTGTTTTGATGATGTTTAACAAACAATTTACTTCTAATATTGTTTGTCTAGTGTTTGTGTTTTCGTATTTATTCGAGGCAAACAACGAGTTGGAGGATGGATGGAATTGCGCATTCACGATCATATCCAATGGAGGTTGGCGGAATTGTGGAGTGAAGCCTATGCAATTCAAATTGAACATCCAAGTTCTAGTTTTATCCGCAAGTGTACCAAGTTGAGCTACATCGAAGATTAATCAAGCTTGGGTATATTTAGTTTAGGTTTTATATTATGTGTGTTAGTACTTTAAGCTCAATCATATATACACACACATATTTGATTTTTATATATATAGTTATATATGTACACAAGTTTTGGTTTATGGACTTAACAATCATTGTATACATATGTCATTAAGTCTATAAAATCCTTTTGTAATGTTCAAAACATGGTTAAGCTAAAATATCAAAACTCATATGTTTACATTTTCATGCTTTGGACTATTTTGCAAAATGATGATATTTTACATTTGTGTGGTTCTTTTTGAAAACCAGTTTTTGTAGCATGTGTATTATCATGTCTACAATCATTTCCCAAAGTTTTATATTTTTTGGAATTTATTTGATATTTTTAAATTCACGGTCGACCGCCGTTCACTCCAACGGTCATTTTGTACAGAATCTGATTTCCGATTCTGTTGGTTTTTTGGTCATTTCTGTTGGGTTTTTGGCTGAGGTTTTGGAAGGCTATAAATACCCCATTGATCTCAGTTCTCATGGCAATCCAAGAAGTTTTTAAACAAGAGTTTAACAAGGGTTTAAGTTTGTTTAGTGTTTGTTTAAAAGAGTTTTGTTTGTGAAGAAGTTTTACACAAGTGGAGGAGATCATCTACATTCTTTGGGCTTTATTTTAATCCATCTCTCCATCCTATTTTTCAGAGAAGAGTTTTTAAGCTCAATACTAGCTTTGTATTAATTCTTTGTTGTTTATCATTTTCATTAAGCTAGTATTTTCAATTTAGTTTAGTTGATTTGATTTCACTCATTGTTTACACACACTCACTTGAGTTGTAGCAATTGAGTGTGAGCTTTCATTGTGTTCTCATCCATATTAGAGAACAATCATTTGTTGTAATTATGCTTATTATGAGATTCACTTTGTAATACACTTGTACACCAAATAGAAGTGTGTGGCGAGAGTCGGGGATCGTCCTAAGAGGAGTGGCGTCGGTTGACGAACCTAGGGAGAGATTGTATCCGAGCACTTGAGGTAGACACGTCTAGTTCCAACACTTGAGAGGGTGTAGAGTGGGATTGCAAGAGTGTGAATTGTAGAGTTTTCGATAAACTAGAAAACTGTAGTGTGAGGTGTAAACGTTGTTCGGGTAAGCGTAGAAAACTCGGTTGTGATAGTGGATTTCTCCCTGGGAGTGGGGAGCGGAGATGTAGGACGGAAGGTCCGAACTCCGTGATCATTTGGTTGTGTTTGAGTGTGCTTTGACGTTTATTCTTTTTTGTGCTCATTGCTCATATCGTCATTGTCTCATTATTTAGTTTACCCACTATCTAGTTTCAAATTGTTTACCCTTGTGTTAGTTTCATATCCTTGCATATATATTTCATCATATACCTCTTTGCTAGGATATATCTCTTTGTTCATATTGCATATTCTTGCTCATATCATATTGTATATTTATCTTGCAAGAATAATATTTGAATTAGTTTTAATTGGCATAAAATCGGATTAGATTAGCATAAGACCCTAATTGGCATAAAATCGGATTAGATTAGCATAAGACCCTAATCACCCCCCCTCTAGGGTCTAACAAATACGATTTTCAGTTGTTTCTTGTCGAGACATATTTATTCATTTTGGATATCAGATGTATTTTAGTTTGTTCATTGAGACATGATTTATTTATGAGATACTTCATTCTATATCATGTCTATTGTAGTTATTTCCTTTCTTTTGCATGTTTTGTACCTGCACTTTATTTTGATTCCACTAGAAGATATTGCTGTGATTGGTAAAACTTGTTGTTACACAGTGTGGGTGCATGGCATGTTTGACATCTCTGGGTTCATCTTAGACTTCAGCCATGTGTGAAAACAGGGGCGTCACAGCCTACAATTAGAAGATGGATCACTTCGGCATTAAATGTGAAGTGATTGAAGTTATGACGGTGCTGACGTGGTCCGATGAGTCATGAATATTATTGAACCTGGAGACATGGTGATGTCTGCCAAGCATTAAATGCGATGTGGACATGTTGCCAGTGGGGATAGACTCGAGGCTAATATTGTTCTTTAGCTTCGCCGAGAAGTAACACCTTTCGAGTCGTCCTCGTAAGGTGTTAGTCAAATGGTCGAGTGAACTCCTAGCGAGTCATCTTTGACAAAAGGGGTCGACTGGTACCGCCTCTCGAGACATAAATGAATATTGACTCGTTCGGTCGGCTAGGCCGAGCTTGGGCCACCAAGTTGATTGCGGTAAGACATGTGAAAATACACATCCTATTGTCGGGCAATGAATTGCATTTTTTGCCAGTGAGAATACCATAACATTATGTAAATTCTCCATAAAAGTACTCAAGCCATTTTTTTAATTAGATAAAATAGGGCGAGATACCATTTTCAAAATGTAGTAAATAAACATACTCTCTTTAAAAGTACGAGTTCGGGAAAATCTTACCATGATCAATATTACCCTTAATTTTTTTAATATTACATTATTATCCTAATCTATTCTAATTATCATATCTTCTTCTTTGAATTGGTTATTAAATGATTTATCCTACTCATAATTTTACTTAATTCAATTCAGCTATAAATCTAAAAAACATATGCTAGCTAGAAACTAAAAGTTTTTTGATTTTGGAGAAAATATCTTGTAAATTTTGAAAATTACAAGAACACCCCTAAAATTTTAAAATTTATAAAAAACTCATTAAAAATTTTAAACCTATAAACACACTAAAAACCTACAAATAACACAAACAACCTCCAAAATTTTATAAAATTTAAAATAAACACTCTGAACTTTTACAAATCGCAAAATAAAATGCTTAAAATTGTAAAATTTATAAAAATCTTGATAATTTCTAACCTAACAGTACATTGAAATTATAAGAATTATAAATATCCCCTACATAATTTATAATTTATAGAAAACACTCTTAAAATTTTAAAAATTATAAACAAACACTCAAAATTCAAATTTTACAAAAAACACCCTAAGAATTTCAAACTCATTAGTAAATTAAAAATATAGGAATTATAAATAGTCTATAAACAATTTACTATGTGTAAAAAAGTCCTGTAAGTCTAAAAAATTATAAAAAAATCCTAAAATTTATAATTTACAAAAAAATACCATGGTAATTTCTAACCTATAGACACTAAAATGAATATACAAATTACTAACAACCCCTAGAAAATTAAAAATTTACAAAAAGTATCATATCCCATTTAAAAGTATAAGTTCAGAAAAAACTTTTCATGGTCAATATTAGTCATAACTTTTATGAAAAGAACATAACTAATTGAAAAATCTATTAAATTTTAAATTTACAACAAAACCCTTAAAGTTTAGTATATTGCAAATAACATCTCCAAAGTTTGAAAATTTTTAATGGTTGTTTGTAATTCCTTTATTTCAATGTAATGTTTAATAGTTTTGCATATTTTTAAAACACAAAATTTTAGGATGTTTTTTCTATAATTTTTAAAACTTTTGAGGGTGTTTCTTTAATAGTTTTTTAAATTTTTATTGTATTTTCAGTGTAATGCATAGATAAGTCAATTAATGATGATATTGAAGAGTAAGTCATTCTTAAGATATATTAGGTCATAGTTAAGTATGCACATCACTATTCCTAGGCAGTACAATTTATATATGATTTTTTTAGAAAATCTATATAGTGGTTTAAATGATTTTGACTTTAATGTACTATTTTTTCTAAATTATACTTAATGTGAACCCACCATATAATTTTGACCGTGGTCATCATAGTTTTAATATGTTTGATTGATTGATTATATAGGTATATAGACCATAAATTACTTTACTTTATCGCATGAACTAATATTTGGCGCTTAATCATTTAAATTATTACTTTTAAATTTGATATAAGAGGAGTTCTAATAACGTTTATTTATTAACCTACATGATAATACAAATCTCAATTCTTATTTTTTGCTTGAGATTTATTCCATAGTTATGCATATTTAATTAGTAATTAAAATAATAATTATTTATGCTTAAATTAGGATGATTGTAGTTTATCACTCACTATGAAATTTTCATGAAGATATATACATTATATCTATCTGTACTGTCCATCTATATTTTATAAATTAGTTGTTAATTTGATATATTAGATTACTTTTCCTTTGTAAAAATTTCTTCTTTGACTT
>NC_033796.1:77630348-77724125 GCF_001876935.1 Asparagus officinalis
TGTGCTTCCCGTATGCTATTGCAACTAAAGCATGTAGCATTGTCACACAATTTACCACCTTCGTTACTACAGCATGATTTTAGAGGCTCCATAGATTGAGCTGTTTCACCTATTAAATCAGTAGTCAGCACCTAATTTAGTTAAAATAGAGGCCAACATGAACATGAATTTTCCATCATACTAGAATTTTGCATACCTGGCGTCCATATAGCTAGAAGGTAAGGACAAGGATCATCAGGCACTCTTTTGTCAATCTATCATGCATTGAATAAGAGGATTAATATTACATCTAAAGTTTAGAAAAATTAGTAAATAAGAGAGAACTTACCCCTTCCAGAAGAGGATGTTCATCAGGGAGTTGATACCTGCAAGGATTAAAAAAATAAAAATAGAAAACGTAAATACAATTTAAACTGCACCCTATATAACTTTAATATTGTATGTTATAACTATCAATAAGAAGAGTTGACTAACGTACGCTTGATGTTCTGTCCGCAAGCGGCTTACATTCTTTAGCTTACGCAACGGTATAGAAGCAGCTTCAGAAGTTAGAGCAACTAAAGCCTTTGAACAGTCACCATCTTGAAGACCCATACTGTTCTCTTGCATATAATTCCTTAGATTTTGTTTAATCTTTCCACAGAGATTTATAATGGGAATTTCATCTGGATCATTATGAAGAAGATCTTCGATATCCATTTCTGATGTTTCAAAATATTGGGGCTCTGGCGTAGCAGGTTCTTCAATAATGGGCTCACAGTTTGCTGTGACAATTTTCACATGTCGTTGCTCTTCAAGTTGAGCTAAGAGATAATTTTGATTATAAGCTGGGACATGGCCTCTTTCCGAGGCAATAACAACTGAGCTTACTGAACTTGTTTCCTGCGGTCTTGGAAGTGCAAGCCTCGAACTGCAGCACAGAAATTGATGCATTAGTAACTTACCATCTTTTATTAATTACTTATGTTTGTGATGCTCCCTATATTAATCTCTATAATAGAATACACAAGAATCCAGCATAACTTACCATAAACATTCATCATATCTATAAAGTATTATTTGGAACCAACTAACTCATTTTTTTTAGTAGCTAGACAACCATATATTAGTTTTAAAATAAAATACCTCGCACATGCACTTGCAAAGTGCTTGCATTCTCCTCTCATCGGACATGCGTTGCAATTAGGATTGCTCTTTGTACAGAAAACCTGCAGAAGAAATTATTGTACTTTCCTCAAGCATGTAAAACACCGCGTCAATTTGTAAAATTATAGGAAAAGGCTTAAGTACATCACCTTGCCAAAAGTAATTAACATATAGTGCAAGTTATACCTGCAAAGTCATGCAAGTGTTTCATAGATGATTTATATATAATAACCTTACGAAGTTAGTGAAACTTGAGACTACAAAATTTTCTTGCAATTGTGAGAAAGCTTACAGTGTCTCCTGATCAAGTTTACATAACCGAGGCCAGAGGTACTTCTGAATGGTTGCCAACATGGGATACCTTTAGAGGAATTATAATATATCATGATAATTTTTCTATCTTGCTCAGTAAGATGACAAAGAATAGTCAACATAATTCATATTAAAACTACTTACCTTTCTAAAAGATGCAACCGAAAGGACTCTATAATTCGTAGTAAAACTACTTACCCTTCTAAAAGATGCAACTGAAGGGACTCTGGCAAGGGTTGAAGTGGGACCCATCCCAGTCTTACGCAAATACGACCCACATTAGTGTCAACCTGCTCGGTCATGCAAAATGTAAGGATAAGCATATTAAGTATTTAAATTTTGCAAAGTAGTTCACTTACAGGAAAAGCTACTTGGTGAAGCGATAAAAGGCGAACACATTCGACACTTTTGAGACCTAAACCATGTATACTTAGGAGGTATTCCCTGAAAAGCATCATAAGCATTATAACTTCAAGTTTCCAAGTCAAATATCATCTGGAAAAATCATACGTAAGTACATATATCGTAATGACATATATGAACAATAGGCTTATTCATTTAGTGTGCTACCTCTACCTAAATACTTGATATTTCATATTAGGCTTGTAGTGGAAACTGTGGAGGCAAGCTCCCCCTCAGTACCCAATATAAGTTACAGAGTGATGTATTAAACGTATAGAATTGAGATCATTCGATCCATTACTAAGATGCAGCATACAATTCCAGGAATATCATACTCAGAATCGAGGTGTAATGGCATCTGTCTAGCAAGACACAAGTTGAACCAGGCATGAACAGATAAAATGGATAGAAGAAACAGCTTATGACGAGGGAGAAATGCAAGGTCTTCTTTCTGGCTAATTTTAGACGACAAATATATATTCAAGAATCTGTAAAATACATGATTTGAAATGAAATACTCAGTCTTACTTCACTTTGTTGGGCGGAACATCCCTTAGCCATTCAAGATCGAGGCTTCCATGAATTCTGACTAAACAATTAAGTAATTTCTGCAAAAAATAATAATAAAACAATTAACGGTGAATGTCTTCTTATTAGAATTTTACTATGTTTCCTTTTGCAGTGAATAAATTTTCATTGAATATACTACAAGATTTCTGTTATCGAATGTATATTGAGCCGCTATTTATTAGCTACAGTTATAAAGAGAGCTACATTTATGTTTGAGCAGTGACAACTACACTACTATCTATGCTGCTTCTACACGAGAAGAGAGAAGTAAAGGGTCCATTGCGTTCAACTTTGTTAAAAAATGATGACTCATCAATGGAGCCCACACTTGTTTTTCTTATAGTGTGGAATTAGTTTGGGAGAGAGTGTGGAATTAGTTTAGGAGAGAGTAGTGTAGTTATCATTATTTTTTATGTTTAATACTTTTAACATTTTATTTGGCAAAAATATTGGCGCAGTATATATCGAATTCTCTAATGTAGCATGAGATATCTTGTTGTGTATCAAATGACCTGAATAATGCATTTGATGCTCCAGTTTAGAACATGATTTCAAATAATAGATTCTTTAAGCATTACCTTGATTCTCTCTGCAATATTGTTATGTTGGCCTCGCGCTTTAATTGCCTGAGATATGTCATGCACTTCAGAACATCTTATTGCATCGTAATTGAGAGCATCCATAGTATCCTTGCTCCTCTCTTGACTGACACCCTTGTGAGGTATCTCTTTCCTTAAGGTATCCCAATCATAATTCTTTTTATTGATTTTGGCTTTAACCTTTTTCCTTTTTGATGTATTCAAAATCTCATCTGAACCCATTTGGGTTGTGCATTCCTCATTTCTTAAACTTGATTTCGCTTCATTGATTTGCTCATTTTCACTGGTCTCCAAAAGAGGAAATGTTGCAGCAAGGCTCATAAATGCTGAGCTGTCAAGATTAAACCAGAAACCATAAGCTGATTAAAAAAGTGAAAATGATTAGTATAGATGATTTCCATTCAATATGGAGAAACAATAAATAACAGCCATATCTTACAAATCCCAAATCATTTTTTAAATGATCTAAGGAACAAAGTTTACCTCGAAAGATGGTCAGCTGTATTTTGGGTCAGGAAAACGCCAGTCACTGAATCCAGAACTGACCCTTTCCATCTGGAAAAGCTTCTATCGCCTGAAAAGAAAATTTTAATGCCAATAAACATTCTCAACTAAACTGTTTACAAGTGATAATACAACAAAATATAATATGGGACATATATATTTTTTTTCTTGTTCAATCATCTCTATGCATATAAAACTAGTACAATCTATGCATTGCATTGAAGATTTCACATTTAAGATGTCAGAAGGTTACTCCTTAAGCTCTTCACGCCAATTCAATTGTTTAGTTTGTCTCATCAATCAGCAGCGTAATAGTAGTATCTTATATTAATGTAATTTCAAAATAGAAACAGAACCATAAAGCTCATCAATCAATTTTCTGTTCAAGAAGAATGAGAGAGATATAGCTATGGACCAAAAACTTCTGACTACATGGCAGTGATAAACAAGTCCCCCAGTTTCTGTCTGTCTCATATGATGGAAAGTATAGCAAAAGAACACTCCTACAGCATCCCTTTCCCTTTCTATCTTTTTAGCTCTAAAGTTTTTTCGTATATCTGCAATTCACTTATTGTGCTGTGGTCCTTCTTGTGTCTTTTGCTTACCCTTTTGTCATCCATACATTGACTAGTGGTGCATTTGGGATTTATGTAGCTAAACTTCTACATCCTGATTGACGATAGGAAAGAACTCGTTGGGATGGGGTTCTCGAGTAGAATCACAGTTTTTCTTTTTGAAAAAAATGAAAATTCATAAATTCCAAGGTAATTGTATTTTCTCTTGAATGAGTCAATAACATTCCTTTTCTGTCTCCATGTCTTTTAAATGATGAGGCTTTTGTAGAGATGTGATTGTGTAGACTACAAATAGTTAACAACATTGTGTGTGGACATGGGTAATTGTGTCTTCTATATTGAACACTAAACTCTGCTTCCCAGTTTTTGCAGTGATTTGTCAAGAAAATATTTAATTTCTGGAAGGAATAAAATGCATGTTGTGCCTGAGACACAGTATTAGCCTGTTCAAAGGCATAGAACTAGTTTGCAATATCTAAGAAAATCATCATGAAACTTTGGAAAAGTTTATCAGAATATGAACATAACCACAATAGATTATACGCAACTTTCCTAAAACAAAAAAGAATTTTAAATTTAGAGCAAACCATATGAATTTTCACCATCAAATGGCTAGAAAATCCCTACTAATAAAATACTGCAAGGAGAATGTCACAAAGACCTTTAAGCAAAGATGAAAATGATTGGTCATGTATCAGACTACAGGCCATTATCCTTTGAAGATCTTTGGTTTTAAACATGAAAATAATTTTTTGTTAAAACAAAATGTGGTTTTAGCAACGGCAACAGATTTTGCGGTGCTGAATCCACATGCATGAGTATATTAAGAAAAAACTTAAAAAGAAAAAAATAGATGAGTATAGATAAGGATGAACAGGTAGATAAAAAAGAAGAGAAATGCATTAAACTTACTTTTATCACCTGTGATCTCCAGGAAAACCCATAGTTAAAAGAAATAGAAATGGAGAGGGCTACATTTCTAAGAACAGAGGAGGGCATTAATCTGAAGCAGTTTCCTCTGCTAGCACCTTCCCATTATTCAATTGTCACACAAACAAAGCACAAAATAATGATGTTTGCGGTCTCGGTAATCTCCATGGTGTTGCCTTGTGAAAGAATTGATTCTAAATCATTTTGGCAAAAAGTAGCTCTTTTTATAACTGAAAATTTCAAAATTGCATTAGTAATAATGGTTGTAGCTGGAGGGAGATGAACCCATACAGTTGTAAATGCAACTGTATTATATTTTCACAAATGAAATAACTTCAAAACTTTAGAAATACCAATAATTTCCATATTATAGTTGTCAACCCTTTTCCATTAACCTCCCTTTAGACAAAAAGAAGATGGCTCCTGGAAAGCTTAATCTGCTTGCTGCTGCTTGATGCCCAAACTCAAACTATTCCAGAATACCTTTATGATTATATGCATTTTAATAGAAACTTAGACATATCCTATTATAATGTATTATTTTAATGGTAAATTTAAGTTATAATAATACCATAATTTCTTAGATGGACTAAACTAGCTTCCTTTTTATTAATGCACCTTCTAGTTAATGTATTTACTTAAAACTTACCTTCACCACACAACATGCCTCTTACAAAACAATTTTTTGGTTGACGTTGTAAACGTGTATTTCAGCAAAGCATGAGGCTAAAGAACCAAAATTTTTTTGAAATCCATATTTGGATAATTTTTTGTTTCAGTGAATAATTGAGGGAACATTAGAGAGATGTATGGAATAAATTAACTTTTGGTTTGCTAATTGCCACTTCCCAAATGCATGTTAGCAAAATTTTTATTTTTATTTTTAAAGCTAGTTAGTACCAAGGATTAGATGCATTCGAGCGATGAGAGAATAAACTCGTTCAGAGAAAACTCTCCTTTCTTCCTCCCACCATATCTGTTCATCTCCGTCGTCAATTCTTCCTGTTGCCATCCAAAGTTGCCAGACTCTGTTCGTCTCAGGATCTAAATCAACTTGTGCCCTTATCCTCTTCTTCTTCTTCTTCTTCTTCTTAACAATGAAGCGAACCATCTGACCCCTTCCATTAGCATAAGGAACTATGGCCATTTGTAACTCAGCATCATCATTTATTTTTACATGAATATTCTTCCATCCAGTGGCCTGCTTGTTCATCCTATATGTTCTTCTTTTCCTGCAATTTACGGGAAAGGTACCTGCATTGTGATCTTCACACACACTTCTTTCCTTACAAATTTTCGGAGGATCTGCGTTGCATTTTTCATTCACTCTCTCAATATTTCCCCTCTCCCTCCTGCTTATTTTCTTTACAGGAAAACCACTGTCCGGAGTAGAGTTTTCGATAAGACTGTAGCTTCTCTTTATTCCCCTACGATCCTTTGAATTCTCATCTATCGAAGTAATAACTGAGCTACCATCTTTCTTCTTCCTCCGAGCATACGTCCTCAACGTTTTCACTTCTACCTCGCTCAAAATTTCTTCGTTTTTCTTCCTCCGCCGCCGCTCATAAGTTATCCAGACTCTCTCTTCCCTTTTCACAACTACTTTCGCCTTCTCTTCTTCTACATCATCAAATTCAAGTTCTCTCTTCACATCTACAGTTTCTTGAATATCAGCTTCTACATTCTTCCTCTTCTCCTTGCGGATATACTTTCTCTTTGCCGGAGTTTTTTCCTTCAACTTCGGCGGAGTCTTTGGAACTCTCACAACACATTTTACTTCTCTAATAACCTTAGGAGTGTACTTCTTCCTCTTTGGCTTCTTCAATCTCGGAGTCTTCATCTTGATCTCCTCTTTGTCTTCCATATTAAGCTAAACGAAGTCTGAAATTATGCAAATTATTTCAATTTAATGCAACAAACACGCGCAAAAAACGAACCGCGCGACCGGAGGGAAAAAAGAGAACTTGCATGTTTTTCTTTGCAGGAACTGTGGGTTCAGAGGAGATGATGGATTTGGGTCCTTAAGGATGACGATGATGAACTTCTTTTGCTAAAGCCAGTCAATTTAGGGCTTTTTTTTTATTTGATTTTGGGTGAAGGATAGCTAGGAGATGAGAGTATGAAATGCTCTAGTTTTATGAAAGTGTGAAGGTTTTTTGAAAGGTTGTAACAGATGTCTTTTTTGTTGACAGATAACTTGTTCTTAGACACGTGTAGCTCGAATTCCACTTGATCTTACACGTAGTAACTTATATTTGACAGTAATTTCTATCTATAAATTTCATGTACTAACTTTAATTAAATCGGTGCTAATTTGTAGGATAAACATAGATGAACGATCCCTCTTTCCTCAATGTAATTATTTTTATTTTTCGCATTTTATCTCCTTGCAATTACCCAAGAATTTTATTTATTTATTTACTACATTTTAACGATAGTGTAACAAGATACTAATAGCTAAAAAGTAAAAAGTAAAAAGAAAACTTTAGTAAATAGAATCTTGTAGTTTAAAATATAACAAAGCAATCATCAGGGGTGCAAATAGTTTGGACATGACTAGGACATTATACTTATTATATCCGTGTTACTAGTCACAGTTACAAATATAAATATAGATACAAATACGTCTTGGTAAGGAAAAGTTGTATCAACACCGGCCAAAAATTGAATACAAAAAAGAATATACATGCGAATGCAAAACATGTATAAAAAAATATAATAATATTAAAGAAAATATAGTTCATATGAACAAGAAAACTCATTAATATTGTTCAAGTAAATGTGGATGACTAGATCTGTCGATAATCAAACTTGACCTCAACTCAATTAATCCGAGGACTAAAGAAAATTGCAAAACATATACTCAGATATTTTAGATACGAATATGAATACTTTACTACATATCCGTATCTATAACCATGTCCTATGGATGTAGATATTTCATAACCATATTCGTATGATACGTATACATATATATCCTTGGATATGGAAAATTTTTACACCCCTAAGACCCTAATCATCATGCGAATATTCAAGATACAATATTAGAAAATGAAAAAAATAATAATAAAAAGGTAGAGTCCTTATGATATGAACATAGGGATTTTCGCATCTATTTTCAACTTTAAACGAGCAAAATTGACTCTTTGATGCCATGATATTAGTTTGAAAAAGTTAGAATAAATAATAATTTAATTACAAAATTCATTGTAGATGTAATCGCTTTAAAAAAATAGTAGGTTATACCAAAATATAGAAACTTACACTGCAAATATCAAAGCTGTTGAAATACAAAGTGAGTTTAAACTAATTTAATTAAATATTTTAGGTCTAAGAGTGGTTTTTTTAAGTGGACGTATTTCAAAGTAAACTTGGATGGGCAAGAGTTTGTTCATAGACAAATAACCCTTTATAGAAGTGGATGAGTATGAAAATGAGTCGGTGTAAACTTTGAGTTTTTAGGTTAAGAAACCCATATAGGGTTTGCAATGACGGGACATTAAAATGAAAAAAGCCAACAAAACAATAGTTTTAGCATTTTGTTGAAAAAAATACATCATATAGCTAATCAATTAGAAGAAAAGTATAAGAAGTTACGGCAATATAGCAACTTGCACTGTACACCAAACTAACTATTAAAATACAAAATGAATCTATAATTAATTTTGTGAAGTACATTTAAGTCTAAGAGTGATTTTGAAAAGTGGATGGATTTAAAAATAAATGGAGGATATTATGTTCATAGGCAGAAAACCCTTTTTGGAAGCAGACATGTTTAAAAATAATAAGGATCAAACTTTGAGTTTATAAGTAAAAAGACTCTCTGGAATTGAGTGAACTCAAAAATAAATTGGCAGGCTTCGGATTTTCAGTAAAATATACTAGTAAAATTTTGAAAGTGGGCGGACTTTAAAATTAGTGGACTTTCAAAATTAGTGGGGTAAGGCTTTGGGCTTATACATAAATTAGAAAACACAACTTTGAAAGGTGACACGTTTAAAATAAATACAGGTAAAACTTTTGAATTATTAAAATAAAAGGGAAAATTGCCTTTAGCCCCCAAAACGAGTGAGAGTGTCCCCCTACCAAGACTTTGTCAACGGTTCAAAAGCCCCCCCAAAACGAGTGAGAGTGTCCCCCTACCAAGACTTTGTCAACGGTTCAAAAGCCCCCCCAAAACTCGTGCAATTTTCTTCTAGCCCTCAAAACACCCCACCACGTGAAACACCGTTTAAAGACAACATGCTCTTCCCAAAATGCCCTTTGATTTAACCGCCTCCCGTTTATCTATACCATTCCTCATCGTTCGTACCTTCTCATCTCTCTTCTGTCCAAGCGAACCGACTCCAGAAACCCATTGTAAAACCCTAGCCCTAAATCAACCAACTCCAAAGCTTAATTAAAAAATGGCCGACGATTCAACCCCAAAGCAACCCAACATGTCGACATAGCGAAGACGACGACGCATTGCAGTTTGTCATCTCAAAAAGACCGTCGATCGCAGCAGAGTGGAATGATGCTGGCGCTTCAATTGCTCATGTTCTAGAGGACATCACAGCTAGCCATTCTCATCTCTCAAGTCCAGCTCAACCCAAAAAGCTAGTGCAGTGAATAGATTTAGAGGGCAACTCTAGCACTATCGGCACTAACGCCGCCTCTAAACGCTCCTGGATCTACAAAGTGGAGCTAAAGAGAAGCACATCGCAGTTCAAAAGAAGTGATTTTCACCGCAAATATATGTTGTTTATTGTGTTATTGTGAAGGATTTTGTTAAGTTGTGTGATTTTTTACCGCAAATATATGTTGTTTATTGTGTTATTGTAAATGATTTTGTTAGGTTGTGAAGGTTAGCTTGTAATTGTCAAGGAAATACACTAATTGTTGATGTTATGCATTAGTTGTTGAGGTTATTGATCTGTTCAGTTGTGGCATGTGGCATGTTAGTTGTTAACGTTTAGGGTTACTTGTTAAGGTTATGAGTCGGTGGTGAAGGTTATTGTTTACATACAACTGCTAGTTGTGAAGGTTACTGTTTACTTGTGGTTGTTAGTTGTGGAGGTTATTGTTAACTTGCGACATGTTAGTTGTTTGGGTTATGCGTTTATTGTTAAGGTTATTGATTCGTTGTTAAGGATAGGCGTTACTTGTGAAGCTTATAGATTTTTTGATAAGTTTATAGCTATTTTGTCAATTTTACAGCTTAATTGTTATTGTTACAGAATTTTTTCAAACTATTAATGTATTGTGTTTTTGCTTTGTAGAAAAAAGGCAAAGACCACATCTGAGGTGTGGCCTACTTCAAGCTTCACTGCTTACTACGAGTTCATGCATACATTGGTGCAGCATATAGGGCCAAGGTACTAGGAGGCATACGAAGAAAGTGTATTCAGACACTACGTTCATTTTGGCCCTCCTGGTCTTGATCTTCCCATTTTTGAGCACATTCTGAGACAGTGGGACGATAAAAAGATGAAATTTGTCTTCACTGATACAAAAACAGGAGAAGGCATTCAGTTCTCATTCAATCTTCAATGGGTAATGAGCCATACATGGTTCTCCAATGAGGGGGATCTTGTTGGCCTCAACCGAGACCAGAAAAACAGAATATGGTCGAGGTTTTCACCAAATCCGAGGATGACAGCAGTAGAACTCCTCTCCCAGCACCCACCAGATGCCATGTAGAGGATCTTCTAATGAAGCTTGTACAATCAACCGATCGTCAAGATGTGAAGGACTTTGTTTTGCTTCAGATCCTTTACCAACTGAGCATGATCTTGTGTCTAAGCAGTGTTCTTGGCATTCCTAGGCATTTATTCAAGTATGTTGACAGCATCGAACATGCGAATAACACTGGTTGGGGGATCTACATATTCAGTGAGACATTTGATGCAATTGAAAGGGCACTAAAGGGTCATGGGCCAAGGAAGAAGATTATATATCTTCAAGGGTGTATCCAGCTTGTCTGTGTAAGTATTCCTATTTTGTTGTTATGGTTGCATACTTGTTGTTAAGTTTACAGATTAGTTGTTAAGGTTACTGGTTGTATATTAATGTTACGGGTTGGTTGTTAAGGTTAGGGATTGGTTGTTAATGTTACAGGTTAGTTGTTAAGGTTACGTGTTGGTTGTTATGGTTACAACTTTCTTGTCAAGGTTACGCTTTTATTGTTATGGATGCTTATTTGTTGTTAATGTTAAAGGTGGTTGTTAAGATTCTCTTTCTAATGTGCACCTGTGGTATTATGAACTTACTGGCATCAAGAAGCCAGTAGTGAGAAGTACGACGCGACATCCTTTCATTAATTGGGTTAAACTGGGAGATGTTGCGGGATCCCTGAGATTGGCCACTAGTAGCTAAAGCAAGGCAAGCTACTATAAAGATTCCAAAGTTCCAGGGCCAAGTACACACTATTGAGGGAGGTTTGCTGTGGAAGGAGCAAGAGAAGGAGAAAGAGAGGAAGAGAAAAGAAGAGAAGATTGAAGAGAGAGAAGAATAAGGAATCGACTCCTAGAGACGTCGGTAGGGCTCGTGGCCCAAGACAACCTCTTCCCAAAAAGCAAAGGGGAAAAGAAGATGATATCATTCTTGAAGGATGGGTAAGCAATGTAGTAAAATTGTGAATTATAAATGTATTGTTAATGTTGGCTATTAGTTTTCAATGATTCCTTTTTTTAATAATACTCTGTCTGTATTTATCTCATAGAGTATGCCACATAATATCGATGATGAAACTATCGAGTAGCACACAGAGGCAGTTGATCAAATGGAATTGCCTTGGCAATTGAGCTATTGGAAGAGTGTCGCGATAATGAATCAAAAATTACATTGCGACGATAAGAGGAAATTTGAAGATTAGATTGCTATCGAACGAATGTAGATAACTTCTCTTTCTGTAAAAGTGGCTACTCTATCTGCTCAAGTGAGGAGGCTAAGAGAGGAACTAAGCGAAGCCCAATGTAGAAGCCTCTTTGTATATAAGAATAAGAGGCCTACTGCAGAGGTATCCAACCCATCGATGGAGATGCAAACTTGTACAAGTTAGATCTTTGTACATTATTTGTGAATTATATTGCATAGTTTTTAAAATTACAAATTTGTTGTTATGGTTAGATATTGATTGTTAGGGTTATAGATTGATTGTCAATGTTAAGGATCCGTTGTTAAGATTAGAGATTGATTGTTAAGGTTAGGGATTGATTGTTAACTATAGGGATTGGTTATTAAGGTTAGATAGAGGTTGTTAAGTTTTTTGTAATTACATTTTGATTTTTTTGAATCAGGCACTCCATGCATTGACATTGACATTGAGAGTGAAGTCCCTCAACATCACTTTGCTGACATTAATAAGGAGAGCGAAGGTGGAAGATCCCTCCACCAGGGGAAGTCCCTCCACCAGATACTACTGACATTGATACAGAGATGGAAGATCCTCGCCCAGAGGAAGCCCCCCCCACCAGAAGCTGACAAATTTTTTGAGGCTGAAGAAGAAATAAATAAGGGAAAGGAGACGACTGGAGAGATGTCTAGCCCAGCGATGGAGTTGTAAACTTGTACATGTTAGATCCTTTTTTCACTACATGTGAATTATATTGCATAGTTGTTAAAATTACTATTTTGGTAGTTATGGTTAGATATTGGTTGTTAGGGTTATGGATTAGTTGTCAAAGTTAGGGATCTGTTGTTAAGATTAGAGATTTATTGTTAAGGTTAGGGATTGATTATTAAGTATAGGGATTTGTTGTTAAGTATACAGATTTGTTGTTAAGGTTACGGATTGGTTGTTAAGGTTATAGATTAGTTGTTAATGTTACGAGTTTGTTATTACTGGTTTGTTGTTAAGGTTAGATAGATGTTTTTAAGTTTTTTTAATAATTATTCTTTGAATTTTCTTTTTTTTTGAAACAGGTACTCCACGTAGCGTGGCTGACAATGACAATGACAATGACAATGAGAGGGAAGTCCCTCAACCCCTACCAGCGAAAGTCCCTACATCAGAAACCGTCACATTTTTTGAGGACGAAGATGCTCCTCTTATTTTTAAAATGAATAAGAGAAAGAGGGATACAAATGTGCCCGCACCCCTTAAAAAAGTAGAACAAAAAGAAGGATAAATCCTTCCAAACATATAGTTACACCTTACACTGAGGGGAAGAAGAAGAAAGAAAAATAAATCATAGGGGACAAGGATATTATAGAAGTGGTAGAGGAAAAGTGAACAGAGTTGCGGCCTGCTGGGCTGTAGTGTGATCCCCACTCAATCTGGAAAACCTTCAGGAGTTCCCCTATGAGTAAGGAAGAAAAAATATATAGGAATAAACTAAACATGGGGATTCCCTTTTCTGAAGGCTTCATCATCAAGTTTTTTGATAAGCACCTAACATTTGTACATAATTATAAGGCGTCGACAGATGTTGTTGCGCTACTGACGGAAGAGGAGATTAAAGTTCTCAAACATTTCTGCATTTGTAGGTGTAGCAAGTAAGTATTTATCTTATATTACAATTTTATAGCTTCGATTTTACGGTTATAAATTAGTTGTTAGGATTACAACTATGTTGCTAAGGTTATGGATTTGTTGTTAAAGTTACTGGTTTGTTGTTAAGGTTACTGGTTGATTGTTAAGGTTACAGATTTTCTGTTAAGGTTACTAGTCAGTTGTTAAGGTTATGGGTTTGTTGCTAACTATATTTATTGTTTCATTCTTTTTTACAGTTTGATTAAAGTGTACAAAGGTCAATGGTCATCTATTGACCGATTTGAGCTTCTTAATATTCTACACGGTGGTCGACTGGATGATTAAGTAAGATTTATTCTTAATAAGTATTGTTTTCCTTATTCTTAATAATTATTATTTATCATCCTTTATATTAATATTATTTATTTCTTGTTGTCATCTTATAGGTTACTGAGGCTATGCTAGATATAATACATGAAAGTCTGAACAAATCAACTAGCAAAAAATATAGGCCAGTCTCTGTTTTCTTTTCTGTAAGTATATGACAGACATATATCTATTTATCTATTGCAATCTATGTTAAAAGATTTTTAATCAGTCTAATTCTTGATTATAACATACAATATATGTGGAGAGACCTAACTACCAAGATGCATATGAACTCTTCATTAAAAATTTGTTCGATGAAGGATTTACTAACCTCCTAGTTCCTATTGTCCAAGGAGATCATTGGCATCTCTTGGAGTTTGATGTAAAAATAATGTTGCCAGACATTATGATTCCTTGAGAGATCGATCTGGGCATTACAAACCCGTGCTCAACATTGTTAAAGCCTTCAACTACATTAAAGCTGGCTTCGACGTGAACAAATTGTATAGCGTATTCAACCCGATCATGGTTCTATGCGAGGAACAAAAGGGATCGTAAATTTTCTAAAACTCTTTGGTTTTTAATGTTGGAGATTGATTGCTAAGGGATTGGTTGTTAAGTTTACAGATTGGTTGTTAAGGTTAGGCTTTGGTTATGAAGTTCATGGTTTTGTTGTTAAGGTTACAGATTGGTTGTTAAGGTTAAGCTTTTATTTTGAAGCTTAAGGGTTGGTTGTTAAGATCATATATTAGTTGTTGTCCTTAGGTATTGTATATGAAGATTACAAGTTAGTTGTTAACCTTAGGGATTTAATGGTGGATATTTATTTGTGTGTAGGTATGACTGCGGGATCTACGTCTACCTGTTTATAAAAGCTATTATTAAAGGTAGAAGCGTCCTGCACTTGACGACCAAAGAGCATAACACATAGGTCATACGAGCGAAGCTAGCAAACTATTTATTAATTGAAGGCAGGAGGAGGAAAAAAGATCTCGGTCAACTTGACGATGATGTCATCGAAAGATCTGTTTCATAGACTATTTTTGTTGAAAGCATATACGTAATTTTTTTTGTAAATATACCATAAATGTAAATATATAATTATGATTGTTTATAACATGTAAATATTTAATTGTTTATAAATGTAAATTTTATAAATGTAAATATTATAAATATAAATAATTTATTGAAGGTTACTGAGAGGTTGTTAACCATGTGAACTAAGCTGTAACCAAGCCGTAACCTTAACAACCAAGCCGTAATCTTAACAACCAGTCCATAACATTAACAACCAAAAGCTAAGGTTAACAACAAATTCGTAAGGTTGACAACCAAGCTCTAAGCTTAACAACCAGTCATTAACCTTAACAACCAAATGCACAACATTATAACAGATATTCCAAAAGGGTATCATGCAGTTTGTATTGTTAACATCCCATATCAACATCAAGTTAAACAAACCAAAAGTAAATGTACAAGTGCTGGTAAACTAGAGGACGACAGCTCCTCCGTGGTTGCTATCCTTGCTCGAAGCAAAGTGGTCTGAGAAACCCCTATCCCTATGAAAGGTGGACGTCCCAACACCTTGTAGGCAAATAAAATTACCTTTATTGCAAATTTCAGGAGTTCACCTATAGAACTTCGCCTGAGCATCCAAGCTCGCAGAAACAAAACTCATTCTGCTTGTTCACCTGCATCAAAAAGGCTAAGTAAAGCTCGCCTGAATGCTTGACTTTGTAGGCGAAGCAAAGTTCACCTAAGCATTGGACTTCGCCTAAAAAGAACTAAGCTCGCCTGAATGCTTAGTTCGCCAGCTCGCAAGTAAGCTAAACTTGCTTGAATGCTTAGCTCGCCAGCTTCGTCTGCATGATCCAACCTCACTTACAGGAGTTAAGCTCGCCTGAATGCTTAACTTATGAAGTTCACCTAAAAGCTCGTCAGGCTCGCTAACTTCGCCTGCAAGCTCGCCAGGCTCGCCAACCTCGCCTGCAAGCTCGCCAGGCTCGCCAACCTCGCCTGCAAGCTCGCCAGGCTCGCTAACCTCGCCTGCAAGCTCGCCAGGCTCGCCAACCTCGCCTGCAAGCTCGCCAGGTCGTTCAACCTCACCTGTAAGCTCTCCAAGCTTGCCAGGCTCGTCAACCTTGCCTGCAAGCTCGCAAATCTTTCCTGAGCAGTTAAAAACCACTTACTTGAATTGTGGGAGTGGTTACACCCACTTCCCACGTTCTACGGGGTTGGTTATGATCTTTCTCAGCTATAAATAGCCATATTCGGCTATAGGAAGTGGAGATCTTAGCTTTTTGGGAGCTTGAACTCTTTAGGTAATCAGATGTTTTGGAGATAAAAGAACCGAACATTGCATCTTCTGCATTCGGCCTTAATATTAAAGATCAGGTGTTCGAATTCTTTTAATCAAGCTTCTACCACATGCTGAAATTCATTCGCAATCTTATTCAAATCGTCAAAGGAAGGCAAACTTGACTCAAGCATCAAGGGAGGCATCCTATCGCTCTATAGAACCCACGTTAAATAAGGAGAGATCAAATCAATTCTCTCTGCTTCTGTGTAAAAGTGATTTTCAATTTGTAACACACAACCAATCAATACAAATTTGAGATCTATTTTATGACCAACGAAAGATGATGACCATAGTGGTAGAGACCATTCTTTCTGACGAGATGGTGGTGGCGCAATTTGACGAAATTGCTGCAGGGACCACTGTTGAGTCCCTCATTATAAAGTTTGATCAAGCGAAGTACGAGGAATACTTGTCTTCGGCTTCTTCTGGCGGTAAGGCATCGTGCAAGTGCCGTAAGGTTGTGCATGTAGCTCAGCCCTAACCAACTAAGGCTACTATACATAAAAGCTCTACCCGAGCAAGTGTTGGGGGTTCCATCATTCTCAAGCCATTTGAGACTGACAAAAAGGCCAAGAATGCAAGCCAAGAGTTTTCTCGATGGGTTGTCAAGCAATCCAAGCAAGTTCCTGCTCCTGAGGAGACCACGATTTGTGTTGGTGCGGACCATGCTTTCACTATCGACATTAACGCTCCTCTCTCAAAGAGGGCCAGGCAAAGGCTGCGACAAGCTCGTGCTCGCCACGAGGCACGTGCCCAGATCTTCTATGACGGCCTGAATTACTATTCAGGCCAATTCAGGCCTGAAAAATAAGAATAAAGCCAACAACGAACGCTGAGTTCCCAAATCTGGCAAACTCAGCAGTCCAGGCAGACTTTGCACTACGGGTGAAGTCCATCACTCAGGCGAACTCTGCATTACTTGCAAAGTTCTCAAATCTGGTAAACTTTATAATTCAGGCAAACTTCTCTTTTCAGGCGGCCTTCCTCAATCTAGTGAACTTCGCCAGAAAGGTAAAGCGCAAGTTCGCCAAACAGGCGAGCCTTGACTGAAAGAGCAAAGCCCTGAACTTCACCAGCAGGTGCAAGTTCACCAAGCAAGTGGACCTCGCTAGACAAGGCAACCTCGCCTGTCAAGACAAGTTTGCCAGATTTCAACACTTGGTGATTTTTCCAAGTGTTCCTCCAAATGTTCGTTTGAATCCTCTTCTCCCAAGCGCTCGGCTGGTCCTTCTGACGCTAGGGGTTGTCACCATCAGCATACATGGGATCTTAGAGAGCGATTAACTCACAAGCACACTATTCACAAGGCGACTCCTCAGTGCCACTACGAGAGGCTTATTACAGAAGTGCTCGCTGACTGCTGGTGTGCCAGAACGTCGAAACCATCGGTGTTCGAGAGGCTCTCTCAACCACTACCAGAGACAAGACCTCTCTGCTAAAGACACAATCATCAGAGGAGATGAGCTTCTAATTACTTGGATCTCTCAGCTGCCATTGTTAGCATGATAGGGAAGCTCAAGACTAAGAATTCAGACTCTTCGGACGCTGAATTGTCACCGACACTAAAAGGCACCTCCAATAAGTCTGAGGGTGTCTACTTGCACACCCGAACTAGAAAGGGGGTTACCATACCACTTGATTATAGGCATTTATCTGGTATTTCTAATGAGAAGGATGAAGATTGCTCGGTAGTAGCAACGTCATAGGACTCCATCTCCATTCAGGGTACCCGTGCAAAGGTGCACATGGAAGAGGTCCCTAAAGATATCACCAAAAAGCTGGAAGAACAAGAAGCTGCGATTGCCACCCAGCAGACAACAATCAATACCATGAAAGAAATGCAGGAAAAGCTTTTGGAAAAGAAGGAAAAGAAGAAAAAGAGGACCTCGCGGGCTTCCTCGAAGTCCTCAATGAAGAATAAAGAGCAGGAACCTACTCCCCCTCAAATGACAGAAGGAGAAGTTAACCCCAGCTCATCCTCTAATTCTTCATTCCAGTCTTTGAGAGGGACATCACGATCTGGCAGCAACTCCCAGGACAAGAGGCTTGACGAGTTCCAAAGTCACCTTGATGCCTTGAAGATCCAGAAGAACATGAACTAGCTGGGAATTGTCAAACCATATCCAATTGAATGGGACACGATTCCTTACCCAGCAAAGTTCAAACTATTAACTTAGTGCAGTTTGACGGTAAGGGATCTCCCTCACATCACATCTACTACTTCTTGGCTCAAACATGATTTCTTACGAGGAATGACCCTATCCTAACTAGGGTGTTCATCGAGACCCTGAAGGGGGTGGCTTTTAAGTGGTTCTGTAAGCTGGAACCAAGCTTTATCAGATCTTGGGCTAACATGGAGAAATTGTTCCTGGCCCGTTTCTTTGATGATGACACAGAAGTGTCAATGTCTACTCTGCTAGCTGAAAAGGAGAGAAAAGGGGAGTCGGTCAACAACTTCATGAAGAGATTTAGGAATCGGTCGTTGCATTACCGTGACCAGGTATCTGAGAGCACATTGATTGAGATGTGTCGCAATAACCTCTCGGTCCATATTTTTTCCAAGGTTGGCACGGTGGAAACCCAAACTTGGAAAGAACTCGTTCGCTAAGGTGAGCAAGTAGAGGACATGCTCAAAATATTGGAAGCTGAAGAATCCAAACCTAAGCGAGGAGCTCCCAAGCAAAGTTCCTCCAGAAATCCTTCTCGGTCGAAGGGGAAGGAGATCATGGCTGTCGAGAATACTCCAGCCCCCAAGTCAGCTCAAAAATAAAAATCTACCTCTTCTGAACTACACTCTCAGAGGCAATACGACTTCTATGAAGATCAAGTTACTGCTACCCTCGACACTCTGGTCAAGAGCAATAGAAAAAAGCTCCCAGAGGTAAGGAGGACCGAGGTGTAGGCATCAAAAATTACCTATAGGTTCCCACACGTAGCTCGAGATGAAAAGAATATGATGAACATTATTATCTAAGTCAAGGGGAATTATCTAATGTTGACAAGTGTATGAAGTGAGTCGAACGTAGCATACGAATCAACAGGGTGGCAGAATAACAAAAAGTCGATTCAATCGAGAGTTACGTTTCATCCACAAAAGATGGAGTGTCACTCATGTATCATCTAACCCACGTGTGATTCACCCATGGAAGATTGTAGATCTCCTCTGGCTTTCCAACGCACTTTAAATTGCCTCATTCCGAGATCGGATAGGGAAATTACAAGAAAAACAGTCAAGGCGTGTTAAAATGATGTTTCGGCCAAAACTGAGATGCGTTTTGTGTATCGGCCAAGGCTGAGACACATATTATGTCTCGGCTAAGGCCGAGACACAAAGTCTATCTCATACCCTAAAACATTATTTTCGTTGCTAATCGCCGGGATTTTAGTATATTCTGATCCAAAGCCTCCCCAACTGATTTAAAGCTATCTTGAAATGTGGTTAAGTGGTTACAACTGAAGATGAGAGCAAATCGGCCATTCTTATCTAAAAACCGGGCTTCTAAAGCCTATAAATATGGCCCTAGGGCCTTCATTTGTACAGATCTAGAATTCTCGAGTCTCAGCAAAGCCCTGTCGAATTGAAGAGGGAGGAGCATGAATAATAGAGAGGAGGAAGATATATTGGCGAGTTCTTCAGCATCCGTTCATCCATTTCCCTTAAGATCACACCTAGCTATGATTCTCGAGAAGAGTGATTGTCTCGCTATTGTCAAGATAGTCATTCAATTTCTTGTCTCCTTTGTGAGGTAATGAAATCTTTATTCAGATTTGATCAGTTAGTGGTCCACGGATAAACGCCGACACTGGCAAAGATCTTACGTAAGTAGAAGATCGATAAATGATCTCTCTGTGTGTGTTCTCAGGAAAGTTATAATCTTTTTATTTTTATTGTGTAAGGAGACTTATAAAAAGTCTTTCTTTTTTTGAACTTATTGTAACGTCTGAAGTTGTAATGAGTCCTGCAATGAACAAACCAACTTTCGACACGTACACGCTGGCGACCATAGTGGGAGGCAATAGCCTCACTGCCGAGGTTGTCGTGCCGCAGTTGTTGATCAAGATCCCTGTGGATGAATATGCTGAATACGAGTTCGATCAGCAAAAGATCAAGGAGTATGTCTCCTCCTCCTCCTCCTCCTCCTCCAGATCTTACTCTATCTGCAAGCGCAGGAAGACCACTTCTGCGAAGAATGTTAATTGGCCTTTAGACCTAAAAATTCAGGGTGATAATCTTCACTCGAATGCTGTAGAAGACTCCTCTCTAGCCTCCAAGGAAGCCGGATCTGATGCTCATGACAACTCCTCAAACGTCACGGAGTTGCCCATCGAAGGCGCACCAGTGCTGACGAAAAGGGCTCATCAGAGGTGCTGCCAACATCTTGCCCGCCAATTCACCAAAGCTTTGGAATAGGTGGACGGACTCCGCTACCAAATGGATATAGAGTTTAGAAGGCACCAAGTGGCTAAGCCGTCACCGCAACAAGCATCGGGGTCCGCCTCCTAACTGCTAACTAACAAATGAGTTTGTGTTAAACGAACCCGTTGTACTCTTGAGGAGCACATCCAGAAGCGCCGCACACTTCTTGCACATGCCCGGATCCTTGTATGAAAGATACAAGAACTATAAAAAGAAGAGGTGGTCAAAGAATCACCAAAATCTAAGCAGGTTTGGGTGCCAAAGCCCAAGACAGTACCTAAAACTACACCGAAGACAGTTAAGGTGCCTCTATCTGACAAGAGACACCAGTCATGTCTCTCACATAGTTCTAGCTCTAAGGCTGCTCCCCAGCCTTTGTCAATTTTAGATCTGTCTCCTTCTGCTCTCGCTCCTCCGGTAAAGCCCTACGGCAGCGTGGATCTCTCCAAGTTCAAAATTCCGCTGAAGGATTGCCTTAGTCCTCTACTTGAAGATCAGAGCAAAGCTCTTGTTAAGGAACACTTGGGTCCGCTGAATGATTCCTGAGCAACCATCCAGAGTGGGGGTTGTAAGCAACCTCCTAACAAGTTAGTTCCCGTAACCGCTCGCTTGGGGGTACGTGTGAAAAACCAGGAGCCCGTTAGGGTTTCACCCTCATGAAGGTGTGATTCTGAACGAGCGACTCCTATGAACACTAACAAAGTGTCACCTAATCAGAAGAAGACGCGTCTGACAGACGACATCGTTATACCTGAAAGAACAAATGAATAGCCGATAGGTTGCTCTGGCCACAACACCGACGAGTTGTACTATCGGGCTGGGGGTAAGTCTCAAAAGAGAAATACCCCAAAAACGGACTCTCACTATCCTTGTGAGAGGTTAATCAAGGTAGTACTATCATAATGTAGCTACCCTAAGACCGCTCTACGGAGGGTCTCTGTATTCGAAAGGATCTCAACAGAAGCGTCCAAACTCAAATCAAGGCGCTTCCGCAAAATAAGATCAATCAGTCAAGCTGACAAATTCTCAGAGGTCACTATCAACATGACCTATACGGGGAAGTCAACTTGGCATTCCAGTCTCGATCCTTTCCCCAGAGCATCTTAGCATCTCACTTGGCTATGGTTCGGGACTATCAGACCTAGATCGAGTAGAGAACGATCTTCGGATGATGAGACATCAGATACATGCTCTTCAATTGGTTCTGATAACATCGTGTCTAGTATAGGGCAATCTTGAAAAGTATTCATGATCATTACTAAGCAGATGGCTCAGCTCCTTCAAGAAGTCTTGGCTAAACAGAAGGAGAATTTTAAAATCGAGATGGAGATGATCGTATAACAGGTCAACGATTTACATGCCCAGCTGCTCCAAGAGTTGTCAAATCAGTATGGTAAATCTAGTCGTCGCCACACTACCAATCAGGAAGATAGCAACTCAGAATTAGAGGAGAATATCAATGTCGATACCCTCCCAATGATAAAATGCTGGGGGTAGCCCCATCAACAATACCAACACTGGGGGTGGCCCCACCATTCCTCCTCAAGGTTGCTTGATGAAAGATGTAGGTGAAGATCTAAAAATGAAGGACCTTGAGAGAAAGATCAATGCTTTGATATCTGCTCAAGAGGTAAAGAAGAACGGCATTCCGTGTCCTTATCCGAGGGAGTAGGAATCGATTCTCTATCCGACAAAGTTCAACCTGATTTACTTCAAGTCCCACCTAGGTGTTATTTCAAGAAATGAACCTCTAATGGTACGATCATTCGTTAAGACCCTTTGTGCGGCCACCTTTGACTGGTACCACTATCTCAAGCCAGGGAGTATCAATAGCTGGGACGACATGGAGAGCAGGTTTCTTACCAACTTCTTCGATGACGATACTGAGGTGTCAATCGGAACACTGTCTGATGAGAAGCAAAAGGACGGAGAATCGGTCGAGAACTTCATCAAGCATTTTTAGAATAAGGCAATGAACTGCCGAGATCCGGTTATGGAGGAATTCATCCTCCAAACATTTCACAATAATTTTTCTTTAGATATGCTGGAAGCTATGGGCGTAGCACCATCCAAAACTTGAAAAGAGTGAAGGTGCGTGGGGAGCAAGCCAAAGATTCTTTAAAAGGAAGAAGGCCGAAAGAGGTCAATTAAAGGCTAATGCCCCAAAGCAGAACTTCGTCCCGCGTGGTAAAGGGAAGTCTCAAGCAAATGCAGTGGATGCCAACCAGACCTTCTAGTTGCAATCGCAACAGCAACAGTAGCCACGACAACAGGCATCAAAGCAACAATCACCTTAGTGGCAGCAACGACCTCAAAGGCAACAGAAGGCTTATGAGCCAAAATTTTCGAAGGAATACTCCTTCAAGGAAGATGAGGTCCCTGGTATCTTCAAGTACCTGTTCGAGAACAACAAGATTAAGCTACCCCTAATCATCGATCACGAGAGTGCCAAGAAGACTACCGATCCATGATACCGCACATTCCACAGGGCAGTTCATCATCCCACTAAAACATGATATGCCCTTAAAGACAAGATTCAAGCCTTGATTGATGTTGGGATTATCACCACAAAGCAACCCAAAGAGAAGAAAGTGGGTGCAAACATAGTAAGCATTAGTTTCAGCTCTGTTCCCCTCGCGTGGTTTCAACCAAAACTAGTGACAAAGGTAGAGATGAGGATGGTGAATGAAGATCCTTGTGGATAATGCCAGAAAGGACTAGTACCACACACGGCTCCCAACGACGAAATTCCTTGTGTTCATCCTGATCTACTTCAAGATGAGCAATGGACAAGATCCTCCTCTAAGAATAAATCCAGGTCCAAGAGCAAGGGGAAATCTTGTCGTGCCACTACAGCTATTCCGGAGGAAAATGACGAAGGAATCCCTACTTTCCCATCTTCTGATGATGGGCATGAAGCTTTTGCTACCAGCGAAGATTCGGCCTTTGCCACTAGAAGTGAAAATGAATATCGGTTTGACTATTCCAAGACGGCCGATCAGCTAGCTAAACTAGGAGTAGTTACGACCACTCCCAATCTTTCTAAAGGGACTTCTCGATAGTAGTCAACCCCTAAACAAAAGGAGACTATAACCAAGCAGAAAGATAAAGATCCCTAGTATCAAGAGGTTCAGAACCCGAAGCAGTCTCGATTCAATTATCCAATTGGAGGAGATAAATCTGGGAATTTGAACACTCCATACCGCTTCAATGTTATGGCCTAACTGGCTAACATCCCACCAGAGAGGCCCTGCAAGAAGCCCTGGCCGATTCTGATGTATTCCTTACTCAGATCAAGCCGATCCCCGAAGAACCAGAGTCTTTAGCTCAACACTACAACCTTACAGCCAAACAATTCCCTTGCACCGCCTTCACCAAGGAAGATATGCAAGTAAAAAATCTGAAGCATGACATGCCTTTATACTTCATTTGATACATTGACTTCAACGTTGTTAACCGGATCCAAATCGATCCGGGTTTCGTTGTTAGCATTATGCCGCTTCGACTAATGTACAGACTCGGGATTCCAGCGAACAAGTTAGCCTCCACAGGTACCGTCATCTATGGGTTCAACACCAGTGAGACTAGACCATTAGGCAAAATCCGAGTAAAGTATGAGATTAGAGATCTACAATCCGAAGTGACATGTAATGTGATAGATGCAGAAACCTCCTATAACTTACTATTGGGTCGATCCTGGGTCCATGATAATGTTATAGTTCCTTCTACCCTCCACTAGTGTCTCAAGTATGTAGATACTAATAATGAGGTCAAGATGGTGGTCACAGAGAAGTAACCGTTTAAGGGATTGGAAAACTATTTTACCGATTCCCTTCTTTACGGTGCTGAGTCCGACACTGAACAATCGACCCAAGGCACAGACAGCGGAAAAGAAGTTGACACCAAGGCTGGGCTTGATTACAATAGAGGTTTTGTATTGAATGACATTGTACCATTTGTAATTAATCTTGATGGTGAAGAATCGTCAGATGGTAGCTATAATTGGCAACTTACCAAAGAAGTAATAAATGATGATTTAGAGTACTCATCTTCTCTTGATGAGATAATGAAGGGATTATACGATGATCTCGATTTACACATGCCGCTCCTATCATATTG
Organism: Asparagus officinalis; assembly: GCF_001876935.1. Taxonomy (NCBI): domain Eukaryota; kingdom Viridiplantae; phylum Streptophyta; class Magnoliopsida; order Asparagales; family Asparagaceae; genus Asparagus; species Asparagus officinalis. Next base: position 77,655,106 of record NC_033796.1, read on the forward strand.
TGTGACAAAGAACCGTATCCAAGACTCCTTTGGGATGACCCTTGTCATTCCTCCTTCTCTTAATAAGGTAATGAAGGGGTTATACGATGACCCCGACTTATATATGCTGCTCCATTCATCTTGTGTGATAAAGAAGCATATACAAGACTCATTCAGGATGACCTGGTTATTCCTGCTAAGAAAAAGGGTCAAAAGGAGATAATTTACGAGAAATGCGAGATGTCTCCAATGCCGAACCATTTTTTGAGGGATGATAGTGATGATGAAAAGCCTGATCCTCATTTAGCTAAGTACAGTTCAAAAGCATGTAACCTCATGGAAAAGTAGGGATACAATCTAACACTTGGAGAAGGACTTTGCTTCGGTCGAGGTCCTCAAGCTCTGATTAAGGCTGCGTATGTCCCAAAAGGAAAACCTGATAATTACTACGTGTACAGAAGAGGTCTAGGCTATGTCTCTTCATTCGAAGATGAATGCTGCTGGCAAGTCATTGGCCAATTAGCGAATAAAGACTCATCTGATTCTTCAAATTAGGACTCTGACATCAACATTGGAATGATGTTCAAAGGCATGATGTCGAACATGGCCATTGTCGACCCTACCACATCGAGGAAGATGACCAACTACCAACTTAGGAAGATCCTTGGATCCACCACCTAAATATCTAATATGGTGACCAGTTCGAACAAAGAGAACCTTCCACTGAGGAGGAAGTGGTCCAAGTAAACATGGGTGACGAAGCCAATCCGAAACCTATATTCGTCAGTGATAGCCTTCCAGCAGACGAGAAAGAAGAATTGATTGCTCTCATCAGAGAATATATCGATGTTTTCACCTAGAACTATGAAGACAAGCCAGGACTTGATCCGAACGTGGCGATGCATTGCCTAAATATCAAATCAAATGCCAAACCCGTCAAGCAACAACAAAGATAGTTTCACCCACAAATTATGGAGGCGATTGAGGCTGAAGTTAAAAAGCTAATCAATTCAAGCTTCATCTGGGAAGAGCAACATTCTGATCTTCTCGCGAACATCGTTTCGGTTCTGAAGAAGAATGGAAAAATCAGGATCTACATCAATTTCAAAGACTTAAACACCGCCTGCCCGAAATGTAATTTTCCTCTCCCTATCATGGATGTCATCATCGACAACACGTGTGGGATTGAGAGAATGTCATTTATGGATGGATTCTGAGGATACAATCAAATCAAGATGTATTTGAGGATGAGAAACATACTGCCTTCAGGATACCTCTCGACGTCTTTTGTTACACAGTTATGCCTTTTGGCTTGAAGAATGCAGGCGCTACATACCAACGAGCAATGACAAAGATTTTCTAGGAACACCTCTGAAAAACCATCGAGTGCTACTTTGATGATCTGGTCGTTAAAGATGAACCCTACCAAGTCTTTCCTCGGAATGTCCAGTGTCAAATTCCTCGAGTTCGTCGTCACTACGAAGGGCATCCATATTGACCCTGATAAAGTGAAGGCAATAAATGAATTGCAACCCATGAGAAACCTCAAGGAACTCAGGGGACTACAAGGAAGACTGGCTTACATCCGAAGGTTCATTTCGAACATGTTCGGGAAATGTCAACCATTCTCAAAGCTCACAAAGAAGGGCGTATCTTTTATCTAGGACGATGCTTGTCAGAAGGCATTCGAAGATATCAATGCATATCTCTCAAATCCTCCTGTTCTTGTAGCACCGAAGTCGGGTAAAGCATTCTTGATTTACATCAAGGCGATGAACCACTCGTTAAGTACTTTACTTGCACAGGATGATGACAACGGTCACAAGCAGACAATATATTACCTAAGTCAAACTTTTGTAGGTGCCGAATCTTGGTACCCAATGATTGAAAAGGAATGTTTCACGTTGGTGTTCATCATCCAGAAGATGCGACACTACCTCATTGGGCAGACAATTTACGTCATCTTTAAACGTTAACCCAGACTGGGTTTTCATGACACAACCGGCCTCTATGAATTAGCGGTTAGCAAAATAGGCCATTCTCCTATCCTAATACGACTTGCATTTTATGCAACAGAAGTCGGTTAAAGGACAGACAATTTATGATTTTCTGGCAGCTAACCCTACAACGGATACAACCGAATTATATACAGATTTACCCGATGAAACCCACAAAGTCAACACTACCTTGCATCAACAGGTGTGGCAATTGTACTTTAACGGGGCTTCCAGAGTGACTAATATGGTAAGCGTTCCTGATAAGTCTAGAATTTTTGCGGGAGTCAGAGTTGTCCTAGTTTCCCCAGAGAAACATGTGATACCCTGAGCCTACTCATTGATAGGGAAATGTTCTAAAAATATAGCCGAATACAACGCACTGCTCATGGGACTCAGTTTCACCAAAGAGTTGGGGGTCAAATATCTTGAAGCTTTTGATGACTCCCAACTAATAGTCAACCAAATATGTGGAGAGTACGAAGTCAGAAATCACAGCCCGATTCCGTACCACAATGCGGCCGTCGAGATGAAAAACTCTTTTGAAGGATTTTTTATTAAGTACATCTTGCGTCCCCAAAATGCATATGCAGATGCACTGACAACCTTAGCAGTATCTCTGACATAACCTCCCAAAACAGAACAATTGGTCACCTTGAGAACTCACCAACTCTTCATACCAGAGTGCGCCCTAGATGCCAAAGAAGCGCACGCGACCAGAATTGAACTCGAACCCTAAGACTGACGTTTCCCTATTATCGAATATGTCTTGCACGATATTTTACCAGAAGACATAAAAGAAAGAGACTCAGTTCGGCGAAGAGCACCGAGATTTTATTATAATACGATAACTCAGACGCTGTATCGTCACACATATGACGGTTTGTTACTCCGATGTCTTTCAACCAAAGAGGCAAAGGAGGCTCTTAAGGAAGCGCTTGAGCGGAATCTGCAGTATATATCAGCCCGGTCCCAAGCTCTATGATCGTCTCGGAAGAATGAGATATTATTAGCCAACCATGGTCAAAGATGCGGTTGACTATGCCCGACGGTATCACGCGTGCCAAGGGCATGCAAATTACATGCACCAACCCCGGAGCACTTGCACCCTTCATCCACTTCATGGCCATTTGAGACATGGAGAATAAACATTGTTGATCCTATCTTCCCACCATTGAATAAAGGTGACCACTTCATCCTGACGATTACTGACTACTTCTCTAAATGGGCCGAAGCTATTCCGCTCAGAGAAGTAAAGACGAGCAACATCATCGCGTTCATCAAAAACCATATTATTTATCGATATGGTGTTCTGAGGCGAATCGTGCATGACAACAGCCATCAGTTTGTCAGTAACGCCTTCATCAAATTATGCGAGAAGTTCAGGATTGAAGACGTTTCATCAACGGCATACAATCCCACTACAAATGGATTGGCTGAGGCCTTCAACAAAACAATCATAAAAATTTTGTCGAAGCTCATGAAAGATAACAAATAAGATTGGGATGATAAACTTGGAGAAGCTCTTTAGGACTATCGTATGATAGTCTGCATGCCTACTGATACAACCCTGTATTCCCTAGTATACGGAAGTGAAGCCATCATCCCATTAGAGATTCAGATTCCCTCCTTGCGTATTACTCTCACAACATGGATGACGAATGATGAACAACATCAGAAACATCTTAAAAGAACTCGAGACGTTCGATGAAAAGCGCTTAGAAGCCTAGCAACAAATTTAATTTTATCAAGCCAGAATCTCCAGGGCTTTCGATAAGAAAGTCCGGCAGCGAAACTTTAAAGAATGAGACTTGGTCCTTGCCGTTCGACGACCGATGATTCTCAATTCCAAGAAGAAGGGAAAATTCCAACACAAATGGGAAGGTCCGTTCATGGTAGAAACATTTTACTCGAACGACGCATATCATTTGGTTACCGAAAACGGTGATAAAATCATAATGCTAATAAATAGAAAGTTCCTAAAGAAGTACTATCCCTAGTAAGTTCGGGATAACCTATTTGATGGGAAGTTCCTTGAGAATGCTACACATGGTATTCTTAAGGATAATCCAAAACCTATCGATTCTTAATCATTATATATATATATATATATATATATATATATATATATGAGTGCAAATGCACAAAACATGCATGATATATAAATCTGGAAAATATTTACCAGTAGAGAGATAATGATTAAGAACCTCCCACTGTGACTATTTAATCATTTACAAGATGATTAAAACCCTTCCACTGTGATTTTCAAAATGCCTTTCGTTGATATAAGATTCAATAACTTTATCAAGTTAATCTTCCCTCACGAAGTTCCCACTGTGACTTTGAGGTCCCTCAAGGAAAAAGCATAGTCCATCTGCCCACAGGCCAAACCCTTTCTCGGTCATCAGTATTTTCATGATAACCAGGATTTTGTTGCAAAGTGAAAGATAACAAGAATCTTCTTTTATTCGTCCATAATCCTTGGTTGATTTCAATCGTTAGGATCTATTCCATCCACTCCCACTGTGTTTTGGAGCCTTCTTTCATCGAGATGAGATTTGATGGTCCCATTCGATCAATCTTTCCTCGTGAAACTCCTACAATGCAGTTGTGGAGTACTTAATGATTCATGGTCCTCCACCACAAAATTCCTCACTGATCAAATCAATTGACAGTGAGTCCACAAAATTCTTTCGACTGAGTCCATCCAAGTTCCCACCATGTCTGTGTACTTAACACTCCTACTATTAAAGTCTTGGCACAATACTTGAAATCTCAATCTGATGATCTATGGTGATCATTGAACCCCCTTCGTGTCAAGATCTTGTCACTTGGCACCGAAACCCCCACTGAGTGATCTGTACAAGTCAACATTCCTATAGTTATTTGTATCTTCACTCCCACTGTTTCTTAGTCAAATCTTCCTATAGTTACGACTAAAGCCAAAATCTCCTCTTGATTCTTTTAATGAACGAGAGGTCCACTTTCCACTTTCAAATCCGGATTTCCCTTTCGATAAATGAAAGGCCTCTGCCCAATTTGAATGATCAAACCTATAAAAGTTAGGGTCGTCTCAATCTTCCACTTAGTCAGACCTTCTCACGGTTTCGATCAAAGTTAGAATTCCATCTCGATAAATGAGAAAGTTGTCTTCCGATAGTTAGGCTTATCCAAATCTCTTTGATTCTCGGAGTGGAGATCCCACTCTTAGTTTCACCATCCAGGAGTCTTAAAGTGGAGATCCCACTTTGAGTTTCTTTCATAGGAGATACAATATAAAATTCTACCTCTCCAACATCATCTCGATAAACGAGAAAAATTGGTCTTCAGATCGGGTAACCAATCCGATAAAAGTTAGGTTTATCAAAATCATTTCGATTCTCAGAGCGAAAATTCCGCTTTAAGTTTCTTTTGTATGAGATAGAATATAAAATTCTTCCTCTCTGGCGCAGGGTTTGTTTTTACCCCTAAGAGAAGACAGGAAGATAAAATATAAAATTATTCATCTCCAGCGAGGGGTTCATCTTTGCCCCAAGAAAAGACATATCTTTCCACTATATAGATAAGTCTACGTCTAACACGAATTGCCAGTTAATCTTTCGCTGTGAAAAAGACACCAGGATTCATGCCTGGGGGAATTTGTCTCAATCCCTAATTAGAGACATGTCTGTGCCTAACACGCGTTGCTGGGTGGTCCGTTCCCATAAAAACGATCAAGTCTACATATTCAACATCGTAGCACCAAAATCCATGCCTTTTATATATGGGGGGACTTTATCTCAATCCCTAAACAGAGATAAATCTACGCCTAACATGCGTTGCCAGATGGTTCATTCCCGTGAAAATGACGAAGTCTATGTATTCAAAATCATAGCACCCAGTCTAAGAGAGTTTATTCTCTTAGCACGACGTTACATATGAAACAGTTTTCAATAATTCACATGCTAGCCCGATTCAAATGGTAATCAGTAAAAGCACGCCAAATCCATTGATGACTAAGGGTTTGCCAAAAATTCTATGAACACCCCACAATGGATGATTAAGTCTATGTGTTCAAAATCATAGCACCCAGTCTAAGAGAGTTTATTCTCTTAGCACAAAGTTACATGTTAAACAATTTTTAACAATTCATATGCTAGCCCGATTCAAACGATAATCGATAAAGATACGCCAAATCCGTTGATGGCTGAGGGTTTGCTAAAAATTCTATGAACATCACGCAAGGGATGATTAAGTCTATGCATTCAAAATCATAGCACTAAGTCTAAAAGAAATCATTCTTTTAGCATAACATTACATGTGAAACGAGTTTTAACAATTCACATGCTAACCCGATTCAAACGGTAATCAGTAAAGGCACATCAAATCCGTTGAGGGCTGAGGATTTGACAAAAATCCTATAACTATTGTGATTATTTGTCCTAGATTGGATAAAAAAGTCATAATAAGAAGGAGAACGCCCTAAGTAAAAGACTTTGTTCCATTAATAAAGTCAAGTTAAATGAAGATGCAAAAGTGGAAGCTATCAATCCAAATACAATCCGCGACTGAGTATCTGAAGTTCCAACATAGAGAGCTCAACTTAGCCTATAGCTTAGCCTAGATGGAATCTTCGGATGTATCTAGTATCTTTGCAACTTCGCTTCTCAACTTAGCCAATTTCTCCTCTCCAGGCTCTAACTTCTCCAGTGTCTGTCTTCAAGAGTTTTCGACATATGCTAATTCATCTTTAAGAACAACACGAGATTCTTTGGCATACTTCAGGATCTTTTCAAGATCGGCTATCTTTTCGTCGGTCAAGGCTAAGGAGCTGAGTAATTAAGCCCTAGCCTTGTCCTTCCTCGAGAGATTAGCCTTCATCTGCATAACAGAGAGCCCTCTTGTACCTAAAGATCATCTCCAATGGATGCTCTGGTATCATACCACTTCTTCAGCTTGGACTCCAACTGAGTATCAACAAACGAGGAAACACCTCTAGTCTTCTGCTCCCCCAACTCTTGGGATTCGCATTCCAGTACAACGAGATCTACGATGAGAGAATCAACTATCTCAAAGTACCCTCCTATCTTATCATCGTCATATGGCGGTCAAGAGATCACCTAAACTGATCAAAACAGTATCCATGATGAACAATCATCTTCACTATTTTGCCCAAGAAGGTAAGGAAACTCTCAAGATCTATACGGAATATGTCCTTATCCGGATCAGTATTAGATAATAAGGCCATGATACGCTCATATAGAGATGGTAGAAGCCCTGCAAGTTATTGTGTAGAAGGATAAGAAATTCTAGAATATTGTAGGCGAAACTCAGAGCAAGTTATGAGTTTGCCAGCGCTAGCAGAAGTCCCTTCAGGTTGGTGTTTTGTACTTGGCTCTGCTAACCTAATCTCGGGAACTCTCAGAATGGTGGTAGGAATAACTATCGTCGGTATATAAATTCCTTCAGGTGACCTCACGATGTTTGTGTCCATCAGACCTTAAGGAACAGTAGCCTGAAGTTGAGAACTAGGCGGCTGAACCGTAGCCATGGGTCCCTCCAATGATGAAGGAACATAACCCTCAAGCAGGTCAGGAATGCTAATGACCATAGATGTATCTACCCCAGTGACTAGTCCTATAATTAAAACTCCACTATGGTTAAGCAAATAACTAGCGGGACGTAAGGATAAGATTCGTACCTGTAGATGAACCAGCATCAATGGTTGGTCCTGCAACCTCTACACCTGGTCCTCCCTGCTCCAACGTCTTAAGAGCCTAAACTGTGTAGACTCTAGTTGATGTATGAGTATAAATTGTGTTTACACCAGTTAACACGTTGTAATGAAGGTTAACGCTGGTCAACGCGTTGTGATGAAGGTCAACGCTGGTCAACGCGTTGCAATAAAGGTCAATGCTGGCTAATACCTGCAATGAAAATTAGCGCGTCGACAAATTTCACCGAAACAAGGCTCAAATCAATTCCAAGCCTCAAGATGAGTCGACACCTCCTGTGCCAACTCGAAAGGTAAAGCCAGTCGACACGAAGCTTGACCAGATGAGTCGACATGAAGCTTGATTAGATGAGTCGACACCTCCTGTGTCGACTCGAAAGGCGAAGCTAGTCGACATGAAGCCAGACCAGATGAGTCGACACCACCTGTGTCGACTCAAAAGGTAAAGCCAGTCGATACGAAGCCAGACTAGACGAGTCAACACCTCCTGTGTCGACTCGAAAGGTGAAGCTAGTCGACACGAAGCTAGTCAACACCTCCTATCTGACAAGTCGACACAAAGCTCGGCCAAACAAAACGATACCCCCTGTTTCGACTTGACATCTCAACTAACCAGTATTAGTCGACATGCCCTGTGATTCTTTAAGATTGTATGATAATCCCAAGGAGTTTAATCATAATTCAGATATGAATCCCTGACGAAGATAGTCAGTTCAACATCGACTCAACGACATGAGCAAAAATTAGAAATCAACATACCAGTTTCAGTTTGAGACTTTGACAATAGTCAGACGATAAACACAACGCTGGAAGAATTTTAGCTATTCAACAAAATACTGAATAGACTAAGAATCAAAGAAGTCAAGAATTGAAGCCAATTATAGGTCCATTTATACCGACTGAAGGTTGGGTTTATCACATTCAAAGTATTTCAGGCTCTTCTATAAAAGAAATGAAACTGAAACACTTTAGAAGGGGTATCTGTAGGCGTTAAAAATTGCTTATAGGTTCCCACACGTAGCTCGAGATGAAGAGAAGATGATGAACATCATTATTCGAGTCAAGGGGAATTATCTGACGTCGACAAGTGCATAAAGTGAGTCGACGTAGCGTATGAATCAACAGGGCGGCAGAATAACGAAAAGACGATTCGATCAGGAGTTACATTTCACCCACAAAAGACGAAGCGTCACTCATGTCTCGTCCACCCCATGTGTGATTGACCCATGGAAGATTATAGATCTCTTCGCTGGCTTTTCAATGCACTTTAAATTGCATCATTTCGAGTTCGGACTGGGAAATTACAGGAAAAATAGTCAAGGCGCGCTAAAACGGCGTTTCGGCCAAAACTGAGACATGTTTTGTGTATCGGCCAAGGCTGAGACACATATTGTGTCTTGGCCAAGGCCGAGACATGAAGTCTGTCTTATGCCCTGAAACATTGTTTTCGCTAATAACAGTCAGGATTTTGGCATATTTTGATCCAAAGCCTCCCCAACTAATTTGAAGCTTTCTTGGAATGTAGTTAAGCGGTTACAACTAAAGATGAGAGCAAATCAGCCATTCTTATCTAAAAACCGAGCTTCTAAAGCCTATAAATATGGCCCTAGAGCCTTCATTTGCATAGATTCGGAATTCTCGAGTCTCGGCGAAGCCTTGTCGAATTGAAGAGAGAAGAGCACGAATTTTAGAGAGGAGGAAGAGATCTTGGCGAGTTTTTCAGCAGAAAGAGAGGAAGAGTTTGAGAGATCTATATCCGTTCGTCCATTTCCCTTGAGAAGAGTGATTGTCTCGCTGTTGCTGAGATAGTCACTTTAATTTTTTGTCTTCTTTGTGAGGCAATGAAATATTTATTCGGAACTAATCAGTTGGTGGTCCATGGATAAACCCCGGCATCGACAAAGATCTTACGTAAGCGGAAGACCGATAAACAATCTCTCTGCGTGTATTCTCAGGAAAGTTGTAATCTTTTTATTTTCATTGTGTAAGGAGACTTATAAAAAGTCTTTTTTTTGAACTTATTATAACGACTAAAGTTGTAATGAGTTCCACAGTGAACAAACTAACTTTCGATGCGAAAATGAGGACCTGAACAAGACGGATGATCCTAATTACTGTACGTACCACAGGATGATTCATCATCTCACCTCTAAGTGTTATGTCCTTAAAGATAAAATCCAGGTCCTTTACGATGCAGGGGTCCTGAAGAAAGAAAAGGCGCAGAAGAAAGTGACTACGAATATGGTCACTTTGAAATTCGGGACAAACCTCCCGGAAATCCAGGCGCCGGCAGGAGTCGTGCCCATCCCTAAGGTGGAACTAAAAATCATCAATGCTGATCCTCATAATCAGCGAGAAAAAGGTTTGATGCCACAAACCTTGCCGTCAGGGCAAATGATGTGGGTCCATCCTAACCTTCTCAATGATGAACAATGGACTTCTAAGCCCTCAAAGAAGTCCAAAGGAAAGGCAAATCTCTGCAACGTCATGTCTGTAATTCTGAACAATGACAAAGTTGAAGCAGCAGTCCTCACCGATTCAGATGATGAGACGGCTGTGTTGGCTACTAGGGTAGGGAAGGACTTTGCTAAGGACTACCCCCAATAGCAGAAAATCTATCAAAGCCACCAGCAGAGCCGCGATGCAACAAGGAACTAATGAAGGAGACTCCTGTAAGCTTAAGTAGTCAACCTTTCCAGTTCGATGTACTTACTCAGTGTTTGCGTCAGAAATCAATTTAAATGTTGAACCCATTACAACGTTTATCGTTTACATAGATTCAAAAGAGTTAATCTTTTTATAAGATTTCTCGTTACAACGAAAACAAAAAGAGATCTCCTAAAAACACACACAAAGATCATTTATCGGTCGCTGCTTATGTGAGATCTTTACCTTTGCCAGGGACGCGTTAGCCTGTGGATCACTAATTTACAGATCCAGATTGATCGTGAAGAAGGCTCAGTGTTCTTATTTGTTTTTAGAAATAAGAACAGAAGTAAATAATCTCAGCAAAGTAGGATTAATACTCTTCTCAAGATCAAAACAACAGTTTGATCTTAAGGGAAGGGGTGAAGGCCTGTAGATCACTTAAAATATTCCTCTTTATGCTGAAGAATTCGCCAAGATCCCACCTTTCTCTCTGAAAATCGTGGCTCTGCTTTGAAAATCACAAGTTCTCTCGTACGTACGCCAGCCCTCTCGATTACCCCTGCATATGGATGTTGGGGGTATTTATATGCTTCAGACGTCGTGTTTATGGATAAGATCACATGATTTGAATGTATCTTCAGTTAATAATGACTTTTCCGTGTTTAAGGATACTCCCAAGGCAGTTAGGAAGCTACTGGAACGCACGAATCCCTAGAAATCCATCAGAAAATGTATCGGCGCACCCTCCCTGTGCGAGAACAATTGTGTGTCTTGCACATTGAGTGCGAGACACACTATTATGTCTCACACTTTGTGTGTGAGACACATTATTGTGTTTCTCTTACTTCATTGTTTCGTCGTTTTGCGTGCTTTGTCACTTCTTCGTTTAGTCTTTTCGTGCGTTCCTTTGCTTTGTTTTAGCATCAGATGATCTTCTTTGACTTAGATGATTACGTTAATCATATTCTCTTCGTCTTGATTTGTATCCGGGAACTTATAGGTAATTTTTGACGTCCACAAATACCCCCTCCAAAGTTTTCAGTCTCCTTAGTCTTTTCTCGAGGAGTCTAGAATACTTTGGATCAGATAGGTCCTATCTTCAATTCTTAACTTCTTCAGCTTTTAGTCTATTCAGTATTTTATCAAATAGTTTGAAATTTTTCCGATGCTGCATTTATCATCTGTCTGTTGTCGAAATCTTGAACTGAAATTGGTACGTTGATACCTGAATTAACTCTCGTCATTGAGTTAACGTTGAACTAATCATCTTAGTCAGGAGTTTATATCTGAATTGTGATTGAACTCCCTAAAATAATTCTTTTACCTGAAAATTATCCTAAGCCTTGTTGTAGTGAAATTGTTGATGCATTTACCGGCGTTGACCTCCGTTACAACGTGAACACAGTTTATACTCATACGCTAACTGGAGTCTACACAGTTTAAGCTCTTAAGGCGTTGGAACGTGGAGAATCAGTTTATACTCCTATACTCATCAGAGTTTTAGGAATCAGTTTAACCTCATATACCCGTTAGAGGTTCAAGGAGATGCAATTTATACTCGTATACTCATCGGAGTGTGAATACGTACCTCAAATATGTCAAAAACGAGTTAAAATGGGTGAAATCATACACGAAAATGACCGTAGGACCCACCCTGAGTGCGAGACACATTCTCATGTCTCGCACGTGTGCGAGACACACGTACATGTCTCGCGTACGAGACACAAAAATGTGTCTTGTGTGCAAGGCGGTCGTGAGGTTTGGGGGAGTTTTTAAGTCCGATTTTTTCATCTTTTCTCACTTTTTTCTGTTCTTATGTTCCTCTCCTACTCAAATTCTTCTCAGTTCTTCATAAAGGCTGCGTTTGGGAACTTGGATTTGGATTTGGAATGTTGATTTAAAATCGAAGGATTTGAAATCTAGGATTTGAAATCTAGGATTTGATAGAATCTTTTGTTTGGATGCCTTTCCAAAATGGAAGGATTTGAAATCAAAGATTTGAAATATAGTGTTTGGATACACTTTATTATACATGAACTTGGATTTCAAAATTGGCGTTTTAAGGTTTATGTTAAGGTAAAAGTTAGGATAAATTTCACAAAGCCCCGAAGTTTGACAAAATATCTTCAGATTTTCCAGTAGCTTATTTGTTAACAAATTTTTAGCAATGATATCCAAAAACATTATTATCTTCAAACCATCACCATTTAATTTCATAACAAAAGGAACAATGCTACCATCAGCTGGATCATAGAATATCAATTCCAATATATGTACGTCATAGGAAAACAAAAACTTTCAAAACAAATATGGATGATGGATCCATATTTAAAAAACTCTCTTTTCTTTTCAATAACAAATAAAATGAAACTACTACTCCTCACTGACACCTGAAGAAAAATCTAGATATTACACAATGGCATTGGTTGCACTAGCAATCGTAGGTCACAAATCACTACACTCCTTTCCAATTGCCCCAATAATTGCAGATATTTTGGTTCTGACCTATACTCATTTCCACGTGCAGTTCCCCCTAGTCTCAAGGAGTGGAAAGATCTGAAAACTGATATCAGACTCAAGCAGAGACTTAAAACCTACCAGAATCACAATCCAAAATATATCAGGAGGACCCGAATCCTTCGAACTCGCCGCAAAGTTTTGCTACGGCCTCAACATCGACCTCATCATTGCTAACGTCACAACACTTCGCTGCGCAGGCCATCACCTCCAAATGACCGAAGAAATTTCGGACAGAAACTTAAGAGCCTCAGTCTGAATCCTATCTCAAAGAGACAGTCTTCACCAGCATCACGAACTCCATCTCGGTTCTCCATCGTTGTCAATCTCTACTTCCAGTAGCCGAAGATATCGGTTTGCTTACTAGAATTGTATATGCAATTGTCAGCAATGTGTAAAGAACAGTTGACTTCAGGTTTATCGAAGCTCGACCATAACAAGACGACTCTTGTTGTGAAACCTCATGACTAGGAAAAATCGATAGGGATTCTAGGCCTTGAGTTTTTCCAGCGTGTTGTTTCTTCCCTGAGAACAAAGGGTTGTAAGCAAGAAACAAATAGAGAAGCTTCCAATGAGAATCTAGCTTGGGCATCAATAATTTCAAACTACATGGAAGATAAAAATAAACAATATGCACTATATATTTTCATGTATATGCAGCTAAACTTGTGGCTGTTGGTTATGGCATAAAGAAGCTGTAGATCATGATGACCATCATTGATGATCTTGTGTCTGTCAACAGCCTTATTGAGGAGCGTCTTACAGTTGAACCTGCAAATGAATACATTCAAAGTTGCGACATTGTAGCTTTCAACAAGATTTAAACCATTATCGGAGTTGGCCAGCATATGGGGGATGGGGGAAACATTAGCGTCTGAAGTCTTAAAAGTTACCATAGTCGTTTTGTTTCCGTCCTGAGTTTCAATTTCAATGGTTATCAGTACTCATCAAACAACAATAACAAAACTAAGTAATCTACATACTCATCTTTCGACCTGCTTCTGCTCCTTAGCGTCATCCTTCATGTGCATCGCTTTTGGATAGATCTCCCCCACAAAAAGAACTACAACCTCCATCAACTAACCACTCAAAAAACTTGATACAACTGCAAGAGAAGACCAAGCTAGTCAGTGGCCTAAGTCTAACATTAATCCCAAAGATTGTTACATAATCCCATTCCACAAATCATAGATCTCAATCGTTAAGATAAGAAGATGACAAATCATAAACAATATCTAATTAAATAGCAACATGTAAACAATCGGATACATAATATGGATACCCATTTGACCAATTAAATTAAGCTTTCATAGATCAAAAGCCAAGAAACCCATATGTATACTAAAAAGAGGACAGAGCAACAAGAAGGCTATATAATCCCTTTCTTCACCCCTTTACCCCCTCCACACCACAAACCCCAACAAAATAAAACCATAACCCATCACAGACCAAAACACAAACAAACAATAATCCTTTTTTCCAACATAGGAGACGAGGTATCAAAACCCATCTCTAAACTCCAAACTGATCTAATATACTAGCATTACCAAAACATTTAAAAAAAGGGAGATTTTTGAGGATCAAGATCCATTCACCATCACTTTGCCGAAGGGCATTCCCTCGCAAAGTGCCCCGTTTCCCATGTCAGTGTCTCCAAACAATATAAGTGTCTCCAAATAGGCTGTTTGTTTGAACGAATGTGAATTAGGAAATCTGACAATAATCTCCACCGCGACCTGTGACGTCGACGGCCTTGGTGCGGCCGTCGTCGCCCTCGCTGATGCTGAACTCGACGGACTCGCCCTCGCCTAGGGTTCTGTAGCCCTCGGATTTGATCGAGGATTGGTGGACGAAGAGATCCTCGCCACCGTCGTCAGGGGGGAGAGAGGAGACCTAAACCCTAGATCAGATCTAGGGCTTCGACGAGAGAGGAGAAGGAGAGAGAGGAGAGATAGAAGTTTGGCGCTGAGGGAGAAATTGAGAGTCGGGATCGGGGGGCTGAGAAATGAGATCGGGATTTGGTAAATAACAGGGGGCTGGGTGGGATTTGAAATATCTGTATTTGGGCTTTTAATTTCTCCTATCTCAAATAATTTGATTTGAAATCTTAGCCTAATTGAAAATCCAAACTAGAGATTTGGATTTGAAATACCCTGAATTTAAAATCCAACGCTCAAATCCAAGTTCCCAAACGCAGCCAAAAGGGATTCCCAAGTTCCTCTTCATATCCATCTCTTCGAATCCGAGCGAATTCAAGAGGGTTCTCATCCTAGGGTTTTGGCTTTTAGATTTTGAATTTCAAACACCTGTCGTGGTTGCACTTCTTCAAGGCTTCATTTCAGGTAAGACTTGAACTTTATACCGTTGATTTTGGTTTCCTCCCTCAATTTAGTTCGGTTCTAATCATCAATTCCCCCATCTTCCGTTGAAATTGGCCCCAAATTATTGATTGCCCCTAAATCGTTGTAGGCTTCTCCACTTTGATTGTGGAATGGAGATCTAAAGGGGAACTTAGGGTTCAAGCGAGGGATAGAATGGAGAAAGCAATGGACGACGGCGGAGGAGAGGCTGGAGCAGGAGTGGAGGGCAAGGCGAAGGGCTGCAGCGGAGGAGGACGGGGGGTAGCCCTAGATGAAGATGAGGGTGGTTTAGAGCTGGCAGAGGCCTACTCTTGACTTTTTTTTTAATTGAAGATCTCTAATTACACGAGACTAGTAGTTCCGTATTTTGTAAAGATAATAATTAGCAAAATCGATCTCTTTTGGCCAAGTGGCCAGAACGATATCGATTTTGCTAATATTTTTTAAGTAGTCTGTTTTACAAATTTCTCCTTAAATCTACTAGGGTATTTATGTGAAAAGTAGGGAAAACTATGAGGTAATTAAGTGCTATTTAGCCTTATTCCATTGATTTATATTTGAAGCCGCAATATATGCTATTTGATTGGGGAGAATCGTAGTCGTCCATTTGAAGATTCATGGCGTTTTATTTTTATTTTTATTTTTTGCCTCAACTTTGGATCACTTTTCACATAGCCTCCTAATCTTTGCTTTTCTCACATAATTCTCCTTAACTTTGGGGGTCTCACAGAAGAATTTTTTTTCACTGGACCTCTGTATATAACTAAAATTTCTTTGAAATAAAGACCTAGAGTTTATAGAATGGAATATGTTGCTTGTAAATGTTAAAATTTGAAATTATTTGGAAACAATATATTGGAAGATCCACTGCAAAAAAAAAAAAAAAAATGTTCAGAACATCTCAGAGTCCGTGACGGTTATATGAAACCTTCTAAAGTTCAAAGGTTATGTGAAAATTAAGTCTTTAAATAAACTTGAGAACTTTCATAGGAAATTTTAAGGCTTAATTGCCCTTAAAGATTCTGTAGAGTTTAATCTACTTTGTAGTTATCCTCACTTATTATTGGCAACACTTATATACCTAACATTCTTAAAACTTGAATTTATATATATGCACTCACTTATTTTGTAGTACTAGTTGGAATGCACGTGCAATGCACGTGGTTTTTTTTTAAATTTATAATTTTATTTATAAAGTTTTTTTTATAAAATTATGGAAATTATGGCTACATAAAACATAGAATAACGCCAATTAAAACAACTGACAAAATATATTGTGTATCTGATTGCACTTTTTTAGTGAAGATACGTGGAAAAATTGTTCAATGCAAATTCTTGAATCATATTTTTCCGCAATCATCCAACATATGCAAAAAAAATTATAATACAAATAATTTTTTCTATCATTGCTTATCCAGTTGCATTAGATGCACGCAGCTTGTCAACATTTTCTGTAGTTAATAGCGCACCCTTTTTTTGTCTTTTTTACAATCTTAGATTTTCCAAATTGTTTAGTTAGAATTGCAGATTCATCATCCTCCAGCTTTAGTAGGACCCTCTCGCTTAATAGGTTTTGTTTCCTGATCACTCCTCTCTCCCTCTTATTTCCCTTAACTATTCTGCAAATAGCACACACGCAACTCGTTGGCCCGAGATAAATGGTTGTCATCAGTTTACAAGAAATTTGCACAACAGCAACTGCAGAATTATCCCAAATGGATATTAGTGTGAGATGTAATCATTTTGGTAAATTAAGAAAATTAATAAGACTCCCTCTGTATAATGGGATTCTTATATAGAGGTCATCCTAATAAAACAAATAGAGAGTGCAACCTCATTCGCTAATAAAAACAAAAGGATTATAAAATACAGAGGGAGCTCTTATTCCATTTTCCGCAATCGTCCAACATAAGTCAAGCATATAAAATATGATGCCTATAATGCCAACCTCATCAAAAGGGTCATCCTAATAAAAGTCAACCTATAGAGTTGTGTTGGCATACTCGCAAACAAAATAATCTTGCCAAGCAAGTAATAACAATGCTCATGCTTACAAAGGTAAAATGAGAGGCCAAAGATGGAAGGCACTAAACCATACATGTATTTCAAAACACACCAACATCCGAAGGATGCAAGCATGTTCACTACAAAAGTATTAAAAAGAGAGTTGCTTGCGCAGAGGTAAACTAAGTAAAAACATTACATGTCATGGACCTTGTAGACTGTCAGCGCCACAAGTAGACATATATATCATGATTCATCACATTAGATTCACAACGCAAATAACAAATCATACGACAGCCCAACAGCACGGGGCGTTAAGATAGGAAACTTTTGCAATGTATATATAACCTAAACACCACAATTCTATGCGGTATCTAGTAAAGTTTCACCGACACGAGATCTATGAACATCCATTAAAGCAACCAGACCGCAATGAGGAAACATACTCAATTGGGCATGACGTCGAATACTCAAAAGGGCCCATCCTTCGTAGGATCAGTGACTTGCAGTTCGCACTGAATACCATCCAACTCCTCTTGAATTGCTTCCGTTGGAGCGCTTGCATTAGAGCATCTACTTCTCACCCTTGGCTAATGTCTGGAGATCTTCATGCAACGGGAAACACAAATACAAATCATTACGCCAACCTAAAATCCATATATTATAGCAAAAATTTAGTATTTACCAAGCAATGAAGAAGAACTCTTTCTTCTGGGCAGTTCTCCCTCGGCTGACAAAATCAAAGTCATAAATACGCATTATTGACATTCGTCTCGATAAAGGATGCCCAGTGCAAAATCTCGAGTCTCCAAATAACTGCGGTTAACCAAAAATACATCCTAAAATCCAGGCCAAATGGTTTCCCCCAAATGAGTGTCCACTGGAGACCTACTAAAATATCTTGCAGGTGGCTGCTGCTCACCTGGGCTGCCGATTTGTGCGCCTCGCACCTGTTGTCGTAGCATCCAATCCAGTATGTCAGAATAATGAAACTTTTTTTTTTGGGCCCGCCGCGCAAGGGGCAAATGGAAAAAAACACGGTTTAAGGCTAAAAAGGACACAAATTTCAGCCAATAAAAAGTAATAAACAAACCTGGAGGTGAGCTAGTTAATGGTGAACCCACTGGATGCCTATAACTTCTGGTTTCCTCTAGTTCCATATCTTGGGTCAACAGCTGCATATAGCTAGAATCACAAGGAATACCACTCAGAACTATGGAGACAAATAATAACTTAGAAACTTTAAGTAAAACATAAACAAAAATCCAGAAGATATAGGAAATAATAGACAGAGAATTGCGCCAGAGGACTGACAGAAAATAGAGAGAGACTAACTAATTTAGAAGCGTCAAGATAATCTATTCAGATCACCCATTTCTATGTGTACATAAAGATTCAGTTGAAATTAGAGAGATTGGGATGAGGCAATGTATTGTTACGTCGTTCATATTGATAGCTACAGAATATGGTGAGAGAGATGATAGACGTAAGTTTGCTCGTGAATCCATTACAGAAGTGTGCTTTATTGGTCGATAGTGTGTGAGTATTGATACATTCGAAAGGAATAAGTGCAGTGTTTGTTTGCTTAGTATTCGAGAACTGATAGAAATCACTGGTTTTGAGTATTAAGTATTACTTTGCAAAAAGTTGTCTTGTAGTTTAGTAATTCTTTGGAGATGAGATAGGCATTCTTTGAAGTAATGTTTAAGGTGATAGTGCAACCAACCGCAAATAGTTCCTGTAATGGTGCTGTAGAGGACCTGAGCTAGGTTGAGACTTACTTATATCATAATAGATGGAAGGAGATAGGATTGATGCCGAGATTTCTCGGGCACATTATGGTGATGTTGAGAATCAGTGTAAGTAGTGTTTGCAAAATGTTTTCAATAAGGTACATAAGGTCGTTTCTTTCATTAGATTTGATATTCACTAGTGCGCAGTGGATGAGCGTTATTATTTTGGGTTATTGTTTATTGCAAACTTGATATGAAGCTGGCAGGCAAATAGGTTTTCCATTGTTACTTTTCATGCTAAGGATTCGTTTGCTATTGTATGTTGATCATTTAGTATCCGATGAAACGCGTTGGGTACGTAAGTATGGCAGAGAGGTTTAGAATTTTACTGAATTACACTGATCAGGAAACAGTGTGGTGCCTGGAAAAGCTGCACAGCAAGCTCCCATTGTTAGCCGCTAATGCAAATCATTTGGTATTATTTTTCTAGATCGTTGGGGATGCGTGAATTCTTGTAGATATAGCATAAAAATGTTGAGAGTTCACTGGAAGATTATGACTATATAAGGTGGCAAATCTACCAGCACATATGGAGAAGTGGTGTTTGTATATTACTGCCAATGTTTTGAAACTGAAGAGGAAATATTTGTGATTATATAGGAGATGACAAGTCAAGCCAAAGATAATCTTTTAGAGATTTAGAAGGAATCGGTAATCATCATTGAGGTAGAAACTCTTGTTCAAAATTGGATAATGAGCATTTTTAGGGCTTTTAATCTTCATCATAAGAACTCGAAGAACACTTGAGCATCATTAGCAGGATTGATTCGGAAAAATATCTGAACATACTGACTAAATTCATGAGACATCATTAAGTCTTTTCAAGTTTGAATCATATTGAAACTTTACAAGAACAGCAGGAGATGCAGGTCTGGCAAAAATGACAGAATGTGATTTCAATCCATGTGAATTTGGGATTAATTTGTATATAGTGTCACCAATTCGAGAGATTCATTTACACGGTTTTCTTAATAGACTATTAGCATGCCTGATTGTAAACAGAATAAGAAGGACATAGGAATCGACCTTTGCCTAATCCATGCTAGGACATTGAATACTCCATGTAAAGATTATCATTTATTGACAGAGGTATTATCTGGAGTAGATGAATGCAATCCATATAGTCATAAATACCATCTATATTATCAGGAAACTCCAAGTCTATGAATCATCATCCTCTGGAGAGATTCCAAGATTTTGTGTGAAGCTTTCTCAATGACTTGAGTATTTAGAGAATGCTTGGGAGAAGGAATGTTTTTTCCTTAGTTGTATGTTTGATGAGTTATGAGAGCTAGTGGAGATATTGTCGGAAATACCTCCCTTCAGCAAAAATCACTTTCGAGCATCACTACTCAATATAGTCCTAAATTGTTGAATACTCATAGAAACTTGATTTTTGAATGATTTTATAGACGCAATATTACATGGCAAGAACTTGGCATTGAATCAGAATATGTGCATGTTGAGGATGGTGTCACATTAGGATTAGTTGTGATAGGATAGGAATGGAAATACCAAGACAATTATAAAGAACATAAAAGAATTCTTGCGGCAAGTGCTCTATAAGATCTGTCAACTTAATTATACTACATAGAAGAAGCTTTGGAAGAAATATAGCAGCATCTGGAAGCTCATGAGGTGGACTTTTATTTTAGATATGATAGAATGCTTAGCTTTTGAATTTGTCTCTCCCTGCTTGATATGACGGAGGAAATACATATTCACTGCATGCCGCTGAGTATAGAGGCTTGGATATAACTATCTGATAGGTGCATTAATGGTAGATGTTGAGTAAAAGAAGGTTTTTATAAAGTCTAGGAACTAGTACAATTATCGAGCATCTCAGGTGTAGTTCTTTAACCAGGCATCTACATACAGGAGTCTGAATCTGATTATGGCATGGCCGTTGTTAGTTCTGGTCATACACGATAGATCAGAAATGTCAAGCTGTTTATATTCAGCATGAACCCAGTTAATATTAGCTTCTTGCTATAGAATGTTTCGACAAGCCTGGAGTTTAACATAATTTAGTCGGAGTTTTCTTTTTCCTTTGAATCGAAGGTAGAATGGAGAGGCATCATTACTGAGTTGGCATCTGTAATAACGAGTAGGACTGCTTATTTTAGCTCTAAGGAGTTGGTTCATAATATCATGAGTGTGTATTTTGTATCTCACCTCTTTAGGGCTGTCGGTTAAAGTTTCTTTTAGGTTTAGGTATGGTAATGTTTGAACATGACATTAAGCCTATGAAAAAAATTCCGGGATCTACCCAAAAATTTGGTGTCTAGACAGGTTTAGAAGGTCAGGAATGTTTATGATCCACGATAGTTTGCTAAAATCTTAAAAGATTTTCTTTTTCCCTCATATAATATATCACCGTATAGTATAGCGAGAGTGCAGGAGAAGTGATCAGAGGAGCAACCGTATGAGATAAATAAGCGGGATAAGAGTAAACTGCTGAAATTGTTCGGACCCTCATATTATCTAAGACACTCTATCCAATCTGAGGCAATTGCTTGGTGTCGCGGTTCTTGTTTTATTACTACCATGAAAGTACAGTTTCTTTGGATGTGCAGCAAGTTCTGAGATATGAAATCACTGGAAGTCTAAAGTATACAGTGTCTGAGGAAGAAAATGTTGACTCGTAACGATCTGCATGTGTCTAAAGCTGGTCTGCATTGATCAAATTGATTTTATTTTAGGGGTCGAAAAGAAGCGAACTACTGATAAGGTCCATTCTTATGAAAGTGAAAATCATAAAGAAATATATTACTGACCTGATATATATCATAACTCCTTTAAAAAGAGTGAGTTGTGAAAAAAGGAACTTTCTCGATGGACTTTATTACCGCTATTCCTTGTTTGATATTAAGATATCCTAATCTAAATAACTAAAATTAATTATCTATCTTAATTAATTATATTATATCACTCCTTCAAGTTCTGTCTAATAGTCACTGCTAAATTCAATAATTATTCGTGAACTCTACATATATTATTTAATTTTAGGTGGATGGAGGGGGAGTGATACTTAATGAGGGGCAAGTTGCATTTATATAAACTATCCGTGGAATGAAAAGAAACTAAGAATTATTGAAAATGTCTCTGGACCTCATAATAAGAAATTCTTATAGCGGTTTTCTTATAATGATGTATCTAATAATTGGCATGTTAATAAACTATTCGATGGAAAGTAAGAAAAATAAGAATTATTCTAAAATTTGTACTTTGAGGTTGTTACAAAATTTATAGTAAAAGCATTTTAAATGTGTTAAAGTTATTCGTAAGTCATTATATGCCATGAATTGTGAGGAAGATGAGGCATGTAAAATGTAACAACCGATCAAAAAGAAGACCTTGAATTGCATCTCTTATGAGAAAAAGATATATAATATAATCATCTTCCTGAAGCACAATAAGTAGTGTCTCTTCATGGCTCACATTTTATGTTTGGGGTGAATGTTGTATGCTGTTTCTGTGTAAATGTATCATATCTAATAATTACGTTATTTAATATTATATTATTGCATGCGCATGCATATATGCAATGGTGTATGTTGCATGAGTACTAGATGTGTTGGTGTAGGTATATATGGGTTGCTGTGATGCATGCATGGATTGTACAACGTAGTGTCATAAAACTCAATATGGACATATATCACATATGCATATGTATGTATAAATGTAAGCGGAATTGTTCTTATGTAATGTATGATGATGGATGTGTGTATGGTGTATAGTATATCTGAATTTCTTGAAGTAACTTCGTTCATCAGATTCAGTCTCATAGATATCGAGGTGAGGAATAGAAGAATGTTAGATGCAAAGACTAGTATTTCCTGAAAGTTATAAAATAGAGCCATTGAAGCTATAAAATAGAACCAAAGGGTTTTTCAATTTCTATTAAGATGAAGCACCGATTTTTGGCACAAAGAGTTGTCTATCAGTTATTTAAACAACTGGATATTGATAATGTTTAAATAAAAAAAAGAACTCATCAAATTGGAATAAAATTGGATCGCTGATACCAGGCAGGGAAACATTCATAAATAATTAACAGGAGTTTGAACTAATAACATGTTAAGAAAAAGAGAATTAAAGAAGATTAGAAAGGAACAACACATTTAAGTTGTATTGTATGAAGACTCCAGTTCAACAATCATTTGAATCAGGTTAAGCTTAGGTTATAAGAAAGACTAAGCCCGATCACGTGGTATATTATAGAAATATGAATATGCACGTTAACTAGTACTCTTATCGTCTTTTGTATAAGTATGTGAAGTTTTTTATATTTTCAATGATATATTCACGTAAAGAGAAGAGCATGATTATGTACATGTTCAACTCACTGGCATCGATAAAGCCTAAGAAGCTGTGAGATGCATTATAAAATAATTTCAGAGGCAATGACACTATAAAAATACCGCAATCAGGATGGCTGTAAAGGTACAGAGACAATATTGGATTGTACACTCTAAGGGAAATTGGTAACAAGATCGAAACTTAGAATTTTTTGGCTCCTCGAATATATGCAGTGTAAGACAGAGGCTGTGATTATTAGCGTTAGCGGTATAATAATAATTTCTAGGCAATGTTAAAGCCACATAGTAGATTTAATATATTAGGGTCCATAGAATACTTAAAAAGCATGCTTTAGAAGAAAAAGGAGACTCTCACTCTTCCGCTACCAAAGGCAACACGTGATCTTGGTGACTAAAAATGGATTGGTATGCGCCATCAGGAAATCAGAAGTACAAATTAGGAGAACGACAATAAAATATGAAAGTGAGGAATTCACTGGATGTCTGGAAAATTTAATAAGTCCGATGTATTGTAGAATAGAATTACGAGATAGGAATATATCAATGCTATAGACAAAGTGGAAAGATAAGCAAGTTACTAATATAGACATCATAGATACATAATTGACAAGTTGTCAAATGAAATTTTGGATATCGAATTAAAAAAGAGTTTGATCTCATAGAAAACATTCACTCAGTCGCAGCAATTTTCATAGAATGATCAATCATATAGCATTAATAGAGAAACCATAACTTATTAGTTATTAATGCTTGAAATGAACGAGCTGAAACTTTAGGGTAGAATTCAAAAAATCCTGTGGTCATTCACTATTTTCATATATAAATACATTGCTTACCTGATGATACGACAAAGGACAATATGAAGAATATGAAATGCAAGCCTGGATTCGGAGCAATCCTTGAGAGCTATGTTTGAATTAGAAAGAAGGGTGAAATGGTAATATATAAACAATAAATAATGAAGGAGCAAAAAAGTAAAATTCTATGTCTTTTAACAGATGGCAAATTCTTAGACAAGGCGTAGGTATGCGATGGCAGGCATGCGGAGAGAATTTGATTAGGGCAGTCATCATTTGGAAAATGTTATTGCTTAGATGCGTGGGACGTCGTAAGTAAGAACTGAGAGTACGCGTAGAAAGGGCGGAGAGAAGGCGGAACCTAGAGAAGATTTGAGGGTAAGGGATGATAGTGGTGAATTTGGATGTTCAATCTTAAAAAGTATTTACCGGCAGATGAGAATGGGCTGAGGAGAGGGGAGAGGAGGAACTGAGGAATCTTTAAGGCTTGTGATTTCTCTTTCGGATTTGTAAGGGATAAGGTTGGTCATGTAATTATTCGTCTATGTGTACATAAAGATTCAGTTGGACGCCCCTAGTTACCTGATATTATGCACTTTAATACTTTGAGGATTTCTAGGCCATTTTGTTCAGAAAATGTTAAAAAGTTTTACCATTTGCATCTAAATAGCTTATACCTTTTATACTGAATGAAGTGTTTAACTAAAATACTTTAAATCAAAATCAAGACCTCCAACAATGAGGTAACCTTCTCCAATCCTTGCCATGTTTCGCGATAAGTTTCGTAGAACCGCTCGAGCTCCTCTTTGCTCCATTGAGGGCCAAGCATGTCAGATAATTTATTTTTCTGTGAATGTGAAATGACAAGAAAAATGTGGAAAGTTAGCAAACAACTTCTGTATTAACTACAGCAGACGATCAGTTCTAGAAAATAAAACTTGGAGAATAATATTATGTGCAATAGATATTCAGGGAATAAGGCGTAGAATGCTTCATCTCATCTAAATCAACCAAGCGATCATCACATATTGGGAGGCTTTCCTACCGGCAATTGAAAGAAAAGAGAGAAATTGAAAAAAGAAAAATGTTAAAATTATTAGCTTGGCATAAACCCAAGAGTTCCAGTTTGAATAGCGTAGCTTTTAACAAGATAATGCAGGTGTTTTTCTAATAATAAAGTATAAATAATAACAGAGTAATGAGGATTTCACCAAAGATAACAAGAAGTAAAATAAAGTATAAAATAATATAACAGAAACTTTCCAAAGTTGACCCTAATTTTGTCAAAAGTCCAAGCAAATGAGTAAGAACTGTAGGGATTGGCCTCAAATAACATACATCAGGAATATACAAATGAAGCATGTGATAATTGCATTTCATCAATATCGAAGATTATATGCAACTGTACAATTCTCAGGGTAATACAAGAAGTAATAAGTTATCTATCATCTTTCAGAAATAAGATAATTCCCTTCAGTCATTTTGGTTAGAGATATGAAACAATGCCTACTAACAAAGGCCTGACACTAACTAGCAGTCTGAACTTCACTTTTATTAGTATGCCATATTTATCAGAATCTGTCTCAATGCTGCATCTGTCGACAAAAAAAGAAGAGCATTAGAAAAAGAAAGCAATAACTGAAGCCATCATTAATATGATAATGATGAAAGTACCATTGAAACTTCTCCAGCTACAGCGCATGTCTTGAAAGTTAGCGGCTGAAAGTCTCATTAATCCTGACAACAAGGTTTCGAAGTGTTGGGAGCCACAAACACTACATAACCCCCAATTATCAAGATAAAAGTTTGGAATTTAGACAGAGCAATTCTCTAATTAGAAAAATAAAAAATAGACATGGGCATCAAATAAAAGATCTCATTAGAACCACTTTAAGGTTTGTCGATTGAATCTGTAGAAAATTGGAGAATTAGGTCAAAATTATTAGAACAAAATGAGAGGGCTGAAGGAACCTGAAAGGCGATAGGGTGAATTAAGCATAACTAAAGATTAGATCTAGGGTTTAGTATAGGGAGTGAATACGAAGAAGTCATACCTTTCTGAATGGCAAATTTCTGAAAACTGTGTAGATGAATGCTGAGGGCTCGCGTTGATGATTTGGGCATTAAATAGACATCTTTGAAATTGATGAGTGGCTTGAGTTCTAAGAATCTGCTCCAACCGTTTCTGTTTCCTCGCATCGCAAAACAATTCCACATGCTGTCCATAAAAGCAGTAATAAGAAAAGAAAAGAGGAAGAAAATCCAGATCAGATATTATCTGACATGCAAACAAAGAGGAAGACATCCAGATTAGATTTATCACCTTGCACACTGAAAGCAGATTACTTTGATAGTCAGGAGGCAATTCTGAGATGTTAACACATAAGTATCACAAAAACACAGAGAAAATAATTCGTGAAGGCCTATAAGGTTAGAACAGCAGCAGCAATATCTAAGCTAAAGCCGTCAGCAAGTAATTGACAGATACAGATTTTAGTGAGCAAACAATGTATAGGAGAACTAAGGTCAAATCTGGCATTGTAAAATGGCTGATAACTTTCCCAACTATTATTGGCTCGTGTCCGCAAAAGAGGAAGAAAATTTTTTTTTTTTTTTTGGTCAATGAAAATTTTTATTCATTACCAAGGTATGAAATGAATTACATATTCCTAAATAGCAATCAGAGCTGAATTAGCTCCAGTCCCTCAGTGCCAATCTCTCTATGTGTTCCTTTACATGAATTGGATTATTTACATTCAGTAGCTTAAGAGTATAAACTGATTTTTAGTGCACGAAAGAAGAGTGTCAGAAATCACGTGGCACGTCCTCGGGAAAATCCTGAAATTTCCTCTCCTGCGCAGAGTATATATACTAGATGCTGATAGAACCATCCTTTTAAGCTTTGCTTTAAACCCAGTCCCTTTCAAACTCATGCTAACCAATCTGAAAGATGAAGCAGTCCTACCGTCTTCCAGTTGAAGCCAATCCAGTCGGCATTGCTTTTATTCCATGGACATGTCGATGAGTTATGAACATTCAAAGAATAATGTTTGCAGGTTTCTCTTTGATTAGGCATCAGAACAATAGAAACATCTGATTTGAATTAAGTATCTCATCTTGGGCAAAGGCTCGTCTTGAGTTAATATCTGAGATGGAAGCCAACCATAATATGAAGGAATGTTTAGGATAGTGCAACCACCGCCAAATAGTTCCTGATAATGGTGCTGAAGGACCGTGGCTGGTTGAGACTCTTATATCATTAGAGAGATACTGAATTTATCTCCAGTGGCAGGGCAATTATTGATGACGAAATCAGATTATCAGTGTTATCAATTTCAAAATCTAACAAATCCCTTACTTACTTGCAGAAATTTGTTTCGGTTGAAGGTTAATTTGGGGAGGGGAAATTTTTTCAGGAACTCCCTCTTTTAAAGGGTAAATAGATTTATATATCATAAAGTTTTAAAAATGTACACTTTTGTACCCTAAAGTTTCTAAAGTTTGCACTTAAATACCCTCAGTTATGCAAACTTGAGAGTATTTAAGGGCAAGTTTTGAAAGCTTTAGGGTACTTAGTGCACATATTCAAAACTTTAGCTAACCCTTCACAGGAGGTTAAAAATAATTTAGTTCCATTTGGATTTGATAATTAAGATGAATGGTGAAGTTTTTTGTATTTAACAAGTAAAGAAGGGTAAAGAAAACTAGTTGCCATAAATATCCTAAAATATATTCCTTTTTAAAAATTTTATTTCCTATTTTAAGAGGGAGTAACTCTTAATCCTCCTCTATAGGTGGATGTGTTAACCCCTCTAAATAAGGGGTTAATTGACTTTATCCTGTGTAAAGGGTTTGTTAATCCTTAGACCAAATTAACTCATTTGGATGGTTGAGGAGGGTTAAAACCCCTTTAACCCTTCTCTCAACTCCTAGCCCAACGGGGTATATAAGTGCGGGCAAAAGCAAGTAAGGGTATATAAGTGCAAAGTAAGAGAAACCATAAGGTATCAATTAAGTGCAAAGAAGGAGAAACTATAAGGCCCTATTTGGCAAAGGATTAAGGAATAGAGAATGAGAAGGATTAACATAATTAGTTCATTCGATAATCCGAGGGATTTAATTATTAACCCGTGATATAAGTTTTATTTTATCCCTTGTGATCATTTTTAATGTTTGGGAATAACAAAATTTTGACTATTTTCTTTATAATTAGAGGCCCCGTTTGGTAAAGGATTAATGAAGAGGGATTAAAGAGAAGGATTAACATAGTTAGCCAATTCGATAATCCAAAGGACTAAATTATTAACCCGTTATATAATTTTTATTTTAACCCTTATAATCATTTTTAGTGTTTGGGAATAATAAGAATTTTGGCTATTTTCTTTATAATTAGAGGGGTTAGCTCTTAACCCTTCTAAATAGGAGTATTAGTAAACCCCTCATTTTGAGGGGTTAACTCATTTTAATCCCTCTAGAGGGGTTAGTTTAACCCTTCTATATTTTTTATGTTTGGCAAATTATGGAGGGTTAACTCGCTTTAACCCTTATATACATTTTTTTGTGTTTGGCGGGTTAAGAAGGGGTTAAATCTCCTTAACCCCTCACTTAACCCTTTGCCAAACGGTACCTTAGCGTTTTTAATATTTGATAAAAGTTAACTGTGGTGATTCTTAATAGGGTGCTGCTATATGGACCCCAAATAGGGAACCCAAGGGGGGACATGTGAGGTGTCCCCCTCGGAATGCATGATGCACTGTTCATGCATTTAGAGGGGGACACCTCACCTGCCCCCTGTTTCCCTTATTTGGGGTCCCTGAGGCATTTTTGTTCTTAATATTACATTCGTCATCAGATTTTGTTGACGTGACAATGATCTGGCACTGTCATGTTTAGCAAAAAAATTAGTGAAATCACAAGTTCAACATACACGTTTGTATGAAACTTACAACTAATTTTTGCTAACGTGTCAGCCACGTGATCTCGTCAACAATATTTTACAGAAGTTTGCAAAAAAGAACATAGATTGATGACAATGATAATATTAATGACTGTGTGGTTGATGATTTCTAAATATTAATGATCCGAAACGATACTTTGGCTAGCACATAAGGGGCCTACAACAAAGTTTTGCCAAAAATCTATATGCATTATTAGATTATCCATCATTATTTTAAGTCTAATTTCTAGTTAAGTCCAATTTGATTTATGTTAAGTCTAAATTTACAGAAAATCCTCAGCATTAAAAAACAACAAATTATACTCAACCCTAATAACTTACACTAAACTCTCAACAAACCTAGATCTACCCTAACAAGCAAAAATTAGGATATATAAGCAACGCTAAAACGAGTGAGTGTTTATAAGTGCAAGTTTTGAAAACTCCATTAAGAGTATATAAGTGCTGACACAAACAAGTGAGGGTATATAAGTGCAAAATAGAGAAAACTAGACGATATTTAAGTGCAATTAAGCCATTCGAAATTAGTCACTCAAATCATTTAAATTGCTACTACATCCTCCGAAGTATCCTAATTTGTAAATTCAATGATTCAAGGGTCTAATTTAATAATATTAAAGGTGTGAGGGAGTCAACAGGGACTACCATCGCAACAATACTAGCAAATACTTTGCATAAACCCTAGAAACCCCCCCCATTTGGATGGTTGAGGAGGGTTAAAACCCCTTTAACCCTTCTCTCAACTCCTAGCCCAACGGGGTATATAAGTGCGGGCAAAAGCAAGTAAGGGTATATAAGTGCAAAGTAAGAGAAACCATAAGGTATCAATTAAGTGCAAAGAAGGAGAAACTATAAGGCCCTATTTGGCAAAGGATTAAGGAATAGAGAATGAGAAGGATTAACATAATTAGTTCATTCGATAATCCGAGGGATTTAATTATTAACCCGTGATATAAGTTTTATTTTATCCCTTGTGATCATTTTTAATGTTTGGGAATAACAAAATTTTGACTATTTTCTTTATAATTAGAGGCCCCGTTTGGTAAAGGATTAATGAAGAGGGATTAAAGAGAAGGATTAACATAGTTAGCCAATTCGATAATCCAAAGGACTAAATTATTAACCCGTTATATAATTTTTATTTTAACCCTTATAATCATTTTTAGTGTTTGGGAATAATAAGAATTTTGGCTATTTTCTTTATAATTAGAGGGGTTAGCTCTTAACCCTTCTAAATAGGAGTATTAGTAAACCCCTCATTTTGAGGGGTTAACTCATTTTAATCCCTCTAGAGGGGTTAGTTTAACCCTTCTATATTTTTTATGTTTGGCAAATTATGGAGGGTTAACTCGCTTTAACCCTTATATACATTTTTTTGTGTTTGGCGGGTTAAGAAGGGGTTAAATCTCCTTAACCCCTCACTTAACCCTTTGCCAAACGGTACCAGAGAGGTTAACTCTTAATCATTCCAAATAGAAGTATTAGTAAACCCCTCATTTTGAGGGGTAAGTTCATTTTAATCCCTCAAGAGGGATTAGCTTAATCATTTTGTATTTTTTGCGTTTGGCAAATTATGGAGGGTTATAAGTCCACTTCACCCATCACTTAACCCTTTGCTAAACAGCACCTAAGGTATTTAAGTGAAATTAAGTGAAATAAAGGCAAAAATTAAAGATAAATTAGACTTTCCTTGTGTTTTGTCATCCGTGTTCCCGATGAGCAGGATTGTTGACCAGTTCCCCTACCTGGTTTAATTAAACAAGGAGGAAAGCAAATAATGATTCTACTATTTTGACAATGGGAAATTTCCAATTTGGAACGGTAATTAACTCCTCAGAAATCTCAATGAAAAAATATGTGAAATGCTTGTAGACTTCCCCATTCGTACCTGATCCCCTCTTCTTTTCCAGTCTTTTCCCAAAATGTTAACAGAGGTAAAATAGTTTTTAAAATTTTAATAGTTCGCCGCTTGAGTATAAAAGTGAATGAAGAAAACAAATTGGCCCAGAAATTACTAATTATAATGATCTGGGAAATAAAATTTAAAATGTCTATAGTATGCCACAGTACAAAATTTTATATAATATAAAATTTTATTATTAAATAGGTAAAAATGACAGGGAATGATACATCAAGGTAATACATTCTGCCTTCTATGCAAAATACAACAGTATCACAGTTTGATTCAATTTCCCATTTTTGAATAATATTCAGTAAAAATATGAATGAACATCTCTCAATCGTATATTGTTACAGCAAGCAATACAGATTCAGTACATTTACATTAAATGAGGGTTGCAACTTCTAAGTTGCATCCCAAATTATTCTCATCCTAGAAATTTATCGGACAACTCATGTTACAAG
The DNA here is from genome assembly GCF_001876935.1 of Asparagus officinalis. Lineage (NCBI taxonomy): Eukaryota > Viridiplantae > Streptophyta > Magnoliopsida > Asparagales > Asparagaceae > Asparagus > Asparagus officinalis. The sequence continues at coordinate 77,686,555 of NC_033796.1, forward strand.
AGCTTATATCGTCCAAAAAACCAATATTTAGAACTACAATCACAGTCAATACCCATCAACAACCAACTAAAGCACTGTACAACACATCAAAACTGTGATCTTCTTCACCTCCTGTGAGTGTGCATCACTCTCGACGTTCCTTCAAAAAGATCCAACAAGCATCTCTCAAGATCTTCAGGACAGTATTTTATGTAACTATCGCGATGTCTCACCCCATCAAGATGGCTTGCATACCTCCCCATGAATGTTCGATAAGCTTGTAGCACCTTCAATGATATCGATATCTTCAGATCATCTCTGAGCTCGATATTTGGAATGTTCCAACCTGTTTGCGCCCTGTAAACCTCTTCAAACGCGAGGTTAAAACCTCTGAACCTCTCCTTCAGAACTGTCCTTGAAGGAGAGCTCGACCCATGGCTACATATGCCTTCGTCCTTGAGGAAAGAGAGAACCGAGATCCACGAAGCCCGTTCATAGTTCATAGCATGCTGACGAAATTTTCTGCTGTATGCGCGAATCCAATCGTCACCGAGGATTGAACGAAGGTCAGAGTTCTTTACCTTCTGAACTATGTAACATAGGTTGTTCATCATGTATAGATGCTGGAGAGCTGTATCTGTATATAGCATTGATCTAGCTTCAAGATTGGCTTCGAGAATCAAGACAATCGATTGGAGATGATGCATCATTGGAGCAGAAGAATTAGGGCAGTCCTTTTCATCTTCGTCATTGAGAAGGAGATTTAGGGTTCCACTATAATCAGCAAGGGTCCTCATATAATTCATGACATATTTTGTGAGATGATGGACTCCACCACCAGGAAAAGGGGTATTTGATGTTTTCTTTCTTATTGCATTCTTGAACTCGGTGAAAATTCCAATTATAAATTTGCTCAATCTTAGCAAGACCTCGTGGCACTCCATCAGTATCAAAGAACCAGAATCTCCCGAGTACAAGGATTCTACATCTGCAAGAAGATCTTGCAGCCCCTCATACATATCGAGGATTCTGAAGAGCTTTTCAATCTCCACGGGTCCAATTGCAATGGCTTCACCCAAATTGAGAAATCGGAGAATTGATCCCTTTGAGGATTCAAGGAAGCAGTAATCTCCGACAGACTCAGAACATTCACCAAAGATTAAATCACTAAGTCGCCTCTCACTAGCAAGATATACTCTTATGAATACTTTCAATGCTCGATTCCATCTTTTGATCAGAGTATTTAACGCAGTCCAGTCCAATTGGATGACTTCTTCAATGCTCAGCCTCTCCACTCGAAGAATCGATAAGCAATCATCCAATGCCTCCCTTCTAACAGCTATAAAAGCTTGACAACACTCCTTGTCATACTTTGAAAGAAACATCAACTCCGCTATGGTTCTAAGCTCAAAAACAGCATCTGGGTGGATCAAATCGATCACAAACTCTTCTGAACCCCGACTGCTCTCAGTCCGTATCTTCCCTTGAATTGGCTCCTCATCAAAAGAACTCGATGAGAAATCATCGACTAGTTCATCTTCCGTAGAACGGAATGACATATGATCAGGTTCCAGAGGTTGTCGGTATTGAACTAGAAGGTGGATAAACTCATCCTCAAGCCTGGACATAGCTGACTGAAGAGTGCTGTGGGCATGACACAGGATCTCTTTTTGTTCCTCTCCCAAGTTTTCAGTAAACAGGCGAACTTCATCCACAATTCTCAAGAAGAGAGCAGCTTCCTCCGGATCTCGATCCCATATCATTGATTGATCAGAATCCCAATTGACGATCATTTCGTGTAAGATGCCAAGGCGCTCTTCAGTGCAACCTAATCCTCTTTCTTCTGCAAAAAAATCTCAGTGTTAGACATGATTCACACCATCTTAAACAACTCCATCATTCTTGCTTACTGATCTCTCTTATTCACACAAGAAGAAGGGGGAAATTCTACAAATATGATGATCAAGGAGTTGATTATTAACACAAATTAGAATAAATTGAAACTCTATGAATTACTTCTAAATTCAAGAGACAATGAAATCAAATATTGGCTAAAAGCTAGTAGAGAAACAAAAATACCCATAACTAAAACTAAGAACAAAATCCAGGGGAAAAAAAATCCAAAAAAACTATTATTCACCCAAAAAAAAAGAACCTAAACTACTTGATAACCAGTTCAAACCAACTGCCTCATGTATACGTGACATGGTTCATGATAAGACAATAAGCCAATTTGCGGTATAGGGTTAGATCAAATAGAGGAAGAAACCTTAATTAGAGACGAAGATATCCACAAAGACAAGGTTTTTAATGTGGGGTACAACAATTATTTACCCTGATTAGGGTGAAATTAACAAAAATTAAGAGATTAAAGCAAGAATTTAGAAAGATAACTGACCAGAGGCATCTCCTTCAGCCCCCATGGCGATTCCTTTTGCCCTTCCACTTTCTTCTCCTCCTCTTCTTCTTGATGATGTTTGTTTCTATTGTGCTGTTTGACTACTTCAAGTCAGACCTCCCTAGTTGTAAACAACCCCCTTCTGTTGAACTTTTTCTCATCAGACCCTGTGAAAAAGATATTTCCCGTAAGTTTAATTATTGCATTTGTTACATAATAAATTGAACAAGGTGTCTTGTCCACTATTGAACCAAACACCCCCTAAACGAATCTTATTCTTTCATTCAACTCTATTTGCCCATTAGTTGTTGATTATTACAATATTTTTTAATTGTTTGACTAATTTCATTGATTTTCTTTGTTTAATAATTTTTTTTTTGCTAATTCTTTGTTTTAATATTATGTCTTTGATGTACAAACAGACTCGATGATGGTGAAGTTCTTCAATCATAAGGTTGGAATTATATCAATAATTAAAATTTCGAAGAGATAAAAGTTTGCAAGAAGGGAGCAAGTCGCCAAGCTAATGGTGCCAGCCAAAATTTTCGAAGGACTAAAGTATAAATGACCCTTATCAGATGGGACTACGTACTGGGCCCGCAAAAATAAGTAAGTTGTTGAAACAGTTGGTTGCATTTATTAGCAATTGCATCAATAAAATTGGAGTTATTTTAATAGTCATTGGATCGATCTATAAGACGACTCTGATTAATTACAAACGGTACCGGTCAATTCAGTCATCGTTTGGACTTTGGAGGGTCTAAGATGGCGCCCGTGACCTGGCCCCCCTGGTTCAAGGCCGGGCCGGGCCTGATTCAGGTCGGGTCGAGTCAGAATGAATTGTACTTACTTCTTTGATCATGAGACTGAGACTGAGACTGGACTAGTAAGGTTTACGATCTGTCTAGGTGTGCGCCGGGTTTGACTCGGCTCATGACCCGTGGGGTCGTGGGTCGGCCCACGGGTTTTTCGTTCAACTTTTTTCCTATTTTTTTTACCTTTTTAATTATATAAACTTGTATTTACAATTATAGAATTATTTCTAATTTATTTTTAGTAATTTAAACTTGTATTAAACTATTTTTAACATTGTATTAAACATTTTAATCCTTCCAAGTAGACAGTAGCAAACTTAAACATCACTGCTTTGTTTTTCAATAGGCCAAAAATGCTCATGAGTTAAACACGTATGACCTTTTGGATTTGTTGGCATCTAGCTACAGACCCAAAGGGTTAAAGAAACATCTAGATTAACTAAAAATATATCATGGGGCAAGGTGGGTCGGGCCGGGGCAAGTCGGGCGTGGGCCAGGACAGCGTGGGCCAGGCCTATACTTCTTTGACCCTGGGTCTGGGGCTGGATCCGGTCCGGCCCGTGACCCAAGTATATCATAGGCCGGATCGAGCCCAGCCCACTAAGGACCCAGCTGGATCGTGACCCACGGTGGGCTGGGCGACCCGGCCCATGCCCAACCCTAATTTTAGGGAGTGTTTTGACAACTTCGTAAAATTGGGCCAAGAATGAACCATGCCCAATTTTGTGTTGTTTCTTGTTTGTCAAAATTCTGGACTGGATCTGATCCTATTTTTTATGCTAAAATAGTGTCACTAAACTAGTTTTGTTCTGGGCCATGAGGGTCTGATTCAAAACAAAACTAGTTTAGCATAAAACTAGGTCAGAACCAGTCCTGACCCAGTTTTGCTCCGTTTGCCAAACTGACCCATACCTTAGAAAAATATCTTCGGTGCATTCAGATCATTAGGGAGAAATTGGATGTACAATATGTCAACATGACATCAGCCCATTATTCATTCTGTTATAATCATGAGATAAACAAATAAAATGAATAGACTTATTAGCACTGTTAGGTTGGACCATGACCAGGACTCATGGACCAGAATGCAAAGGTCTATATTCTCATGACGTTTGTTCCCACTTTTTTTTTCTGTTGAATTTGCATAAAGAGAATAAAACTACACTTAATTATTGATAATCTCCAACGCTCTTCAAGTGTTATTTATTTATGTTTATTTCCCTAATGTGCATCATCGTCATCATTATCATCTTGATGTCTGCTGCTTTTTTCATAATAAAATACACTTGATAATTAATAGTCATCAACACTGTCAGGTTGTTTGTTGGAAGCCTTCTTTATCCTCATCAAACACCCTACATGCAGTGAAATTACTTTCTTTTGTGGGAAAGGTCCGAAAAAATTTTTCCTAGATTATATATAAATATTAGAAGAGATATTTTTTCCCTGCTTCTTTCATAATAAACCCTCGCTCATCCTTAGAGCAAGTGCATCAAGCTCCTAGTTAGGAGTCCTAGTCACCAAGCTCTCAAGATCTCTCAAGCATTTTAGAATAAAAAATTAAAAAAATAAGCCTTGGGAGGCCCTTCTTCTTTTATGGAGCTCCAACAAGCTCCTAGTTAGGAGCTCCACCAATATCAAAAAACCCCTCTTTTATTTTAATATTTTACCCATTACTCAACAGTCATTTTTCAACTCTAATTGCTCATTTATTTCATTTACCAGATCTTTGTATCTATTCTATTTTATTAAATTATTAAAAAAAACAAACAAAAGAGACTGAGCCACTTAAAATTCTCATCAGGAATACCAAGCCCCTTCTCATCTCCCCTCATCTCAAAAGAGACCTCTTCATATCCCTAACCCCCAAACCCAGACCTTGAGACCTCTTCATCTCCCGTCGAATCAAATCCACGCATCTTCATCTCCCGTGTCAAAGTCTCTATTTTGCCGAGGACTTGTCGATCGAAGCTCAGGCCTTGCCGATCGGAGAGGGGATGACTTGCCGATCGGAGATGGTCTATCAGGTTAGAACTGGTCAAAGTCACTATTTTGATTAATCGAGCATTCTTCATTTTGGAAAAAGTTAGATTTTTTGCTTCTTTTTTTGGGCAGATTTTGATCACTCTGCAATTGTGTTTTTTTTTTTTTTTTTGGGGGGGGTGGGCGCGGGGTGTTAGTAAATCTTGCCACAACTTGGGAGCTCTTCAAGCGCTCCACAAATTTGTGGAGCTCTTGGAGCTCCCAAGCTCTCAATGTCCATGTCAGCCTAAGGAGATGGCTTGGGAGCTCCTTGGCGAGCTTGCTTGGAGAGGTTGCAAACTCTCCCACCGCCACATAGGCCTTGAGAGGGGGCACAAGGAGAGCTTGCTGCCCTTGCTCTTACTACAACAACGACTGCTTCATGTGTGCTTCTTCCATGATCTCGATATTTTCTGCCTTCTCGATCTTTATGGTATCTGCTATGCTTCTCTAAGTTCTCTTCACCGTACTTATGCCTGGGATGATCTTTCTTGTTGCCTTTTTGTTGGGTCTTTACTTTTTGTTTGTCAGTACCATTCTATATCAAATAACAATATTCTTGCAGTGAAATTTCTTTGTATCGTGAGAGAGGTAGAGCCGTAGAGGTCATTTAATTAAAAAAGCAAAAGGAAGATAGTATACATATTAAATAATAGACTAGATGAATTTTCCCTGTTTATTCGGAAATAGAGACCAGATATGATCATCTCCATGAGTTGGTTGCGGTTTGGAGTCTTGCTGACAATCACGAGCACAATTTCCGTAGCCCACACTTGAAGCAGCCACCTAGCTAGAAACTAGAAACGGAGCATCTGCAATAATGAAATTTAGGATGGTTGTCGATGCTTACATTTAGAAGGGAAATTCCCTGAGGGTCTAAACCCATGGGATAGGGGAGGGGACATGTGAGGTGTCTCCTTCCTATTGCTCCATGCACTGTTTATATGCATGGAGCAATTAATGGGGAGGAGACACCTCACCTGTCCCCTGGATTTAGGTTCCTATAGCATTACTCCATTTAGAATCTTAAAAGCAGCATCCTAAATGCAGCGTTATCAACATTTAACTGATAAAAAAAGTAAATACAAAACAAACATATGCAAGAAACCTGAACTGTTTTAGTGTCATGACATCGGGATGCAGCTGAGGCTATACTTTAAAGCAAGCGTTAAGTGTTTTTTTTTTTTAATTTTTGAAAAGAACACTTTCATTAATGTTCTCCACACACGCACACAATTCATGAATTTAGGTTAATTTCACAAAACCCTCCTAATCTTTGTATATCTCACATAACTACCCCTCGAACCATGGGATGTCTCACTAACCCCCACCAAAATTTTAGTTAGTCTCACCCAACCCCATTGAATGTAATTTACAAATAACTAAAAATTTATCGACATGAAAAACTCAAACTGAGGGAAAGGAGTATGTTGCATGTAAATGATGCTAAAGTTTAGGAGAAACATTTAGTTGTTTGCAAATTACAGACATAGGGGTTAGGTGAGATAAATTAAAGTTCAAGGAGGTTTTGTGAGACTCCTATAGTTCAAGGGGGTTATATGCAACACCCCAAAGTTCAAGGGGGTTTGATGAAATTAATCCTTAATTTATTTCAAGTTGTACCATGAAATTCAGAGTTCATGACACTTTCTTGAATTTACCCTTTAAAATAATCCCTTAATGACTCCTAGTACCAGGTCTGTATTGGCTTCAAATTTTGGCAACCGTTTGACTGAAATCCACATGTATTCTTCTATCATCAATAACTATATTGTCCATTTGTTTGATTAAAAGCAGTGGATATAGTCAAGGCCATGATTTGATAACTAACAGACTTTCAATATCGTACTGAAAGTGATAATATACATATACATACTGCTGCTGCACTTACACCATATATAAAAGAAGAAAGAGATGGGGAACTTATAGATTACAAGCTATAAGTGAGTTGGATTATGATGGTTTCCTAGTATTCATACCTTTTTTAGAATAATGTAATTATAGAACTAAATGCAAATACGAAACTTATGAAAGATCGTTACTCCCGCAGTATGGAAAAACAGAAGTTAATTCCCTAAAATAAGTAATGATGTGTTGCTTTAGGGGTTGTTTGGTTCGCTATTATAAGGGGTGGAAAACTCAGAAAACCCCTCCACGTCAGATTTTTAGCCCTCCACGTCAGCTTTTTTGTTTCCGTCCATTTCTTTGTGCCGCTTTGGTTCGCTCGAATGGAAGAGGGAAAACTCTGCTGAAATCGCCGCCAACTAAGATTTTTTTCCCTCTCCGATTTCCTTCCCCAACCAAGTGAAATTGATGAAAACTCTGCCACGTCAGATTTTTTCCTTCTCTGCTTTGTTTACAAAAGTTTTCCTTTTTTTTTCTATGCGAACCAAACACAAGAAAAATAAATACATTGGTTTCCCACTATTTTTATGTGCGAACCAAAGCAAAACAATCTATTTCTTGGAAAAGTTTGGAAAATTCAAAACTTGTGTTTCTTTACATGGAATTGCATTTCTCTATATCAAGGAAACGAACCAAACAGCCCCTAAGAGATAAGTACTCCAAGATGAAAAGGTTCCTAAAAAAAATTAAAAAATTTAAAAATAAGAGAAAAACTGGAATGAGCAGTAATAAAAGGATAAAAATGATAAAGGTCAAGGGAAAAAAATTACATTATCTTGTTTCATAAAATAAGTTGAGTTTATAGACACTAGTAAAAATGGTCCAACCCAAATAGGTGAAACTAACCGTTGGAGCTGCTAGTACAAGCCCCAACGGTTATAGTATTTTTTCCCCTAAGACTATCTCCAGCAGGAGTCGAAATTTTAACCTTCTCTCTCCTGCCACATCACTTTATTCCCCCTCCACATAATTCAACAATCTTCATTTTCTATCATCTCTACAGCAGAAGTTTTTTCAAAAGATTTTTACTTTATTTGGGACCCACTAACCCCATCACTCCAACATATATACCTCACCTTATTTATTCATTTCTTTTTCTTATTTCATATATATTACTACTACTACTATTATTATTACTAATATAACTCATTTATTTATAATTATAATTTTTTAATATTTACATAAATAATATATATTATTAATTGATATAAGGTGTTGAAAACTCAGATTTTTTTGGTGTCCAAATTACACAAGACTAATCTCTATTTATAGAGGTGAAAAAATAAAAATTATTGATATAAAAATTATAAATTAATTCTTAGTATTTATCTCCCAAAATATCATTTAAAAATTAGAAATAAAACAAAAAACTCCAACCAATCAAGCCTTGACACATGGCTTGATACATGAGCTCAATTAATTTCACCCCCAAAAGCCGGAGGTGAAATTTTCACCCATCCCAAACCGATTTTCCATTTCATCCCCAAAAGCCAGCAAAAAAACCCCCAAAACCCACCTGGTGGAGATAGTCTAAGGGGGTGTTTGTTTTGCTTTTTTTTTGGGATATGATAGTTTTGGGATGTAAAAAGTGCTTTTTTGTGGTTTTAAAAATCCATAACTTTGTTTGTTTTACTTTTTTTTGGGATATTGAATCCCTAAATTATAAAACAATAATATTTTATTAGGATTTGTGAAATCCTCTCTCTTGTTTCCATCTTTTTTTTGGGATATAAGGTTTTAGAAATCGATAACTTTGTTTGTTTCAAAACCAATTTTGGGATATCAAATCCCAAAATATTAAAAACTATTATATTTAGGCATTTGTGAAATTCTACACTTGAGAGAGGATGTGGGTTGGATATTGATGTATTAATGCTTATAATATAAGATTAATATAAGATTAATATATTATATATAATATTATAATAATATAATATTTAATATAATACATCTATATATATATATAATTTAATATATATATATATAATATAATATATATATATATATATATATATTGTATTATATATATATATATATATAATATAATATATAAGGATTGAGATCCTCAGCTCTCATCCTCAAGTTTCCGCCTAATTTCGTTCGCCAGCTCAGCAACAAGGCTCGCCGGAACTGCGGCAACATCGGAATTGCTCAGGTCGCCGCGGCCTCTTGGGCCAACTCGCCGTCTGCCGATGAGGAATCTCTCCCTTCCGCCTGTAAAGAACACACTCTCCAAACGGAGCTCATAGGCCTGGGAATTGAAAAGTTAGATCTTCAAGGGAAAGTTGTAGTGTCAGGGTTCATTGGTTCACATGTGCATTTAGTAGCTAGTGGATTGCAGATGGGGCGAGTGGAACTTCGAGATGTCAAAAGCCAAGAAGATTTTGTACAGAAAGTCAAAGAAGCTGTTAGAGATAAAACTCGAGGTGAGTGGGTATTTCTTCAAGTGCTTCAATCTTTCAATGAGGATGAGGAACTACCGGTATCAGTTAGACAAATTTGGTTTGATTTGAGAGCTACTGATGCATTCTCTGAGAAAATTGGAGTCAGGATTTTTGGTTCTCAATTTACTTGGCACATGCTGGTCTCAGGACCCTTATTGCATTTATGGTTTAATACCGTATCAAGGTTTCTGCCAAAATTACAAGGTGAAACTGCGCCTGAGATTTTTGCCCGGTTGAAGAGAGACCTGACTCCTACATTACTAAGTGGTGTTGTATACTGGCCCATGTGTGATTTTGTCACGTTCAAATTCACCCCTGTCCACTTACAGCCTCTTGTCAGCAATTCCTTTTCATTTCTCTGGTCCATTTACATCAAATACATGGCAAGCTTAGAGGAAGCTGTTACAGGGGAATTGATTTCCAAAGTTTGCCAGTATCATCATATTTTTGGTGGTGTAATCAGTTTTGAGCTAGCTAGAGGCTTGTTAGAGACCGTAAGGTTTCCTACATTTGACCTTGAGACAAGGTCCAAATTAAGGGGAGGGAATTGTCAGGACCTGATGAACAACCCTGTCAATTGCGCCAAAGACCTCGAAAGCTTGAAGACTGATGGCTTGAGAAGCTGGGGACTGATACACAAAGTGGCCTGATACGCAAAGCCTAGGGAGCTATCTGCAAGCACTTATAATTACTGAGGTCCTATATGAAATGTCCAGCTCAACAACTGTATAACTGTTTCTGTTTTCTGTTTGTTTTCTGTTGTGGGCTGTGTGCTGTTTGTGCACGTGCGCAAACTTCAACTCAGAGGTTAGCTTGTATAAATAGGGAATTGTACAATTGAGTATGATATGAATGAAATTAGAGCTCTGTTCTTCTTCTCAACTCAACCCCTGTCTTCATTCTCTCTCAATTCTCCCAATTCTTTCTATCACCATTTCCCTTAAGTTTGTTTCAGGCTCATCATGGCCAGAATCATCCCCAAAGGAACCAATCGAGGATTCAGTCCCTCACAATTGGTATCAGAGCAAAGGAGGGTTCAGATGGAAGATGCTCTCCTTCAACAAAGCTTCATCGCTCAACAACTATCAACAAAGATGGAAGAATTTTCTTCTCAATTGTCTTCTCAACTGAATTCTCAGTTTCAGAATTTTGTCCAAGAATTCAAGAACTTCAAGAATCCATCACTCGACAAGATGTCAGAGCCATCCAAAGTTCTTCAGGAGAGTGCAGATCAGGATTCTCCATCCAATCGAGTCCTCTTCGTCACCATTCACACAATGATCTATCCTATAACGAAGGAAGTGTTGCATCAAGTGTTTTCTCCATATGGGTTTGTAGAGAAGATCGTCACAGTTGGCTTTCAAGCTCTTATCCAATTCCAATCACAACAAAATGCGGTCGAAGCAATGAATTCTCTACAAGGGCGCTGCATTTATGATGGTTGTTGTCGACTAGCCATACAATTTTCTTACCTCAATGATCTCGGCAAGGAGCAGGTTACCAAAAGAATCCATAGAGGTTCCAAGAATCTTGGCCAAGAAATCTTGGGGTCGGGACCAAAGGATGATCATCAAACCTATTCCAAGAACATTTCTGTTGCTTCCCCAGCCTCTGTTGAGAATCCTTCAAATTTTGCAAGAAACAAAGGAAGATGGCCACCTGGGTCAAAGGCAAGTGCGAAGAGTACTGATGTTGATGCTAAAGCTCAGCCACCTGTTTCTGCATCTGCACAGACAGAAACTTCAGGAAGGAAATGGAAGTCACATATAAAGCAGCAAAAGGAACAAGACACTGCAGGAAAATATATAGATGGAGAACAAACTTTGAAGGACATGGATTCTTCACTGAGGTCTACTTCAAAGGCACCTAGTGTAGATCAAGCCGATTTGGATGATAGTGTCAAGCTAAGGTCTGGAAGGAAGCACCCTCTCAAGACAGAAGATATATCTCATACTCCTGATAACAAAAAGAAACAGGATGCAAGCCTTGTTGGTTCCAGTAGCACTTCCAACCCTACCCCCAATCAAGGAAGTAAACAGTTTTTGCCTAACATGGTTACAACAGATGGTGAATCAAGAGCACAATTGGGTGTTCTGAAGGAAAAGTTCAGTCTTGAGCTTAGAGGCATGCAGATCTCCAAGAAGTCCACTCCAAGCGTAAGAGCGATGCAGTCGCTTAGGGAAAAGTTACCAGCAAATAAGGTTAAAGAGGAGTTTCTAAAAGCTGTGGCAGAAAATCAGGTATTGGTCGAGGTTTCGAGAAGAGGAGTATCTCCTTCTATTTACCTTTCACCCCCGAGAAGGCGGAAAAAACCAAAGCTCAAGAAACCGCCATGGCCATCCTCAAACAAGAGAGAGCCAAAGCACAAGAAACGACCATGGCCAATCTCAAGCAAGAAAAATCCAAAGCTCAAGAACCCACCGTGGCCAATCTCAAGCAAGAAGAAAAAAACCAACAAGAAACTGCCAGTTTCGAACGTTTCAGCCATGGCCAGCAACACAGTTTCAGCCATGGCCGGCAACAGAGCCAAGAGAATCAGCAGAGGATTGAGATCCTCAGCTCTCATCCTCAAGTTTCCGCCTAATTTCGTTCGCCAGCTCAGCAACAAGGCTCGCCGGAACTGCGGCAACATTGGAATTGCTCAGGTCGCCGCGACCTCTTGGGCCAACTCGCCGTCTGCCGATGAGGAATCTCTCCCTTCCACCTGTAAAGAACACACTCTGCAAACGGAGCACTAAGTGGTGTTGTATACTGGCCCATGTGTGATTTTGTCACGTTCAAATTCACCCCTGTCCACTTACAGCCTCTTGTCAGCAATTCCTTTTCATTTCTCTGGTCCATTTACATCAAATACATGGCAAGCTTAGAGGAAGCTGTTACAGGGGAATTGATTTCCAAAGTTTGCCAGTATCATCATATTTTTGGTGGTGTAATCAGTTTTGAGCTAGCTAGAGGCTTGTTAGAGACCGTAAGGTTTCCTACATTTGACCTTGAGACAAGGTCCAAATTAAGGGGAGGGAATTGTCAGGACCTGATGAACAACCCTGTCAATTGCGCCAAAGACCTCGAAAGCTTGAAGACTGATGGCTTGAGAAGCTGGGGACTGATACACAAAGTGGCCTGATACGCAAAGCCTAGGGAGCTATCTGCAAGCACTTATAATTACTGAGGTCCTATATGAAATGTCCAGCTCAACAACTGTATAACTGTTTCTGTTTTCTGTTTGTTTTCTGTTGTGGGCTGTGTGCTGTTTGTGCACGTGCGCAAACTTCAACTCAGAGGTTAGCTTGTATAAATAGGGAATTGTACAATTGAGTATGATATGAATGAAATTAGAGCTCTGTTCTTCTTCTCAACTCAACCCCTGTCTTCATTCTCTCTCAATTCTCCCAATTCTTTCTATCACCATTTCCCTTAAGTTTGTTTCAGGCTCATCATGGCCAGAATCATCCCCAAAGGAACCAATCGAGGATTCAGTCCCTCACACCGCCCTCGAGGCCGCCATGAGACCGACTCAGGTATTGAATCTCTCCTGCAGTTTGAAACCCTAGACCGATCTGATTCTCGTTCTGTTAGGGTTTGTTGAAGTGAATTAGGGTTTTGATTTTGGATCAGGTTCGGACGCACGAATCTCTCCCTTCCGCCTGTAAAGAACACACTCTCCAAACGGAGCTCATAGGCCTGGGAATTGAAAAGTTAGATCTTCAAGGGAAAGTTGTAGTGTCAGGGTTCATTGGTTCACATGTGCATTTAGTAGCTAGTGGATTGCAGATGGGGCGAGTGGAACTTCGAGATGTCAAAAGCCAAGAAGATTTTGTACAGAAAGTCAAAGAAGCTGTTAGAGATAAAACTCGAGGTGAGTGGGTATTTCTTCAAGTGCTTCAATCTTTCAATGAGGATGAGGAACTACCGGTATCAGTTAGACAAATTTGGTTTGATTTGAGAGCTACTGATGCATTCTCTGAGAAAATTGAAGTCTGGATTTTTGGTTCTCAATCCACTTGGCATATGCTTGTTTTAGAGTTGATACAGGAGTTGCGAACAGTTGTCCTTGGTGGGAGTTTTTATAAGCAGCTTATCGATATTTCACAAAAAGCTAGCAGAATTTATGAAAACAATTTTGGTAGAAAAAACTCAAGTATTGCGGAGCCCTGGAAGCCTATCAATCTTAAGGCAGCATATTATCCTGAAGCTGTAATGATCTGTGTGAATGAGGAGCGGATAAATGGAAAGAAAGTTTATTGCAAAGTCAGCAATGTAGTAGAAAAAGCTAGAAAGCATCTTTTAGCTCTTGGCTGGAAGATTGAAACTAGACAAACGGAAACAATTGTAAGGGTTCATTATATTTCACCTGAGGGGAAATGCTATCATTCTCTTCGCAAAGCTTGTTGTTCTTTGCTGCAAGGTCATCCAAAGTGCGCAAAGCCTAGGGAGCTATCTGCAAGCACTTATAATTACTGAGGTCCTATATGAAATGTCCAGCTCAACAACTGTATAACTGTTTCTGTTTTCTGTTTGTTTTCTGTTGTGGGCTGTGTGCTGTTTGTGCACGTGCGCAAACTTCAACTCAGAGGTTAGCTTGTATAAATAGGGAATTGTACAATTGAGTATGATATGAATGAAATTAGAGCTCTGTTCTTCTTCTCAACTCAACCCCTGTCTTCATTCTCTCTCAATTCTCCCAATTCTTTCTATCACCATTTCCCTTAAGTTTGTTTCAGGCTCATCATGGCCAGAATCATCCCCAAAGGAACCAATCGAGGATTCAGTCCCTCACACCGCCCTCGAGGCCGCCATGAGACCGACTCAGGTATTGAATCTCTCCTGCAGTTTGAAACCCTAGACCGATCTGATTCTCGTTCTGTTAGGGTTTGTTGAAGTGAATTAGGGTTTTGATTTTGGATCAGGTTCGGACGCACGCGATTCGGAGGGCGCATGAGAATATTGATAAGACGCTTAAGTCGGCTAAGGTTATTCTCGGTCAGTTTGATCTCACGCGTCAGGTTCGTAGAATTTTTGCTTGAAATTTGAGTTTTATTGTTTTTTTAAAAAAATCTGAACATTAATCCTAGATTAGACCTTTTTTGTCAATGTGAAACTGAAATTTTCTTTTGAATTTCATGCTGTACATGTTGTTGGTTATGTTGTTGGGTTTAATTATGTGGTGAATTTTGAAGTAGAGTTGTGGAGTGGAAATTTCTCATTTTGATGAATGGGAGTTTATGTAGTGGGTTTATTAATATTTGCGTCTATAATTTTAGGATTTTGAAAGATGTGGTTCATGAAGATATGGAAAGTTAGTTGTAAAAAAAAATACTTGAAATTGAGGTCTTCAAGAAGAGGTAAACAGTAGATCAGAGTGGATTTGCGAAATTGGGCTACGACAACAACCTCAACACATTAAAACCTTTATCCCAACCTTTTGGATTCGTCTACACGAATCATTTCCTTCTAGTCAGCTATTATGAGTCATCTCTCTGTTAACTATTGTCATCTCGTTCTTAAATTATTTGCTTTGAATCAAATTCTTCAAGCCTATCTCTGGTCCTCTTTGCCTCAATAATTATAATATAATAACGTCTCCTAACTGGTTCATTTAACGGCCTAATTGTCAAAAGTCATGTTCTATGTGGTGTTTCCCAGCTCAGTTAGGCTTATTTTTGTGTAAAGTCTCAGGGTAGTGATTAGTTTGTTCTTGAAATGTGTAGGCTGAGTCTAAGATTTTGAAGGGTCCACATGAGGATCTTGAAAGCTACTTGGAGGCGATCGATCAGTTGAGGGCTAATGTACGATTCTTTAACTCCAACAAAAGCTTGAAGAGCAGTGATGGGCTGCTTAATCATGCCAACAATAATGTACGATTCTTTAACTCCAACAAAAGCTTGAAGAGCAGTGATGGGCTGCTTAATCATGCCAACAATATGCTAATGCTCGAGTTTATTTCAGATGGGAACTCTCAGCAGCAGACATACTTCCTACATACATGAAGTGTTGTTACATAGCCTTGTACGACATCACGAATGAAATTGCCCAATATGTATTCAAGGAACAAGGATGGAACCCTATCGACTCTATAAAAAAAGTAGTAAGTACTTTAATGAGTAGACCTTAAAGCATTTATATTTGTTAATTTATAAAATTTAACATATATATTACCTCTCTCATTGGTCAGTGGACAAGGTTATGCAATGCATTTCTATTGGAATCAAGGTGGCTGCGATCAAAGCAACTTCCAAAATCTGATGAGTACCTCAAAAATGCCATTGTGAGTTCAGGAAGACCATGCAATAATTTATGACCGATCTTAATTTTCTAATAAATAATTAAGATATCTTAAATCATTGACTTTCGACAATATAGGACTTAGTGCTGACCATTCTGAGAGATTATAGTACCCATATAAGAATGATGCTATTTATAACTTACCTGACCAATATAAAGAACCATTGAGTTGGCACTTTTTGTAGTTATCGCATAAGCTTAGCACATGTAATCAATATAAGAATTATGCATTTATGATACTAGTTATTACTTTTTGCTATTACATTGAATATCTTTCCTATCTTGGCTATTAATCTCAATGCATGAAGCTGAACTTTAATACGGGAAGGATGCACAGGTATGCTAGAGGAAGGATGCTTGGATGGGGAGGGAATGTAGCGGCCGCAAGAGAGATGCCACTGAAACATTTCAACACTGAAATTTCTGAGGCGAGTTGCAGCCAATTCAACACTAATCAAGCTCACTCTGCTACTGATGAATTGGCAGTTCAAGGACAATCTACAGTCAAAACTGTGAGCCTATTACACGAAGGGTTCAATGACAATTTTGAATGTTTTTTATATCCAAGATGTCATGTTTGTGTGCCAAAGTTTGGTTTATTTTGGAAGTGTTAAGTGCTATGTTTGTGCACCAAAACTTTATATATTTTGTGTTTGTGAGACACTCATGTAATTGTTCACGCTTCTCATGTGCACCAATTTTGTAGATTGTAGTTTGTTAGTGCTTGAATTTATGATACAAGTTGTCAATGATTGTTACGTGAACAAATATTTTTGTGGTATATGCAACAGGTTGACTTGGGAAACTATTGAACTAGCATGTTTATATGGTTGATGTTTGTAAACAATTTGGGATGTTGTCTATGTTTAATTGAAACCTCAGCACATTTTTGCACCAACGGGTGGAACCGTTGGTGCAAACATCAGCACCAACCGTTGGTGCAAACATCAGCACCAACGGTTGGAACCATTGGTGTTGATGTGCGCACCAACGGTTCCACCCGTTGGTACAGTTTTTTTTATATTTTAAAAATTAAAATGAAAAAAATATCAGCACCAACGGTTGGAACCGTTGGCGCTACGAAAAGAACCATTGGGGCAAACTTTGTCCTAACGCAATTTGTGCCAACGGTTTTTTTTTTTTTGCCCCAACGGTTTCAATCGTTAGGGACAATATCTATCCCAACGGTTTGAACCGTTGTTTCTACTAGTGAGAATGTGCAAGAGGGTCACTTCGTACTTAAAATGTCAAATTCAGCCAAAGAGTGAGCTAACAAATCTACAAATATATTATGGGAGCACGGGAACATACACATACCATATAAGTATCATAAGCGCAACTCTCATCTGTTAGGATCCTCTAAACTTGGCTGAAATGAAAATAAGATCATAGAGGGAAGCTGGGTGAGACAGATATGCATGAGCAGAAGAGAAATTAAAGGGAAGAAGGTCGAAGCCTCGAGTCTGCTTAATGCGAGGATAAAGTTTAAGCAATATATCATATGAGAGGTAATAAACTCAATCAAATCTACTTAATGATGTGATACAGGAGATCAAGCATTGGATGAGACAAGAAGAAAAGCATCCGTGTCGACTCGGACTTCAGATTAGGAAAGAGTCCTTTTGATTATTTCCTTTTTGATTAACAGTTCTTTTGGTTATTTCCTTTTTGATTAAAAAATAGTTTTTTTGGTTATTTTCTTTTAGATTAGGAAAGAGTTCCTTTTTGGTTATTTCCTTTTAGATTCAGACTTTCTTTTTTATTAGAGTTAGCATAGATTTAGTTGGCTATAAATAATAGTTCCATTTGTAAATCAAGTAATTAACTTTCAATTATTCTATCAAGAGGATTGTTCTCCATTGTTTTTCTTCTCAAGTTTGAGAACCTAGGGCTTGTGGATTCAAGCTTGTTTTCTACCTGCTATTGTCAGGGCTCGTCGACATCGGAACGATATCCGATCGGCCTCCTCGTTTCTACGTCTGCGTCAAGTGGTATCAGAGCTTCGGCTTCAACATCCTCGACAACGGCAGGTAACGACGCGTCAAGTGGTATCAGAGCTTCGGCTTCAACATCCTCGACAACGGCAGGTAACGACGAGAAGGACCTTTCTCTACAAGATCTTTCTGCAAGGATGAATTCTATGGATGAAAGATTTGGCACGTTGGAGGTGTCTCTTCAGAACCTTCAACAAGTCATTGAAGGACTTACCCTTCATTTCAACAATGGGAATAATTTCGCCGATGGTCTTCACCTAAGCGAACCGAGAGTTAGGCTATCCCGACATCCAACCCTGTATAATCCCCAACCCCCTCCAGTTCATCCCCCTCCATATCAATCACGTCCAAACCAAATCCCTCCATATCAGCCCCGACCTTATGGCAGAGGTCAAGGCAGAAGCTTCAACCATCGTCGGAACTATCATCGACAAGGCAGACATCACCATGACCAAGAGTACCAGATGAAGGTGGAACTCCCCTCCTTTGGAAGAAATCTGGACTTAGAGGTTTTCTTGGATTGACTATATGAAGTGGAGAAGTTCTTTGAGATGGCTAATATACCGAAGCAAATCAAGTGAAGTTTGTGACATATCGTCTCAAAGGAGGAGTCGCGGCATGGTGAGATCAAACTCAAAACACTAGGCGACCAAGAGTCTGCTAATGCAAGGATAAAGTTTAAGCAATATATCATATGAGAGGTAATAAACTCAATCAAATCTGCTAAATGATGAAAAGAAGTGGTTTAAGCCTCAAGTCAGAATGAGATCTGATTGTGCTCGCCTACATTCAAAAAGATGCATGCAGTTGTCTGAGGACACCTCACGAGGAGGCAGCATCGTCAAGGTCTAGTAAGGAGGAGGTGCGGGTGGAGACAAAGTTGACTTTGCCCACTGAAGTCAATGTCAAAGGCGTTGTCAAAGAATATGCTATGAAAATGAATAATAATTTCCAGTTACTTCTTGCGTGGGATCTGGCGGAGGCGGGGAACTGTAAAAACGGCGAAGAAATTGTGAAAAACATGAAGAAAAACCCAAAACAGACTCCACTACACCCTGGTGTGGTGTCTGCCATGGGTGTGACAGAATCTGCCTTGTCTGCCATGGGTGTGGTCTACGCCACACCCTGGTGTGGCAGAATCTGTCCTGTCTGCCATGGGTGTGGTCTGCGCCACACCCTGGTGTGGCAGACTCGTTTTTAGAATCCTCCTTTGTTTGGGAATCCTCCTTTGTTTGGGATTGTGTTTTATTATAAATAGGACCACGTTTTTTAGGGTTTCTTAAGGAGAGAAAAGGAGAGAATTAGCATTGTTTTGAGCACTTTGAGAGGGAGATATTGTGAGGGAGTTGAGAGCTTTAGTTAGGGTTATATTTGAGTGATTTTGTGAGTTGTAACTAGTTGTATTTCTCCTCCATATAGTGAAATCTCCCCATCCTCTCCCCGTGGATGTAGGCAATTGCCGAACCACGTAAATCTTTGTGTTTGGTTTGATTTGTATCGTATTTTGGTGAATTGCACTCGTGATTTGGTTTGGTTTTCTTCTCTCATCACTCATCGACTCGTTTGGTTGTCGAGCACGCTTCCGCACGGCGCGCAACAAGTGGTATCAGAGCTCGGGCTACGCTTGGGCTATTTGGAGGAGTAGATCAATTTGGAGGCTCGTCTAAGGCTTCGTTTGGTGATAAAGGTGGGATCTTTTGGTAAAGACTCTATCTTTTTAGTTTGGATTTATTCTTCGTTCGTTGGTGCGTTGAGAAAGGATGTCGGGAAAAGAAGGTGCTTCGGGTGTCGAGGGTGGTGCTTCTGGCGCGAAGACCATTCAGAGTTTGAATATCCACTCTATGAAGATAGATGTGGAGAAGTTTAATGGCACAAACAATTTTGAATTATGGAGATGCGAGGTTTTGGATGCGTTGAACGCGCAGAATTTGGAGGATGCATTGGAGTTAGATGGCAAGCCAGATGAGATTGAAGAGAAGGTTTAGAAGAAGATGAATCGAACGGCGTGTGGTGTGATTAGGTATTGTTTGACTCAAGATCTAAAATATGATGTGATGAATGAGACTTCTGCAAAGAAGATTTGGGAGATTCTCGAAAGAAAGTATCTGACAAAGAGTGTTGAGAACCGCTTGCATTTGAAGAGGAGACTATATCGTTTTCAGTTGAAGAAGGGAACCTCCATTAGAGATCACATGAACCACTACACAAAGCTTCTTGCGGATTTGGCGAATGTGGATGTCATGATTGAAAATGAGGACAAGGCGTTGCTGTTGTTGAGTTCCTTGCCCGACGAGGAATATGAGACCTTCGTCATTACTTTGATTAATGGTAAGGCAACTCTTTCGTATAGTGAGGTCACTGCTGTACTTGTGAATTATCAGCTTCAAAAGAAGGATAAGGAGGCTTCAGTTGAGCCGGTAGCGGAGGCATTGATCGCAAGAGGGAAGGGTCCAAACCGAAAGAATTGGAAGTCACAGTCTAGAGTAGGACATCCTACAATTGGAAAAGATCAGTGTGCTTGGTGCAAGGAGACTGGTCATTGGAAGAAAGACTACCCAAAGCTCGACGAATGGATGAAGAATAAGCATAAGGGAAAAGGGAAGCAACCATCATCAAAAGCAAACATCGTATCGGATGGTAATAATTCTGACTCTTCTATTTATTCGCTTTCTATCAGTCCTACAGATAGCTATTCGAAGGAATCTGAATGGATGTTAGATAGTGGTGCGACCTATCATGTGTGCCCTAGAAGGGAATGGTTCTCCAGTTTTGAGAAGCTGGATAGTGGTGTGGTGTACATGGCTGATAACCGTGCATGCCAGATCCTTGGGATAGGAAGAATTCGCATCAAAATGTTTGACGGGGCTGTTAGAGAGTTAAATGATGTGAGATATGTTCATTCTTTGAGGAAGAACTTGATCTCAATTAGAGCTTTGGTTGGAGAGGGTCTGAATGTTCGAATTGAGGACATGGTTCTCAAGATTGTGGAAGACTCTCAGATTGTGATGAAGGGCGTCAAGAGGAATAACCTGTATTACTTGACTGGAGGTATAGTGGCAGGTGGAGAACTGACGACTTCTGTTGATTCGACTAGACTGCGGCATTTGGGGCTTGGCCATTCCAATATTGATTCATCGCATAGATTGAAAGAGGGTGTAAAGACCTGCAATTTAAAGTCCAGTGAACATGTTGATGTGAGCAAGAAGACCGAGGTGAAGTGTGGCACCTCTATTCACCGTGCTAATGGTCGTTCTAAAGGAGTTTACGTGGATGTTTGGGGGCCTTCCAAGTGGGCATCATTGGGAGGTAATAGGCGTTTGGTTTCCTTTGTTGGTGACTGTTCTAGGCGTGTTTGGGTTGTAACCAAATCCCCTTTGGAGAAAGTCCTAGTAGTATCTAACAGATTGAAGAAGTGTGTGATAGGCAGAAAGGTGAAGGTACTCCATTCTGATTTTGATGGGAGGTAAAAGATGGACCTGTTTTTGCATTGGAGCAGAGCTCACGGCATTTCGAGACACTTCGTTGGAAAGAAAATCTTGGGGCAGTTAGACAGGGTGACAAATTTGGAGAACCGTGCCTTGCTGAAGGAGGATCGGTGTTTGTTGTCAAACAATAGTTTGCAGAAGAGATTTTGGACCGAGGCTTCGACATATTTGGGTCATCCTATTAAAGAGTTGTCAACTGCTGTAATTGGAGGTAAAGCTCCATTGGAAGATAGGTCTGGTAGTGTCACTTTGGTTGAGGCTTCGATGATGGAGCTATTTGACTCTCAGCAGGTGAAGAGTTTTAGACAGACCTTAGATGTATCGCAGCGGGTGGAGTTTGATGCTACTCCACATTGGGTGAAGATTACTCCAGATCATACTGTATTATTTGGGATTCCAGCTGAGGTGACACAGCTTAGGGATCATTTGGATTTAGGTGCAGATGATGAGTTGGGTTCTGATTCGAATGCAGCTGATAGATGCAGTTTGGATATGGCCATTGGTTCACCTCAAGTGGAGGTGTTTGAGGCCATTGGAGGTGCTATCAGCCGCAGAGTTGATGATATTAGAGAAGGGTTGCGAACTCTTCTATTGGTTTGAGTTCATTCGCGGCCATTTGGATGAACTACGGGCGACTTAATCCCTTGGGAGAGGGGGTACGTAGGCAACCATATTGGTGCAGCCGAGTTTGGAGAGACGACACATTGGTGCTCATGTTTGTGTCGGCTCAGTATTGGGAACACTTCGCCGAGGTGGAGAATTATGAAAACGGCGAAGAAATTATGAAAAACGTGAAGAAAAACCCAAAACAGACTCCACCACACCCTGGTGTGGTGTCTGCCATGGGTATGGCAGAATCTGCCTTGTCTGCCATGGGTGTGGTTTGCGCCACACCCTGGTGTGGCAGAATCTGCCCTGTTTACCATGAGTGTGGTCTGCGCCACACCCTGGTGTGGCAGACTCGTTTTTAGAATCCTCTTTTGTTTGGGAATCCTCCTTTGTTTGGGATTGTGTTTTATTATAAATAGGACCACGTTTTTTAGGATTTCTTAAGGAGAGAAAAGGAGAGAATTAGCATTGTTTTGAGCACTTTGAGAGGGAGATATTGTGAGGGAGTTAAGAGCTTTGGTTAGAGTTATATTTGAGTGATTTTGTGAGTTGTATCCCGTTGTATTTCTCCTCCATATAGTGAAATCTCCCCATCCTCTCCCCGTGGACGTAGGCAATTGCCGAACCACGTAAATCCTTGTGTTTGGTTTGATTTGTGTCGTATTTTGGTGAATTGCACTCGTGATTTGGTTTGGTTTTCTTCTCTCATCACTCACCGACTCGTTTGGTTGTCGAGCACGCTTCCGCACGGCGCGCAACAAGAACTACTAAGGGAAAGATAAAATTAGGATTTATTTAATTGAAGGGTGGGGATATAACGTGGGGTTTGTATACGATGCTAGCCGCTAGGATCACAAGTGGATTTGAAGATAAGTCAACTTATATGCCTTTAAAACTCACACGCAAAATAGAAAAGACAACTCTCATCCTAAAAATATCTCTTACAGAAATGTTTTCATAAATCATAAAACTATCATCTCCCTTTCATCTGAGGCTTAATTTACTAGTAAAAAACAGAGTATCCTATAGACGTAAAATTCCGTCTAGGAAAGTCAAATTTTCATCTAAAAAGACTATCCTAGACAGAATTTCGTCTAGGATGTTGGTCTAGTAAAATTCAGTCTAGGATGCAGTATCCTAGAAGGAATTTCCATCTAGAAAGTATCCTAGATGGA
The DNA here is from genome assembly GCF_001876935.1 of Asparagus officinalis. Taxonomy (NCBI): domain Eukaryota; kingdom Viridiplantae; phylum Streptophyta; class Magnoliopsida; order Asparagales; family Asparagaceae; genus Asparagus; species Asparagus officinalis. The sequence continues at coordinate 77,709,663 of NC_033796.1, forward strand.
ATATCCTAGATGAAAATGAATTCCGTCTAGTTTGCATTCTAGACGGAAATTCCGTCTAGGATACTTAATATCCTAGACGGAAATGAATTTTGTCTAGGATGCATCCTAGACGAAAATCCCGTTGGACGGATAGTAGGTATCCTTTCTATGATACTTATGCTACAGTATTTTTTTTTTTTTTTTCTGCTGCTGCATTGAAAACAATGGGTAAGCTTGAAAACAAATAAATTCAAACACATTCTAGTCCATTTCAAAAGTTAAACATTAATGGTTTGTTTTGTATACAACAAACATGCAGTTTGGCAATACAACATATCTATATAAATAATATAGTGCAAGCAATATGTCAACATGGATTTAAAATAGGAGCTCAGTTTGTCGACAATAGCATTTTCACTTCGAAAGAAAGATAGCAATCCAAAGTAGAACAATGAGCCCTAAACCAACAAGAGGCCTACCAAGCATATTACACAATTTCTCTTCTTCCTTATCTTGAACTTGATTTGGTGAACGGTATGTCGCCTCCACTATATACCTAGAGATATCGGCTTCAGACAAACCTGTGCTTAGATTCCCAATCCTCTCTTCCAAAGCAAGCAGTACCTGCACCAACCAAGCAACTAGTATTTATAATATACTTACTGTACTGATGGTAATAAATATATTGGTGGGCCTTGTCACCTATGCTGTGTGTGACTGTGTGCTTATGTGTGTATACATACCTGTATATATTACATACATACATATACATATATATACGTACAGATACTTGCAAACATGCACCATCATGTACACGTGCACATGCATTCGTTGGAGTCACTTAGAGGGCAGGCAGGCATGTGCATGAGTGAGTATGATGCTCTAATGAAATTTAGAATGAGTTTACTAGCTTAGTTCTCTCCAACAAAACTAACATTCTTTACTATAATATTTCAAATTCCTTTTATGAGGACAAAGCTACTGACTAAAGCAACTTTTATAGAGGTCAAGTGACCAATGATATATATGAAGCCTGATTGATATATACAAAGCCACTAAACCACAGAATTTTGGGCATTTTACCACTCTGTGTAACAATATGAACATGATTGATATTTATGCCTCAACTTTGAGGAGGGATGTTAGAATAAGTATTTTAGTCATGCATTACATTCACGTCTTGTTAAGTACTATAGAATAGAAAGCAGCTAAATAAAGCTGAAAGTGTGAGATGTAGTGTAGCAACTAGCATGGAATGGAGACAACATTTGCACGTAAATATACCAAACCAAAGATAGCAAAGTTATCATATAAGAAATAAGATTTTCAACAACTTACTTAGCATTCTTGAACTGATAGTAATACGATAAAAAACAGATAATGAAAATATGATATATTTACTTACCTGTAGAATAGAATCTATACCAAAGTCACTTCTCCACTGGAGCATGTCTGACCACACATGAGTTGCTTTGTCAACATTATACCCTCTTGCCTTCAGAAATCTTTAAAAAAAACCAATTAAAACGTCTAAATTATGTTTAACCACCAATATATATATATATTACCATAAGCACATAGTCACACACATAAGCACACAGTCACACATAAGCAGTACCTTGCTTGTAACAACTACATAAACTCAGGTGCATTGTATGGAAAATAAAACATCCTTCATTTTCAATAGAATGATCTGTAAAATGAAACATACACTAGATGTTCTGTACGCAACCGAGTCACATTCTTCAGCTTAGGCATACAATAGTGCAACTTAATTAATTATCATATACTGGTAAGCATTTCAATGAAATTATTGTTTAAAGTGTATAGCATACCTGGCAAATGAACATGCAAAAGTGTTTGCACTCTCCTCTCATTGGGCAAGCATTACAATTTGGCTTGCTCTTTGTACAAAAAACCTGTATGAAGCATCATTATCAGTTACTAGTAGAACATATGGAAATCAGACAAAATGAACATATAGCATAAACAAAGAAAAACATGCTACCCACAGAATTCATTTGGTTACCAAGAGCTTATCCATCTACTGAATCTGTAAAACATAGCAACATGACTCCGTTAGATGGGCAAACATACAATTGTTTTATTCAAAAATATTAAGCAAGAGTCATGTGTCCTCTTTCACTTTAGTTTGTATAACACTTTGATTATCAAAGTGTCATAACCTTAAGCAAGAGTCATGTGTCCTCTTTCACTTTAGTTTGTATAACACTTTGATTATCAAAGTGTCATAACCTGATTCCTCTTTTGAGATCATTTTGTGTCATTAGTTTGTATAACACTTTGATTATCAAAGTGTCATAACCTGATTCCTCTTTTGAGATCATTTTGTGTCATACATGTAGGGATACCCTCACAAGGAATCTTGATATGTTATTGACAATCTACAAATTCATATATTACATTCTAAAACACATGTTTGGCCTCCACATGCTTATGAAGAAGAAAGCATACAATTTAGGTGTTCTTGCACATCCACCAAACGGTCTTGTTTAAGAAACCATTCAAATTAACATTCACCATCTCGTCTTGTTTAAGAAACCATTCAAATTGCACTTGTATCGACAAATGGTCTCTAAACTGCTTGATTTAAATCACAAGCTGTGTAAAGACCATTAAAATCATGAAGAAAACTATACATCTGCCATTAAAAAAGGTGCATGCAACATTTTCAAGCGTAAATTGTAAAGTCCATATGAGCACGCCATCATGAATCAATAAAAGGTAGCAAAGCGCTTATGAATTTGCATAATTCTTTAAAAATGCTAAGATCACCTTGGGAAATAAATTCAAAGTCATTAATTGCTTCCCCTCAACCGAAGCAATAATTATCAGCAAACAACAAAAGCTATATCAGTCAATTAAACTCTTTCACACTTCCCTCCAAATCTTTCCAAAAATAGAAACATAACACTTCAAAACTTTGGGTTTTCTCTAGATTTGTAACCAAAGCAAGATCTTGGTAGGAGAGAGAATCTAAGGACAAACACAATATCTAAATGGTAATGAAGAGGAATATGGAGATAATAAGTAACTAATCGATGTAAAGTATATAAATTCACTTCAAATTTAAACCCAGAGTAAAAGAGAATATAAACAACAGGGCATTGATCTGAACATGCTTAAACTAATATTAAGATTGTCATACATACATCAAACCGAAAAATTATTCAGACCCAAACTAGGTATACCCATCTAAACCACAAACTAAACATTGAAAGGATTAAAAAACTCATCTTTTTAAGCCTCCTGCGGATCCAGAGCCGGGTTCGTGATCTCACCCGAGCCCGCACCCGAATCGAACCCATCAAGAAAGTTCAAATCCCCAAACTGCCCACTCGACTGCAACAGCGAGTTGAAGCTCCCGCTGATCTCCAGCATTTTATCATCCGGGTCGGTTGCTAGGGGGTAGATGGTGGCGGGCACGGGTTCGGGTTCATTTGAGAAGCGGGCTACACGGATCCGAGTGGGACGCTTGTGTGTGTGTGTGTGTTGGTGGGGGGGGGATGGGGGGTGGTGGTTAGGGGTTAGGGCGGAGGCTGAGGCGCCTGGAGTCTTATAGGGCCCACCGCTGATGGGGATGTGCGGGAGGGACGCCCTTGGCTGGAGGCGTGGAGGACTTGAAGGGCGAGGAATGGATCGGGCGGGTAATAGGGAAGGTGGAGAAGCTTGAGGACGGGAGGAGAGGATGTAGGAGTTCATAAATGGGGTCCCGGTGAGGAAAAGGAGAGGAGGCGGGAGAGGTGTGGAGGCCGTGGGGCAAGGAGGGAGTAGAGGAGGAGGGAGGGGTCGCGGTGAGGAGGGAGAGGGAGAGGGAGAGGAGGGGAGGCGGTGGAGGGAGGAGTAGGATTTGGGAACGAAATTTTGGGAATAAAATTTGGAAAGGCCAGGTTTGAGAATTTAGGTGGGGAAACAAAATTTTGGGAGGGATGAGCACACCCTTGTGGGACAAAACATCCAAGACGGAAAATTTCCGTCTAGGATGTATCCTATACGAAAAATTTTCATCTAGGATGCTAGCTTCATTTAAAAAAAATAAAAATACTAAAATCATCTAGGATGCTATTATAGACGGAAATTTTTGTCTAGAATATTTTTTCCTAGACGGAATATCCTAGACAGAAATTTTTCGTCTAAATTAACAGTAAACTAGACGGAAAAAATTCCGTCTAAGATATTCCGTCTAGGATATGGAATTTTCTACTAGTGATTTATTTATGAGAAAATCCTAATCCTAAAGATAACACCAAATAGCAGCTAGGAAAAACAATCATAAAAATAGATCCAAAATAGTACATAACAAATCATATAGGAAAGAAGGAAAAAAGCATAAAGTTAGAAACATTATAATAGATACACTTCAAGTTTAAAATAATTTATAGAAATGCCAAATCGCCCTCTTAACAGAGGTCTGGTCTTGAACAAAACTATGCCTCGCTTACGATAGCATTGGGTCTGCACAGTACTTCCGAGTATGGGACGACTACAATCCAAAGAAGCACTCTTTTTCTTGTGAACACCATGACTAATTCTTCAGTTCGCCAGAACCTCTAGTACTTAACAACTAGAATTATAAAAGAAGAAGAAGACATGAGATTTCGTTTTTCTGTGTGTTTCAAATGATCAGAAGAAGCCCTTTTATAAGGTTCATAGGAGACAAAGATTTGAATTCCAGTTATTACAATGTTTGTAACGTCTGCAATAAAACCTATTCAATCCTTGTAAAGTTTGTAACATACAAAACATTTAGCTAGTTTTAAGTGAGCACGTGCAAAATGTTTAAGCTCGTTTAAAGATAGCACGTGCAAAAAGAGCACGTGCATGCACGAGTGTCGCCCGCACGAGCCCGCTCGTTTGTTCGCACGCTCGCATATATACCAACGCAAGTATATAATACTAACACCTTTGTTATATTATGTATAACACACGCGTTAATTTAAACCAACTAAAATGCATTCAGTTAGCCAATATGGACTAAAATTCACATACTACCTATTAAACACATTTTAATTTTCATCTATAGAATCCAACCATTAAATGATATCTTTTCATAAAAACCCTCTAACATTCATTTATTTCAACAATAGCTTCTCATATAACATCAAATAGTCTAAACTCTTATATAAATACAACAATAACAAAGTGATTATCCTAAATGTTTGAGTCAGCTAGACTCTTATCTAAATGAACTAAAAAATTCCCTCTAACAAATTTATCTAACTAAAAGATTTCTAAAAGATAAAATCTTAACTCTTCTAAGGTCCCGAACAATCTGGTTATTCATGCCATTAGACCAAGAAATCTTGAATCCCATCACCTATTGTCGATAGCATATTTGCATAATCATGTGGGCCCCCTCAAACCATCATATATTTCCTACGAACTGGTTCGAGGTACATTTGTGAGTCGATTCCCTCTAGTACACAAATTGGTTCCCCAAAATTAACGTACCACTTACAAGTATGTGTGATGCAAAGTCAATTTACATACACATGAACAAGGCGCAATGCACTTGCGCAATCGAATGAGCACACTGCACACATAATAAACAAACAAGATAAAGTGATGGTGGGCATCATGGAGGCCTTCGATATAATACACAAAAGTGAAAAGGAGAAGCTCTTGCATGAATAATTTGCAACAGGTACATGTAGGCTGTAAAAGCTGCCTTAACAGCAAAAGGCCTAAGTTCTGCCTGCATACTTGACTCGCCTAGCCCACCCAAGAGCTGGGTTCGCCAGTACAAGCGAAACTCGCCCGCGTACATGACTCGCCAGCACGAGTCAAGCCCATGCGGTCGCCAAGGTTGCCTAAGCATCCAGGCAATCCGCTAAGCAACCGGAAACTCGCATGCACATTAAACTCGCCTGCACATTAAACTCGCCTGCACAAGTCAAGTTTTCTCAAGAGCCAAAGTCGCCTGCATATCCAGGCAATCAGCCATGTGATCGACAAGTGCCAGACTCACCAGAGTACTAGGCGACTGCACTGTCACATACGGGGATGGGCCTTCCCATTCCCCACAACGTGAAGGGAAGGAGTACAACACTCTAAGCCCATCAAGTGACCGCTAAAGTGACCAGTCAGATCCATGCAGTCGCCAAACTCGTCGACATACTTAACTCGCCTGCACGAGTTAGGTTCATTTCATTGCCAAGCTCTCCTGCGCATTTGATTCGCCTGCACGAGTCAAGTTCGTCCAAGTGGTTAAGAGTCACCTGTACGACCAAACAATCAGCCAGGCGATCAGCAAGCTCGCCAAACTCGCTAGAGTACCTAGCGGCTGCACTGTCGCGTACAAGGATGGGCCTTCCCATTCCCTACGATGTGAAAGGAAGGAGCACAGTACTCTGAACCCATCAAATAGCCGCTCACAGTACAAGTGAGAGGCATTGTATCTCTCAACAGTACATGGTTAACTCCCATGATTCAAGGGAGTGACCATGTAGTCCCTTCTCTATTTAAAAGCTTCTCTCGGCCACAGGAAAGAGGTCAATGGCTGGCGATCTGTTGCTCAAGATTAATTGATTAATTCAATCAGTCAGCTGGACCATTAGCTCTCAACTCTCAACGGAGTTGATGACCTACTCTTTGCATTATCTTTACATTGTAACACCTCCTTCTAGCTTCTGGCCTTGATCGCCATCGAACTCGGACTCGAACTCGACCAACACAAGCTTCTACTGCGTACTAAAGCTCCATTGTAACCTCGATCGAATCGTCCAAGGGAAGCAAATTCGGTGCGAGAACCGAGCGAGGCATCCTATCGCTACCAAAGTCCCCACGTTAAACAAGGAGGGCATTCCCTCCATTTCTGTTGTAATTTTAATTCATTAGTTTGTAATAAGCTATTCTTATCAATACAAACAAGATCCCCATTTTGGGAAATCAATTTTTACCCCTACAGAAGATGGCGACAACAGTGGGAGAAACTATTTTCTTAACCGAAATGGTAGTAGCGCAGTTCGACGAGGTTACCGTAGGGACAACCATGGAGTCCCTCGAAATCGAGCTTGACCAAGCCAAGTATGAAGAGTACTTGTCTGCCTCCTCTTCTGGTGGTAACGCGTCCCACAAACGCCACAGAGTCGTGCGTAGAAGCCGACTCCAAATGGTCGAAGCCTCCGCACCTGAGGGCTCTATCCGAGTCATGGCAGGGGAACCTCTTCCCTCCAGATCAACCAAGGCTGAGCCGCCGACCAAAAACACAGGGGAAAGACCGCCAAATGGGTCAGCAAATGACCCTCACAGACCCCAGCTCGGGAAGAGATGGTGGTTCACCTTGGCACAGACCACGCCGTCACGGTCCGCACAGACGCTCCTCTCTCTAGAAGAGCCCGTCAGCAGCGACGACAGGCTCTCGCCCAGCAGGAGGCCCAAACCTTCGTCTTATATGACGGCCTGAATTATTATTCGGGTCTAAAAAATGCAACACGAAGAAGCAACCCTCCCAACGCTGAGGGGCTCACCAAATCAGGCGAACCCTCACATTCAGGTGAACCCTCGCATTCAGCCAAACTTCGCTTTGATCGTAATATCTCCCATTTCAACGGGTCCGGTATTTCCGACCAGCTCGACCACTCAGGTGAGCCGATCAGAATGGACAAGCCCGCCAACTCGGGGGGACTCCGTTTCTCGAGTCACATCCCTGACACAAACAGACCTAGATCAGGCGAGCCTCGTCGAATCTACTCGACGACTAAGCATCGTGAGCGAACGAGTCTTAACAACAAAGGCAAAATGGTAGGCGAAACCTCCCAGACTCGCCTGCATGGACAAAAGGTCGAAGTTCGCCAATAGGCTGGAACACGCCCGAGCGCGATGACCCGCCTGTCAAGGCGAACTCGCCTAACTCCAATGCTCAACCATTCCGTCCAGTGTACACAAGAAGGTCCATCTAAACCTTTTTCATGCAATCACTTGGTTGACCCTTCTGGCGTTGGGGGTCGTCACCAACCACCTGCAGAAGATCACCGGGGTTACCTAACTCACAAACGCGTCATACATGAGGCGGATCCTCAGTGTCACCGTGAAAGGTTTATCCAAGCAGTACTCACTGACTGCCAGTGTGTAGAAACAGCAAGACCTTCGGTGTTCGAAAGGCTTGCTCAACAACCTTCCAGATCGAGATCTTCTTGTCGAAGGCGTAGCCACCAAAGAAGGCGCACCGTTGATGATTTAGAGCTCTCGTCTATTACGGTCAACGTGACGGGGAAGGATAAAACTATACTTCCAGATTCTCCCGACTAGCACTCATTCCTGGGACCCGATCACCCGCTTGTTCAACGTGAGCGGGACAGTATATTCTTGCACACACTCGTAGTCGTACGGGAGTAAACATCCCGCTCGATTATGCCCTCCTAGCGCCCCCTTCCGATGGTGAAGAGTAAGTTTTCTCAGCGGTAGCCACGTCCCAGACCTCACGCTCGAGCCACGGTGAGCTAGCAAGGGTTCACATGGCTGAGACCTCGAGTGATCAGATGATTGCCAAAAAGTTTGAAGAACATTAGGTCGCCATCGAGTCCATAAGAGTTATGTTCGAGCAACTTCTAAACAAAAAGAAGAAAAAGAAGAAAGCCACCCGTACCCCGCGGAAGCCGGCAAGAAACAAGGAGTAGGAACCCACTCCTAACCAGATGACTGAACTGGAAGATAATACCGATTCGTATTCGGATCACTCTTCCAAGATGTCATTAGAGACGCCACGCACCGGGGGCACTATCCGGGACAGGAGATTCGACGAGTTCCAAAACTAACTCAATGCCTTAAAGCTCCAACAAAACATGAACAAACTGGGGGTTGTCAGACCATACCCTATCGAATGGGACATAGACCCTACCCGACAAAGTTCAAGTCCATCAGCTGGGTACAGTTTGATGGCAAGGGCTCCTCCTTATAGCACATATACTACTTTATGGCTCAAACCAGATTCCTCACCGGGAACGACGCCATTCTCACCCGGCTATTCATCGGCACCCTCAAAGGGGTAGCCTTCGAATGGTTCCGTAAGTTGGAACCAGGCTCTATCAAGTCATGGGCTGACATGGAAAGGCTTTTCCTGGCCCGCTTCTTCGATGATGATACAGAGGTGTCAATGGCCACCCTCTTTACTAAGAAGCAAAGGAAGTCGGAGTTAGTCAACGACTTCGTAAAGAGGTTCAGGAATCAATCGGTGCATTGCCGAGACCAAGTCTCTGAAGCTACACTGATCGAGATGTGCTGTAATAACCTTTCGATCCATATTCTGTCCAAAGTTGGTGCGGTAGAAACCCGAACCTGGAAAGAACTCGTTCGCCAGGGTGAACAGGTTGAGAATATGATTAAGAGGCTCGAGGCCGAGGAGCCTCACCCCAAAAAGGGAGCTGCAGAGCCGAGCATGCCTAGGAATCCCCCTCGATCGAGAGGAAAGGAGATCAGGACCGTTGACTCCGCTCCGGCCCCCAAACCAGCCCAAAAGCCAAAACCTAGGCCGTTTGAACAACGTCCCCCGAGGCAATACGACTTCAGGGAAGACCAAGTGGTAGCAACCCTTGACACACTCCTCAAAAGTAGCAGGATTAAGTTATCGGAAGTGACCAAGCCTAAAGAGGCAAACAAGACCAATGACTCGAGCTACTGTGTGTACCACAGGTTCCTTGGACACCATACTTCCAAATGCTATATCCTCAATAATAAGCTTCAAGCCCTATACGACGCAGGGGTTCTAAAAAAGGAGAAGGTACAAAAATAGGTGACCACGAATATGATCACTCTAAGTTTTGGAATGGATCTCCTAGAAGTTCAAGCGCCGGCAGGGGTAATTCCTATTCCTAAGGCAATACTAAAGGTTACTAACAATGATCCTCACAATCAACAAGGAAAAGGTTTAGTGTCGCAGACCTTGCCATTAGGGCAGGTGATGTGAGTCCACTCGGACCTCCTCGGCGATGAGCAATGGGCTTCAAAGCCTTCGAGGAGGACCAAAGGTAAACCTTGCAACACAGTCTCTGCTATCCCAGATGAAACTAGACGGCAGTAGCCGCCCTCACCGATTCTGATGAGGAGGCCGCCATCCTAGCCACTAGAGCGGGCAGGGAATTCGCCAAGAATTACCCTACAAAGGCAGAGGATCCGGCAGGACCTTCCAAGCGACCATCTGCAATGGCCCCTCCAAATCCTGTCGGGCTGAACTTGAGTAGTCAACCCTTTCGGTTCAACATACTCGCGTAATTGAAAAGCATCCCAGCCAGAATCACCATGTACAAACTCCTACGTCTGTCTAGACCTATTCGGGAAGCTCTACAAGAGGCATTGGCCGACTTAGAGGTTTTCGCCACGCACTTCTCATCCACAAGGGAAGAAGACATGGGGAAGAAGTGTTTATAGTGCTATCAGGCCTCCGAACAGCGGGTCCCTTGCATCACATTCACCCTGGAGGACATGCAAATCAAAAGCACTTCTCACGATCGACCCTTGTACTTCACGGGGTACATCGGTTCCTCCAAAGTTGATCGAATCCAAGTTGACCCGGGATCTACGCTGAGCATTATCCCCTTGAAACTTATGCAATAACTGGGGGTCCCCAAGAAGTGTTTTTCTGTGACAACCACGACCATCTTCGGCTTTAACGCCACCGGGACGAGGCCGCTTGGCAAGATCCGCCTAAAGTGCTGTATAGGCGACATGAAGACAGAGGTCACCTGCTATGTCATCGATGCCGAGCCTTCCTATAATATGCTTCTGGGACGACCATGGATCCACAACCACCGCATAGTCCCATCCACATTATATCAATGTCTGAAGTACGTAGACGGTTGCGATCAAGTAAAGACGATGTTCACCGACAAACAACCCTTCAAGGGGGTCGAGAACTACTTCACGGATTCCCTAACCTCGATTCGGATGACCCATCACCGACTGAAGAATCCAAAAGTGGTAATGAAGCAGATAGCGAACCCGAATACGGCGACAGCCTTGTCCTGAACAATTTCGAATCAATTGTAATCGTCTACAAAAGCCACAATGTAACCAACGCTGTTCAGGCGGATGAGATTATCTTGAATGAAAAGTTCAACTTTGTTTACTTGTCATCTTGCCCGACATTTGAGGATGACCTACCCGATGATTCGATGTCTGGGCTGTACTCGTATGTTACGAAGGGACAAGCAATTGAGTCTTCACAGGCTGTATTCTTCATGCCCGCCCAAGATAATTATCAAAAAGATATTATCTTTGGAAGGATTGACCACCCCTTGTGCACGTTGTGGGATGAATTCGAAGAAGAAGAACCTGTACCCTAGTTTTTGTAATACAGTCAAACTGCGAAACGTATGATAAGGAACATGGGCTACGACTTCGCCTGTAAAGAGGGTTTGAACTATGGCAAAGGACGGAAGACGGTTATCCGAGCCGCCTACGTACCTAAGGGAAGACCCTCAAACTACTTCAGCAAGACTCGAAGAGGCTTAGGTTACACCTCCTCCTCATCAGAGTTATACTACAACTTCGACGAGGACTCTGATGACGCCCCCTCGGATAATCAATCATCAACATACTCGGCATGGGACTCAGATGTCAGCGTGGGAGACCTGTTCAAGGACCTCACAGTCAACATGACTATGATGGACCCTACTGAAATAGCAAAGGACGAACAGATCCCGCTTTATGATGAGACATAGGACCACAATACTAATGCTTAATAGAACAGTGGCTTCGAACAGCGCGAACCACCCACTGAGGATAAGGTCCTCCAGGTAAACATGGGTGATGAGGTCAATCCCAAACCCATATTCATTAGTGACAGTTTACCTCCTCAAGAGAAAGAAGACCTTATATCCCTCATACAGGAATATGTTGATGTCTTCGCCTGGAACTATGAGGACAAGCCCGGGCTTGATCCTCGAGTCGCCATGCATCGTCTCAATATCAGCCCAGATGCCAAACCCGTCATACAGCAACAAAGGCGGTTTTGTCCAAAAGTCATGGAGGCCATCGAGGCCAAAGTGAAGAAGCTAATCGAGTCTGGCTTCATCAGGGAGAAACAACATCCTGATTGGGTGGCCAACATTGTTTCAGTCCTGAAGAAGAATGGCAAGATCCGCATCTGCATCGACTTCATAAACCTCAACGCAGCCTGTCCAAAGGACGAATTTCCTCTACGCATCACAGATGTTATCATGATAACACGTGTGGGTTTGAGAGAATGTCCTTTATGGACGGGTTCTCAGGATACAATCAAATCAAAATACACCCCGAGAATGAAAAACACACCTCATTCAGAACTCCAAAAGGGGTGTACTGCTACACAGTCATGCCTTTCGGACTCAAGAATGTCAGTGCAACCTATCAGTGCACCATGAGTACGATCTTTCGGGACGATTTACGCAAAACAATCGAATGCTACATAGACGATCTGGTCGTGAAAAGTCATAGCAAAGACGCCACCTTCAAGATCTGAGAGTAATGTTCAAACTCATGCGATCTCATCAACTCAAGATAAATCCTACGAAATCATTCTTAGGGATGTCTAGCGAAAAATTCCTTGGATTCGTCATCATGACGAAAGGAATTCATATCAACCCCGATAAGGTGCGAGCTATCCAAGAGCTGTAGCCGCCCCGGAATCTCAAAGAATTAAAGGGTCTCCAGGTCGCTTGGCTTATATCTGCAGGTTCATATCGAATCTTTCGGATAAATGCCAACCCTTCTCCAAATTAATGAAGAAAGGCGTATCCTTCGTATGGGACGAACCCTGCCAACAAACATTCAACGAGATCAAAGCTTATCTCTCCAACTCGCCCGTCTGTAGACGGTAAAAAAATACCTCTGATGAGCCTACAGGAAATTCGCCCACAAGAAGTCGCCTGCCTAAGCCGCACGTCGTCAAACGTGCTCGGTTCCAGATTCGCCTAATGATCGGCTCGCCTGCACGAGATAAGATCGGTTAGGAAAGCGGAAGTTCGCCTCTTACGCGACTCGCCTGCCCGAGTCCAAAGACGAATCCGCCTGCAATCTCAAGGCCATTAGTACAGCTGGGGTATCCGCTACCCCACGTGCTGGGATGGGCCATCCCATCTCTCTCGACCCGAAGGGAGAGGGCACAGTACCCTCAGACCGTCAAGCGGCCGCTCACAGTACGAAGGCCTGGACAGGTGTCGAGTCAACCTGAGCATTCATAAATGCGACTCACCTCGGCTGTCTGAGTCAAGAGCTGGATCCGCCGGCGCTCGGCAAGTTGGCTAGACCCACTCAAGTACTGTGCACCTACTTCACCGCCTCTCCTGACCGGAAAGGAGAAAGCACTGTGCTCAAAGCACGTCGGACGGTCACGCACAGTACGAGTGATCAGACAGACGCCTCATCACTTTGCAAACTCATAAATGCGGTTCATTAATGCTGGTCAGGTCCACTCGGATAGCAGACGGCCGTTGCCTCATATACAAGGATGGGCCTTCCCATTTTAGGTGACAGGACATAAAGCACAATCCCTCGAATGACCATTCATGGTATCGAGGAGCAGCTAGACGTCTCTGAAGAAGATGTGGTCACATCCCATAATTCAAGGATGAGTCAAGCTGTCCTTCTTCCATTTAAAAGCCCCTTCCAGCACACTAGAGAAGAGGTCGCAAAACTTAAAAAAAGTAATTGAGACCAAGCTGTTAGCAGATCCTTGCATTACAGCACCACTGCCTAGTTCTGAGCTCCGATCGCCGGCGAACTAAGCAGACCCGAACTCCATCGATTCGAGCTTCTACTGCGAACTGAAGCTCTCCAGCAACCTCGATCGAACGGTCCAAGGGAAGTCGACACGAGCATCGAGCGAAGTGTCCTATAGCCACCTAAAGTCCCCACACAAAACAAAGAGGGCATTCCCTCTGCTTCTGTTGTAAACATTTGATTTGTTAGTTTGTAATAAGCCTTCTTATCAATACAAACGAAACTCCCTATTTCCGGGAAATCAAATTTTCACCCTACAGAAGATGGCGACTACAGTGGGAGAAGCTGTTTCATCGAGTGAAATGGTGGTGGCTCAGTTTGATGAGGTTGCTGTCGGGACGACAGTGGAGTCCCTAGAAATCGAGTTCGACCAGGCCAAGTACGAAGAGTACTTATCCTCCTCCTCCTCTGGTGGCGAGGCGTCCCGCAAACGCCACAGAGTCGTGCGCCGAGGCCGACCTCAGACGGTCAAACGCCACAGAGTCGTGCGCCGAGGCCGACCTCAGACGGTCAAAGCCTCTGCACCTGAGGGATCCACCCGAGTCTCGTCGGGGGAACCCGCTCCCTCGCAATCGATCAACGCCAAGCCGGAGATCGAGCGCAAATGGCTAGGGTCTGCCAAATGGGTCGCCAAGCGATCCCCACAGACACCTACCCCGAAGGGAACGCCGGTTCGCTCCGGCACAAACCACACTGCCACAGCTCGCGGTGACGTTCTCCCCGCTGGGAGAACTAACCAACAGCGGCGGCAAGAGCTCGTCAGACAGG